>NC_141548.1:71417500-71739166 GCF_021556685.1 Rattus norvegicus
AATTTAGACATCTCAATTTTTTGTAAAAAACAATACAAAATGGCAAAATTTAATTATAGTTATTGCTAAATTGATTTCTTTATTCTATCTTTTTATCGAAATCAGAACTTTGATCCATAGGTAATGTTACTAACTTCAAAATCTGGGTAATTTAAATAGTGAGACCATTCTTGTAAAAAGTGAAATGTTGACTATATACATATTATATTAAATATATAATCACTCACACTATTTTAAAAATTGAAATAAAATTAATGGGAGGCTTTGAAGAATGAAAAAAGTGGGGAAAACGTGCATGAAAACAGATGAACAATGAATTCACAAGTCCCCTACACAACCTCTAAAAGGCACTGGTGCTGACATTTTGAAGACTAAGAGGGAGCTAGCAGATGGTAAAGTAATTAAAAATGTCAGTATTGAAAACTTCCCCATTTGTGCTTACAGAGACTGAACCACCAACCCACGAGCATACATCGGCTACACCTAGCCCCTCACTCCCCTACACATATGTAGAGAATGTAAAGCTCAGTTCAGGCAGGTCCAGAAATGGGACAGGAGCTATCCTTAAGTCCACTTCCTCTCTGTGGACACATTCCCCCAGCTCAGCTCTCGTCTGCCCTCAGTGGGGAAAAGTGGGGCCTAGCCATGCAGCAATTTGATCTGCCACCATGGGGGCATATCCAGGAGAGACTTCCTTTATCTCAGAGGAGAAAGGAAGGGAGTTACTGGGGAGGGGAAACCCTGGAGGGGTGACAGCAATAGAGTGAATAAATAAATAAGCAAGGGAGAAGTTTGGTTAAGAATGCTTGCATGGAAATACACTTCATATGCATTTATACATGATTACATACTGGTGTCATGGTATAATAGTGCCGATAAATTGGTAAACATATTTGTTTCTTGGAATTTCTTAAGTATTCTGCTATTTCCTGGGCTACATTAATGGAATAGTACTTATTTTGACTATCTTTGGAAATATTTAGATATGTAATTCTTTGAACTTCTATTGTATTGAATAACTATGTGAGAGTTTTGGTATTTATCTGCATATTGTCTATGGAATATGCCCACTTACGTGTGTGGATTCCAGTGTCAGTAGCTGTTGTTAAATATTAAAAAAACAAAGCTACCATCCCACACTGTAGCGGGCACCGGTAGGCCACATGGCATCCGCGGGTTATTTTCATCTCACCTACTAAGCTCCCGATCTCCATCCCGCACTGTCACTGGCTAGTATCTGAGCCTGGCAGCAGCCACTTCCTTGGAACTCTATTATCTAGTTCCTAAGCTGGGTTGCCACCAGGCCAGTTCCATACAGAGTCTGCCTATCTTGTGGGTCTCTTACTGAGGACTCTGCTCACATCACATTCCCAGCATCTGCCCCCTAATGGTTAGAGTTACAACTCTCAGTAACCCCTTAAAAATCAAAACTCATTAAGCTTCTAATTTAGCAATCAGATTTATATCAATAAATTCAAATTCCACAAAATGTCTACACAGTAAATTCACAACCAATTGACAATGATATAAACTGCCCAACTAGATAAGTCAAATTGTCCTGTAAACATCCATCTTTTATGAGATAGTCATTACTACCTATATCCATTTAAGGTCACATGGATCTGGGTCATCCTGTGCTGCCTTCGTCTTATTTATTTCCCTCTTTCTCCTCTCTTCTACCTTACTTTTTTATTGCCCAATAACGTGTCTTGTCTTATCTTGTGCCTGTCCTCACTTGCGTAAAGTTGACAATCTAAAATATCAGGTGCTTTTCCTGTAAGGTTGTGATAGTATATTTAGAGAAAAGATACATCAATGAACTTGGTAGTTTCTAGTTTTCCAGACTGATTGCACAACACTTTCCCAGAATGCATTGGTCTTCCCATACCACCTGAATCGTGGGAATGTTGACACAGTTTTAATTGACCAGGTTTTAATGTCTATATGATTTCTGATATAAGAATTCAACTACTCATGCTGATATAGTAACCACTTTTGCACCAATCCATCTCTCAGATTGTATGTGTGTTTGTGTGTGTGTGTGTGTGTGTATGTGTGTGTGTGTCTGTGTGTGTACTTGGGGGGGGGAAGTGTTTTCTATCATTTTATTCCTCAAGGAGACAGGCATGAAAGGGGAGTGATAGTGGCAAGCTAAAATGCAAGTCTTCTCAGATAATGACACTTTAGTATGAAAATTGTAAGCTGAATTATTCTAAAATCCTAATCGCTCTGCTAGGCTAATCTCACAAGTGAATCTACTCAGTACTACATACCTTATATCATTCATGATGCCAGTAATTACTGATTTCCATGGTGACCAAATGATGCACAGTTGACATCACGCTTTAGAGGCTTTTTTTAAAATTATTTTCTTTATGGAAGAGGATGAAAAAAATGTACCTAAGCCTTTTTCTCAGAATATGACTTTTGTAGTGTTAAATGCTTGGACCTGGAGCAAGTCTAGCTATAATTCGTTATTCACCTATTCGACCTTGAATAAGATACTTTAT
Organism: Rattus norvegicus; assembly: GCF_021556685.1. Classification (NCBI taxonomy): domain Eukaryota; kingdom Metazoa; phylum Chordata; class Mammalia; order Rodentia; family Muridae; genus Rattus; species Rattus norvegicus. The sequence goes on from NC_141548.1 coordinate 71,420,011, forward strand.
TTATGTATATAGTGTAACCTATTCCACAGACACAGTATGTCATGAAACATGATGAGACTAGGGTTTGTATCACAAATTACAGGCGTTAGCTTACAGATTCAGTTTTGTGTGAGATTTCTAATTGCATGTTATTTGAGCTTTTAATCTTTGAATGTTGATTTTAATGTCATTTTCTCAGTAACGCTATCACTGAGAACTCTGGGAAAGCATCTTGTCTTCTACACTCTATTTCCTTTGTCAATTTCATTTTTCTCCTTAGTATTTAGCATCTCATATCAAAACAATTTCATAAATATGTTTATACTAGACAACTCGGTGCTGCTAGTTGGTTGTGGTCAAGTTGCCACCAACACTGAAAGTATATTTTGTCATACCCTGAGCAAATTAACAATTGAAAAAATATCGAAATTTAATTTTAATATTCTCCTATAAAGAATAAATAGAAACCTAGGAGTGAAATAATTGTTGCTGATACATGGTGTCTTAGTTAGGGTCTTATTGCTGTGAATAGACATGATAATCAATGCAAGTTTAATAGAGGATATTTAATTTGGGCTGGCTTACAGGTTCCGAGATTCCATCCATTATCTTTAAGGTGGGAGCAAGGCAGCAGCATCCAGGCAGGCATGGTGCAGGAGGGGCTGAGTTCTACATCCTCACCGGAAGGAAGCCAGGAACCAACTGAGCATCCCCAGGCAGCTTGGAGGAGGGTCTCCAAGCCCACCTCCACAGTGACGCACTTCCTCCAGCAAGGCCACGCCTTCTAATAGTGCCACTCCCTGGGCCAAGCATATGCAAACCCTCACACAAGCAATTAGTAATAAATTAAAAGTTTTTGTTATTTTGGGTTTAACTCGGTATAGAGTGCATTAGGAACATAAAACAATTACCCTAGATGCCTAGAACAAATGAAACTCAAGACGGATGATCAAAATGTGAATGCTTCACTCCTTCTTTAAAAGGGGAACAAGAATACCCTTGGCAGGGAATAGAGAGGCAAAGATTAAAACAGACACAGAAGGAACACCCATTCAGAGCCTGCCCCACATGTGGCCCATGCATATACAGTCATCCAATTAGACAAGATGGATGAAGCAAAGAAGTGCAGGCAGACAAGAGCCGGATGTAGATCGCTCCTGAGAGACACAGCCAGAATACAGCAAACACAGAGGTGTATGCCAGCAGCAAACCACTGAAATGAGAATAGGACCCTCGTTGAAGGAATCAGAGAAAGAACTGGAAGAGCTTGAAGGGGCTCGAGACCCCATAGGTACAACAATGCCAAGCAACCAGAGCTTCCAGGGACTAAGCCACTACCTAAAGACTATACATGGACTGACCCTGGACTCTGACCTCATAGGTAGCAATAAATATCCTAGTAAGAGCACCAGTGGAAGGGGAAGCCCTAGGTCCTACTAAGACTGAACCCCCAGTGAACTAGATTGTTGGGGGGAGGGCGGCAAGGGGGGAGGGTGGGGAGGGGAACGCCCATAAAGAAGGGGAGGGGGGAGGGGGATGTTTGCCCGGAAACCGGGAAAGGGAATTACACTCGAAATGTATATAAGAAATACTCAAGTTAATAAAAAAAAAAAAAAAAGAAAGGACATACAAAGAAATATGTAGAAAAAAAAAGAAACATAAAACAATAATGCAGAATCTTCATGCCTGCTGGTATATACTGGGATAATTGCTAGTTCTTCGATGTAGATTCCCAAAATGATCACATTTCATATATTTCATACATTATTTTCATTTTAGTTGTGTTTTCTTTTCAAAGATTTATATTGCATAGTGACTACATACAGAGTCATTCTGTAGTATCAGTTCTCTTTCATTCTCTTTTTGGGAAGGGACTCTTTTTCAAAATCAATGCAGAGTGAGGTGCAGCTGCTGAAAGGAAGGATTTAAGTCAGAAAATGGTTCCACTAAGCAGTAAAATAAACTATGCTAGACCAAAATCAAGAGACAGAACAGGGGTTAGAAATGCATATCTTCGCATTCTTTTCATAGAAAATGAAATTTGAAAATAGCAACTCATTTGTGATTTGAGACCCCATGGCTTATATTGTAATCCATTTTGCTCCTCCAAACTGACATTACATCACCCTGAAATGCAGACCAGCTGCTTCTGATGCCCTGGGCACACCTGTGGTGACTTCACTGACTTGAGTCTACAGACTTACCTATGATGCATGCATTTTACATTTTGTTATATCTTTTCTCCTCTATTTGAATTGCATATTGTATTTGCTGTCTACTTCCTTGTTCTGTTTGACTACTATGGTATACAGAGTGACACTTGAATTTCCTCCTGAGTGACAGCATTTATCCTTTCCTGAGAATCTCAAATAGAAGACAATTCAAACAAACATCACCAGAGTTACCAACAAGTGAACCTCACTGCAGGCAGAACCCATCAGAGGGTACAGATATAAAATGGGTACTGCAGGTCAGTGAGACTTTTCTTCACATCATCCGTCCCATTTTTCTGAATAAAAACTAAAGTCACCTGTGACAGGTTTTTATGTCTAAAAAGGAAAAGAAAGCAAGTTTCCTGACTTAACATTGGGATAATAAATACAAGGTTTGTAACAGAATGATATTCAGGTACTGATGTTGTATCAGACTGGAAAGGATTTTTCACTTAAAAGATAAGCATTATTATTTTTTCTGTCAATTTAACTGCAAATGATCAGAAAAGCTACAAATCAGAATAAAATGATCACAGAGCCCTTTTAAATAAACCAATAACAGGAATAAAGATTTGTATTATTTTATCATTATGTGCACTAAACTATAAGCCAGTAGTTTAGACTTTGCTCTATTACAAGTTATTATTATGCTTTTATCATCTTATCTTTCTTTTAGAATTCTAATCTACGTTACTTTTAAAATTAAAAGGAAAAAGCAACTAGGGCACACATGCTTATCTGCTTATCTTATAGTATTAAAAAGACCTGTATCTTGACTCTGTCAAGACATTTATTTTTTAAATGAATCACTTTATATTATCTGAATGAATTTTAACAAAATAAAATCTTCATAACCTGTGTAATTTATCATTCATTCTTAAAGCCTTCTAACATTAAAACCCTTATTTGACTTCCTCTTGTTTTGTATACATTTTTAGTTTTGTTGCTTTTTCTAATTGTGTAAAATGTTATATAATATTGGTCAAAAGGTGTTATGGTACTTCTTTATGAAATAAGTATTTAAATACTGTGACATTTATATGAGGGAAAATGAAAAGAATTCTATGAAAAAATTATTTTCACTTTACAAAATGCTCCATCTCTTTTATTAAGACATCTATGCTACTCTATCTTTGATTTTTAATACATTTTATACAGTTTGGGAACTGTATTCCCTGGTGGTTAAATAACATGCCTGAATTGAACACTGTTTTTACACTCTTATGTACTATTGGTTAAGGGTTTTAGTGCAAAAAGGCTTTTCTTTTATAATTGCCAAACATAACTTGATCTGTGCAGACAGAGCAAACCTTTGCACACGGGTACCCTCATTTATCTAGTGTCCTACAAGCAGCAGTGTTCTCCGCTCTTCGTACTTCTCCAAAAAATCACTTCCTGAAGTTTCCTGGCAGACTTTTCTTAAAAGAAAAAGGCTTCACTTCTACTTAAGGCTAACAGAGGTGAAACATCCCAAGTAATTACAAAGAGCCAAATTAGATCTTATAAGTCGACCGTATTCCTCCTCACCCATGCCTTAGTCCATAGCTGCCCAGGGAGCAGCTAAACTTGGGCTTTGTAACCTTTACAGTAACCTGACACCTAATTATAAATTTAATTCGAAAGTACCTTTTTGCTTCATTTGACTAGCATTCTTGCATGAGCAACAACAGCCTTTTATTTTAAAACTAAATTGATTCGTTGATGCGCAGGGAGTTGGAGGCTAGCCTGAGGTACCTCAAATATTATCTTTTCCCAAAATACACAGTATGTGCCAAACATAACTCAATTAGAGACACTGACTTGGTGAATGATAAAATGATTGTAAGTGATTAACCACAAATAGACTCCTTTTTGTCAAATATTATTAAGGACATTTAGTATTGATACCTTCCATGAGGACAGAGGTAGAAAGTGGTCCAGGAGGGAAGGAAAATTAGTTGCTAGGGGCCATGAATTCCAGAATAGAGTTTTAATGTGGTTCCATGTTAACTCCTTTAACTGCTTTGAAGCTGTGTAGGAAACAGAAAATGGATCTCAATAGCTGCTGTTTTAAGGAATTGGACTCACCAATTTGTCAGTCTCCCTGTGCCTGAAACAAGTCTCTGCCTTTAGTCCTCTAAAATGTCCTTTGTCTAGCAGCATGGTAATGCCCCATTCCTGAGGACCCAACCTTGGTGTGGTGGAGGATTTCTGCCCTCTTCCTTCCCCTTAAGCTCCCTACAATAAAACACTTATTTCTAAAACGCCTTCTTTAAGCCCTGTGAAATCTATCCATCAAATTCACCAGGCAGCAATCATAAGCATGCTGAATCAGTGGAAGTTGGTTGTGACCAACAGAATCTAATATTCCAAGCTCCAATTTGAAAATTCTCCCAAGACATGGAAAAGCACCATTGCTCCGAATGATAACCTTTAGAAATGTTCAGGGTCATGTACATGCTCCTAGAAACACACCCTTAGCTATTTTGTATAAGACCCTTTCAGTGATTTGAATCCATGCCTGTCTAAAAATAACATATATTATCATAATTTGTATAACTTTATAAATTATAAGTATTTGTATATAACTGCCATTCAGTAAATTAACTTTAAATATTCTCCAAATTTTTTATATATAATGCAATATATCCCACAGAAGACATCTCCACCCTCCAGCTCTTAGCATCTTTCCACTCTCTCTCCCACCATCGCTGATCTTTAAGTGTATGCTTGTGCTGTAGATGTGCCAATTGGAGTTACGGTCAGTGATTAGTTCAATCTTAAGAGGACACAGAGGAAGGACAGGTATGTGAGGAAATGATATAAAAAGAACTCTCAACAAAACCCCATATTATTATTGTTATTCCAATAACAATAAAAATATAATCATTATGTTCTATTTTTGGTTCACTATTTAATCCTAAATAATCAACACCTAATTTAATAAAAAAAAGTCAGAGTTCATAAATAGTATACTTGTGTATGTGCCACATGTGTGTGTATGTGTGTTTGTGTGTGTGTGTGTGTGTGTGTGTGTGTGTGTGTATTCGATGTGACTTTCTTCCAAATTTTATATACTACATTCTTTCTTTTAGGTACCTATGCAATCTTGGTCTCTCAATTATTATATATTCCCACTGTATCATTACTATAACCGACTGCCTCTGGCCCCTCTTCTCTCTATGCCTGAAATCTAGTCGTTCCTATTCTGTTAAACTTTGCTCATTATCCTGTGACTCACTCCTTTCTATAAAAACTGTGCAAATGGAGTACAGTCCTAGTCTGCTTGTCTCTGTACAGATATCCTTTGGACTATTCTGAAGCTGGAATTATTCACAGTACTTTTGGCCTCTTGGTCCTTCCCTCCTTTTAGATAGTCTGTCAGAAGTAAAAATGTACGGAGATGGAGCAGGAAATAGGCTTCCCTTTACATTTGGAAGCAAGAACACACATTGCTCTGATTTGTTTATATCAATATTTTTAATAAATGAGTTAATATTACAAAAGAAAATTCTAAAAAACCCAGTAGCAATAAATTTATTCTAAAAAAAAAAATACATTTGACTGCTAACTTTTGGTTTTTAATTTTCACTCTTTTTTCTTCTAGTAAAGACCCAACAATTCTAAAAAGATATATATTTTTAACTAGAGTATCTTTTTCTGTTTTTTTTATTATTCTTTAATCCTATTTTACAGTCCAATCTTTAGCCCTCTCCATGTCCACCCTCTTGACTGTTCCTCACCCCATACCTCTTCCCCCCGCCCTGTCTTCAAGAGGTTTCCCCCACCAGACATCTCCACTCTATACGGAAATATTTTAACTAGAATATTTAACAAGGTATCTAGTATTTTTTACACAGTAAATGTAAGTACAGTAAATTATATTATAAGTTGTAAAGGATATAAATGACTTAATCTTTATTAATATATGTCATCTATTTTAAAATATGTATGGTAAATTATCTTCTGGGTTGCTTAATAATAATTTACACAATACTGTATATACAAGAATTTAAGTATTTATACTATTTACTTCATAATTTGCATTGAAATTCTTTTTAAATGTATATAGCAAACTTTTCACTTTAACAAACTGATTTTTAAACAATGGAGATCAGGGTTTTATATGTTCTCTTTATTGCATTCACATTCGCAGCTAATTAGTTTTATAGTTAACTATCAACATATTAGGAAATATTTGAGTTATGTAATAAAATAAATGAATATCAAAACTGAGCATAAATAAAAAGGAATATATGATGCCAACAATATAAAACTTTCATTATAACATTTCTATCGATAAATGTATTAGGATCCCAACTATGTTTTCTAAAACATTTATTTTAATTTACATTCAATCTATTTTCACTTCAATGACACTGCCACTGGCTATTTTATGAACAGTTGCTTAGATTCAAATTACAATGTAACATTCCAAAAAGTATTTAATTCTTAAAACTACAACAACAATAATCACATTGTGTAAGCTGTTCAAAAAAATTGAAATTCTTTCTGTACATTCACTGTTGTTGAAGTCTCATTTTTTTTTTTAATTTTTTTTTTTGGTTCTTTTTTTCGGAGCTGGGGACCGAACCCAGGGCCTTGTGCTTCCTAGGCAAGCGCTCTACCACTGAGGTAAATCCCCAGCCCCTGAAGTCTCATTTTGAGAAGCCCAGGGAATATGTACAGTTTGTTGTAGTTAATGACTTTTTGTATACTCATACACTCAAACACCAATGTGACTCATTGCTTGTACATATTACACAGATATGCTTTACCATTGCTAATCCTTTTATTTACAGTCTCCTAAGTGATAATTCCTTACTGCATTCAATAAAATGGTTATGTCCGGTTTTATTCCTGAATGAACACTAATGCTAAAGTTATAATTTTGCCAGATTAAGGAAGTTATGCTGAGATAAGAAAGATATTCATGCACTATAAAAATATTTCTTATAAAGTACCAAAACAAATACAAATAAATTATAAAAGATTCCTTTCTATAAAGTAGACCATATTACACATACATTATGGATATTTTCTTTTTTTTCTTTTCAGTTGAAAGTTCAGTATAACAATTTCCCCTGAATAGAATTAATGTATTTTTAAATGTTATAAATATCAATATTATAATTCAAAAGTCAGTGCTTTTAAGAAAGTCAACCTATGAAAGTCATATATAATCTTGCTCAGAAATAAAATAATGTCATTTTGAGAGAGATTTCAAAAGATTATTGAAAAAGTTACAAGCAATTCCTACCATACAAAGTGAAGTAAAAATCAAGCTACTTTTCTTGGCATGCTGTGGGGCATGGTCACATTTCACCTTTTTTTTCCTCTATTACTTATATAATGCATTAAGGAATTTTAAATTTGCCATTAGAAGGTAATACCCATGTATTTTCCCTTACCTATTTTAGATTTACACATACAATAGTACAATAGATTTTGCTGGGCAGCTGCTCTTCCAAAAGTTAGTATTCATACATTTGATGCTCTACTGCTCTGGTGACAAGCACTGCAGTAAGTCCTGGGTCCCATCATTTTATGCTGTGCCAAATCACATTGGCTTTTCTGTGTGACAAAACATAGGATGATGGAGGGTGACAGCAGAAATGTAATGCAATATGACACATCAGAAATTTAAAGGGTAAGGAGATTAGCTATTTGGTGTCAAATTAGATTGGAATATCAAATCCAAAATGAAGCTGGCAGTTGCTAATGGAGTGAAAGGTACAATATTCACCCTGTGTGTGAAACAATGAATTCTGAGCTTCATCACAACACATTTTGCCAGCTCAGAGAGAGACACAGGCTGATACATTAGAAAGTGTGGTGGAGGAGCATGGCCCTCGAACAAATGGCAAGTTATTTCATAGTGACACCTTTCGTAATTGTGGCTTGATCGGCATAACACTTGCAGTTACAGGTGTAAACACTGCAGTGTACTGGGACATACACTACTCTCAAAATTTTGTTGAAAGGAGTCACATAATGCCTTGTGTTATGATAGCTAGGATATATGTATGTATGTCCCACAAACAGGAAAAATAATTTTAAATCATCAGAATGCCAGAGAAAGTGACTTCAATATCACAGACTACAGAATCCATCAACATATAGATCAAGGTATTCAACTATAATGACATGAGAGCATTTGACTCAGGAATTGACTAAATCCATCAACTTTTTATTCCATTCCTGGTTTGTAATGTCAGCTTATAAGCTTTCTGTCTTCCCGGTTTATTTTCACTGAGTGCATTAGCTTTCATTCTCTAAGTCTATTTAAAATATGTATACATTTGTTGTTTTATAGCAATTTTCTTCTAGCCTTGACACTTCCCTCCACTGTCACATATGACAAGAGAAAAGAGTATGAAGAAAAAGAATGATCTTCTACAATAAAAGAACAATATTAATTCACAACCAGTAGTTAAACAACAATAACAGCTTGTCCCAAGTGCTGCTGCAGTATGTGTCCTTCCGATGTTTTCTGCTCTATCTTCCAAGAAAATGCTAAGCCCAAACAAAGGGTCCCTAGTCCTGACCCTTGACTCCTTTGCAAACACTGCCAGTCTTCAGAAACCTCTGAACTGTTTTTAATCTCCTTGCTTGGATTTTCAGTTTATAGATAGCAAGTGTGCAAGATGAAGGCCGATCTAAATGCAAACTCAGATTGATTGAGTGAGACTGAGCTATCTACTTTTCTTATTTTATTTTTTTTAACTGCCAGCAAAATCTGAAAGAATGCTGGGATAAAAACTGTGATTGAACGAATAATTAGCCGATTGTTTCCTGACTCTCTGGGAATAATTGTTTTGAATACTATAACAAAAAAGGCATCTAATTTAGTAAGATTACTAGATTATGCTAACAACCATTTTCACACCAAAGTAAAGATACCATAATAAAAATAGAGGCACAGTCTCAGTAAAATTTCAAATTTAAATGGCTGTGCATTTATAAAGCACTGTAACAAAACTTCGTTTAAAAAGATTAAAATAAAATAAATTATATTTTTCAAATATTCAGACTTAAACATTTTCATGAATTTAATATCCCTTTGCTAGGATTTCACTTATAACAATATGAAAAAAAATTAAAAAGCCACCAACGTTTACTACCACCTTCTGGAATAGATAAAAAATTTCTAAATTTATTACATCACTAAAGTTTTCTGAAAATTGCTATTGTTTGGTTCAGGAAGGAAGTCCAGAAAACTAACTTCACAGAAGGAAACTTAAAAATGAAAGCTTTATTTTCTGAGGGCTTAGATTATTTGCTTCATAATCTAAGGCCCTTAATCTTCCTAGATAATAGGTAAGGAGCTCAAAGTGATAATGGAACAAAGGAGTTGGCCAGCTGCATGCACTGAGTGATGACTTGGCAGGCATTGGTCATATGTTTTTACAACTCAGTTACCTTGGTTATGATTACAGTACATTTTACATTCTTCTACGGGTTGATCAGACAATTAAGAGACTATTTGGATGGGCAGGGTAGGATCAGGTCTTGAAGCCTGTGACTATGTGCCCTGACCCGCAGGGCAGTCAGCGGAGGTTGGGGACCACCTAGGAGAGAATGGAGGACAAGAGACACGAAGAAGAATGCCAAGACAGGAGTCTGATCAAGGCGACAAATTTTATTTTTTTCCCAAGGTTGAATTTATACCATAGTAGGTGTAACAGAGGGAGGAGGAAGCGGGAAATATTTACGCAAGCCAAGGACACTGTGCTCTTGTAGTCAGGCAATCGGCTGATGTCAACCGGATGTTGGTTTCTCAGAAAGGTCACAAGTTTGTCATATCATTAGGCAACCTGACCACCAGATTTATATTAGTCGTCTGCAGCTGGCTGTGGATTTTCCGTCGTCCTGACCTCTTAATGAACACAGTCATCATATTTTCATTTTAGCATTTTCCCATTTTACCTTACTTAACTCTAACTACAATATTAACATCAATAATGAAGGGTTTTAAGGGCATAGCTCCCAACAACTGTGAACCTGGCTTGACCCTGTAAACTTGGGCGAGCAAAATGAGGGAATTACTTTCTAGGTGGCTGGGCACGGTGGCCATTTCCTTACAGTACTATGTTCATAGTGAAGCTACAAGATGGATTAATCATTAGAATTGTTTATTAATAGAAGATTAGAATGTTATAGTTACAAGACTAATACAAAGCTATTTTAGTTGTTACCATGATAGCCTTTCATTGCTGATCTTTATGTTTTAGCAAACATCGTGTAAACCTCAAATGGAACTCTTTTGCGCCTTTTTTAAGACCGCTGGCTTTCATCAAATCCAAAGCTAAGAAAATGAGTGGAGGCAGTAGAACCCAACAGACATTTGCCTGTCAAATTGTTTCCTCCAGTATATCTGAAAAGTACTGTGATATAAAGGCAGTTCTGATGTTAAGGCCCTGTTACACAATTGGTTCTTCTGTCAGTAAAACAAGCCATGGGCCAATTTCTGGGCAGAAGCTATAGGCGGCACTTCAGGGTCCCTGGAGGAAAAGGGAGACTCAAGGAAGTAGAGACAGATTTTGCCATGTTTTGGAAAGAGCAGAAGCAGGCAACCATGTGAGGTCTCTGGAGGAGCAGTGGGCTGTGGCTGCTCCCATAGGAAGGGGGTCAGAGATGTGTAGCAGGGATAAGATTCAACTGAGCACCTAAAGTTACAGCAGCTGTGGGGAGTGGAGATAAGAATGTTACACTGAGCATGCTTTTCCAGGTGGGAGATAGTAATGTGCAGCAATTGTGCCAAGAAGGCAACTAGAGAAGGAACAACTGTGTGTATATCTTTTATCAGTGGATTCAAGGGATGCAGGGCAGGTGCTTGTAGCATGACCCATTCCCAGAGCATAGGCAGGTTAGCAAGACACTACATACAACACTGTGACTTGTGACCTTATTAGGTCTTTAAACATAAAAACTGCGTGGGGTTTTATATTGGAAGATGGAGTTTGAGGAAACCTAAATCTCTCTCTCTCTCTCTCTCTCTCTCTCTCTCTCTCTCTCTCTCTCTCTCTCTCTCTCTTCTTCCCTCCCTCCCTCCCTCCCTTCCTCCCTCCTTCCCTCTCTCTCCCTCTCTCTCTTCCACTCTAATTGAACTTGAGATGAGAACTCTGGGTAGCTAGTCAAATGTAAATGAAAATCAAAGAAAGGACATTCTAAAGTTTTGTATTATAGACAATTTAAGAAGAAAAATATCACACAGTATGTTTACAAAGAAAAATATAAATCAAAATCAAAGGAAACAATATAATTTACCTATGGACAATTTGCTGCAACCAAGAAAAATGCATCAAGATCATTTTTTGTAAGCTTAACATTAATTCAATATTTTCATTCACTACTTAGAATAACAGAAGAAAAGTTACTAGAAATACAATTGTAAGGAACCGTAAATAAAATCCTGGAGTATAACACTACCACATACAAGGCCTTTGCTGCAGTCATCAATAGTCAAAACACAGTCACAGAAATATGAATAAATTTTGAAAACATTTATAAAGATATAAATCCTTCATTTTAAGAAATAGATTCATAGTTTGAAGGGCATGAATACAGTTATATTTTCATACTCTAAGCATTTTGATTTGGTTATGAAAATGTGCACATGAATAGGTTAGAAGCCCATTTAAGAACAGTGTAATAAACTGAATGATAGTTGGCGTTTATGTGGTATTTATGATCTCCCTGAAATATTGGCAAGGTTAAGTTTAAAATAAATAAACTGATCTACATTGACTTGAAGTTGTCGTTCAAATGAAACCACTGTACGTGTGTTTTGTTTTCTCGATTTTACATTTACAGCATGTGCTATTTCTTCATTATCAGGGTATTTCCACTTGCTTCAGAAAGGTTCTTGAACAGCTTTTTAATGCCATCTGCCAGGAAGATGGGATGTTTGCCTACAAAATTACCATTTTATGCATTCATTACAAAGTGGATAGTATGTCACCACATCAACTGCATGAAGACATAAGAGGCTGTTAAATTAGACTAGGTTGCAGATATATGTAATTTACATAATGTGATAAAGTATAATACTTAAGATACACAAGAATTAAATGGATTTTAAATCTCTTTGATTTCCCCTTATTTGGGCCAGTGTCACAATCCTAAAGGGCTCAGGGCCCTTGCAATTGATTTTGATTATAATCATTACGGCTTTACAATGGAAACTGACTTTGCATAGGCACACATCATCTATTCCTCAGCACTGTAAATTAATTTCAATGGACTAAGGCTTTGCATTACTAATCCAATCAAGCCTGTATTTAAAAATATACTGCACAGTGCTCCTCCGCCAACCAAGTATATATTAATAAAGTTTGTTTCCATTGTATGAATGATTTTCACATGACTATGTTGAGCATCTGTGAAAAATTAGGTTAGCAAAGCAGAAATCAATTAAGCAATTAAGCCTGCTGATAATTCTTTATCTGTCAAAAACCTGAAAGTTTCGACAGTCAAAAAAATTAATAAAAATGTTATTTATGAAGTTGTCACGGCTCTTCTCAAATGTATAATATGACTAAATTGTCCATTGTGTAATGAGAGGAACTAGTGTTGTTCATCCTAAGGTTGATCAAAAACTATCATTATGAGTCCTATAATCAATCTTATTAAATGAAAAAATGAAAATGCAGCAATTATAGAAGATTATTGTGGGTTTTTTTGTCTCCTGTAAAGTTTAACTTTCACATTAGAAGATAGTGTTTATTTGATGATATTCAAGTTAACTGAAAAGAATGAACAAAACCATATTATTTGTCCTTCTTTCTTTGTTTATTTTTATTTATTTTGCAAAGAGGGAATATGATAGTTTATTCCCAAGTTGCCTGGAAACTGAGATTTCTTTTTAACACCCCCTGTTAAAGTCATTGTCACGATGCCTGCTGGCGGTTTCATTCTCATTCCAGTAGTTTTGAGAGATTCGTGATCACTAATCATAAGAATCTGAGGAAACCAGATACTACAGGAATGTTTGAGAAAAATAATCTCAGCATAGTGACCTAATTTATAGAGACCCAAAGAGTGATATTTTCATTTTTGACATTTTTGCCAAGCTTGTCTTAAGCTTAATCTCTTCCAAATAACTTCTTAAAATTGTGTCCACCTATTACTATCCATGGCCATTCATACTGTATTAGATAGAGTAGATTCTGATAGATCTGATGTATTTAGTAGCTTACCTCCTTTCCCAAAAAATAGGTAGTTGGTTGGTATCAAATTATAAAATCTTCCTTCATTAAATTGAGAGCAATGTTTTAGAAAGTACAATCCTAGAAAACATATTTTTCTGACACTTTCATTTCCAAAGCTAATTTAAATTTAAATGAAAGATTGATTATATTATACATAATTATGGTTTAGGGGGATGGTAATGATGACTGCAAAGTGCTTAGTACCAGAAAGACATTTAGACATATTCTGATAATTTAAAAATGTTTACTAATAATAGGAAACATCTGAAATATTTGCATACATGGTAAAAACCCATGATGTAGGAAGATGACTTGTTAAAAAATCATAAATGTAAAAGATATTTATACTTAAATTCCCATTGCATACTTTAAGTTCGGTATGTGACTCATTTTAAATATGTTTCGGTTTTCTCATGTAAGACTCATAATAATACATGAATTATCGACAGATCAGTTCACATGGTATACAAAGCAGTAACAGCAGTTATCAATATTATGAAAATTATCAAATAAAATGATCTGTTGAGCTTCCTACCACAATCAGGTGCATTACACAGCATTTGCTTCTGTGTTGAAATATCTGTGCAGAAATTATTTTTGTTTCAAAATATTTTTATTATTTATTTCATTTCACTTCTTTGTTGAACTATGTACTTTGGTAATACATCCATTGGTTGTTTCTGAAGTTATCTCATAAAGTGCATATTTATGAGATAAAATCGTGTGCTATCCTGAGTGAAGAAAGGGTGAATAAAAGTGTAAGAAAGACTAGCTGCACATTTATTTAACATCAGTCTCTGGAGTTGCATTTTTATAATATTGACAGTTTGTTTCCTTTCAACCACAGCACACTGAGGGTTCTGACCCTGCTGTGAAAAACCTTCTGTTATCAAAAATTGATGCTAAATGCAAGCTGTTAGCAGCAGCTTTCAATGTAAGTGCAGTAGATTGAACAAACAGGTTCCATGCCCCAGAGTCACAGAAAGGTCAGAAACAGCACTGACCATTAAACGATATCTATTAATTTTGCTCTGGAGAACAAGCTACCCAGTTAGGCAGTCATAGAGATAATTGCTTTGACTGTGAAGCCATTAAGCAAGTTTTACAGAATTTGAACAGTCAAAAATGCGGTAATGCTCCTTAATACATTAAGGTAAACAGAGTTCAAATGTGAACCAAGAAAGAAAACCAGAGCTTTGCTGCCTTCATCCCTTAATCCATTTTCTGTTGCTCTGGTGATTTCCTACTACAATGTGATTTATTTTCAAGGGGAGGGGGCTTATCTTAACTCCTACCTATAAGAACAGGGTAGTCTATTGAGAGTTTATGTTGGTAACTACTCTGTTTCCAGTGAGGCACTACACACAGTATGGTGCACAGCGTGACAGAGAATTAGAACAAAAAGATAAGTGGCAGAAGCCAAAGCCCAAGCCCAAGCACAGGGGTAGCAACTGTTTTAGGGTTTTCTGTATTCAAAGACTATATGAGGATATTTATTTGACTGATTTAAATGAGTGGAATATAGCACAGCCTTTGTACTCTTGAAAGACAAAAGATCAGTTCTTAGGATGAGGGAGAACAATAAGAATACATTGGTCTCCTGCCAGTCTCTGCCTGAGCCCAAAGCTGAGAGCCAGTCACCAGGAGGATGGACAAAACTGAGAGCAGAGGTAAGAAAGACCACAACTTCTGCTCAGAAGGACCTGCCTGGAGCCTCCAAGACACACAAACCCAGGAACAGTCTGGGACGGGACACTTCTTGTTTCTGCCTGCACCCAGCGCTGACATGGTTCCACAGCTCTCTGTACTCAAATCTCATGAGGGAAAGAGTTGGTCTCTCAGAAGTGCTAACAGTCCTGAGAGGTTAGGGGAGACCACCACTTCTGCTCACATTCCTGGCTCAAGAAGAACCCTCCTAGAGTCCTTATACACAGGAACCTGTAGCAGCCTTATTTAGTATAGCCAGAGCTGGAAAGAACCCAGATGTCTTTCAACAGAGGAATGGATACAGAAAATGTGGTACATCTACACAATGGAGTACTCCTCACCTATTAAAAGCAGTGACTTCATGAAATTCATAGGCAAATGGATGGAACTAGAAAAATCATCCTGAGTGAGGTAACCCAATCACAACAAGAACACGTGGTATGCACTCACTGATAAGTGCATATTAGCCCAAAAGCTCACAAGATATAATTCACAGACCACATGAAGCTCAAGAAGGATGACCAAAATGCAGATGCTTCACTCCTTCTTAAAAGGAGGAACAAAAATATTCACAGGAGGGGATTTGGAACGCAAAGTTTGGAGTAGAGACTGAAAGAATGGCCTTTCACAGCCTGCCTCACCTGGTGATCCAGTCCATAAACATACAGCCACCAAAACCAGACACTATTGCTGATGCCAAGAAATGCATGATGCGAGGAGCCTGATATAACTGTCTCCTGAGATGCTCTGCCAGAGCATGACAAATACAGCAAATGCTTTTAGCCAACAATTGAACTGAGAAAGGGGTCCTTGTTGGAGGAGTTAGAGAAAGGACTGAAGGAGCTAAAGGGTTTTGTAATCTCATAGGAAAGCAATATCAACCAACCCGAGCTCCCAGGGACTAAACCACCATCCAAAAAGTACACATGGACAGACCCATGGCTCCAGGTGCATATGTAGCAGAGGATGGCCATTTTGGGCACCAATGGGAGGAAAAGCCCTTGGTCCTGCCAGGCTGGACCCCCAGTGTAGGGGAATGTCAGATTGGAAAGGTGGGAAGGGCTGGGTGGTTGAGGGGAACACCATCATAAAAGAAGGGGGACAGGAGAGAGGATAGGCGGTTTATAAGACAGGAAACCAGATGGATATCAACCAAACATCGCCTATCAAGTTAGAGTAAAGCTAGGCATTGCCCCTTGTACTTAACCTGAGCAAGACATGGCTTCTGCTAGAGGAAGGGTCTTCTACTGGAGTTGTGAGTCAGCATATGGAGAGGAAGGGAAGGGTGCTGCAGGGGAAGCTAGAGAGAGGGGATATCTCTGAAGAATCCGTGAATGTCTGTGGGCAGATATTACATGGACCTTCAAGATATGTGTTGCCTCCAGGAGAGCAGTGAGCTTTTGGAGTTGTTGGCCAGGACACAGAGACTGCATTGAGAAGATTTTCTTTCTTTAATTTATTTTCTGTACTTTTCCTTCCTTCCCTTCTTCCTTCTTTCCTTTCTTCCCTCCTTCCTTCCTTCCTCTCTCTCTCTTTCTCTCTCTCTCTTTCTCTTTCTTTCATCTTTCTATTTCTTTTAATAAAGAGAGCAGTCATAAAGTACAATGGGAAGAGATTTCTAGAGAATATGGGGGAAACACGAGGAAAAAATATTTTAAGATTATAAATAAAAAAAGAAATGTGAAGTTACCAGGAGTTTATGTCATACTTGATGACAAGAACATTTTCTAAGAAAAAAAATGGACATATGGACATACCTGAATATTCTGGTTGACTTTCTCTTTTTTCACTCTTTTTCCATATGTACTACAATGTAATAAATAATGCTGTCCATGTCTATGTACAATTGACAATATTCAGATACGTTGGCAGTAGAAGCTATTTTGTTTGTGAACTTAACAGTGGAATTATTATTTGCAAACCACAATAACTCTCTTTAATATGTCAAATATGGTACTAATATGATAATGGACCATGTTTTTAGTTGAATTATATTATCATTAAAACCTTTAGGAACACAAGTGACATACTTATAGAACAAAATAAAACAGTGACAGGTACTTCAGCACATTTAAATAATAGGCTTTAAAGTAAAATCTTTTTTAATCCTGCTTTCCCATTAGTATGCTTAACAGGTGACTAAAATGGTCAAGTATTTGTTTGGAGCAGAATAATATGAGAAATTGTGTATAAATCATTCATCAGTCAATCAAGAAAATATATGATGTGCTTTTGGTAAAAAGTAAAATAAAGTAAAATGGGCCAGTCCCACCTAAGAGCCCATATATTGTAATTACTAGTCTGTACACATTTAATAGCAATTGCTACCTGTCATGATATCTCTCCTTTGTTTGTTATTTGTGTGTTCTGAAATCAAAAACAGTCTAGGCATATGTACTGCCAACGAAACTCTACACTAGCCCTTTCCCTAATTTTTCTTTTATTTTAAAATTTTCATTAGTTGTTTTGTTTATTTACATTTCAAATGTTATCTGCCTTCTCCTCCGTTTCCCCTCCAGAACTCCCCTACTCCACCCTCTCCTACCTGTCCTCTGTTATGTATCCAGCTGGATCCATGGTTTCCTCGGTGTGTAGTCTATGGTTGATGGTTTAGTTCTTGGGAGCTTTTGAGAATCTAGTTGGTTGATATTGTTATTCTTATGGGGTCACAAACCCCTTCAGTTCCTTCAGTCCTTCCCCTAACTCCTCCATTGTGGTCCATGTGCTCAGTCCAATGGTTGGCTGCAAGCATCTGCCTCTGCATCAGTCAGGCTCTGGCAGAGCCTCTCAGAAGACATCCATATCAGGCTCCTGTCAGCCAGCACTTCCTGGTACCCACAGTAGTGTCTTGTTTTTTGTTTTTTGTTTTTTTTAATGACATATACTACTTACTACGTATTGATTTATAGGATAGATAGCCAACTTTCCTGAGTTATAATATCATGCTTTCAAGAATTACCCAAATGACATTCAGAGTTTTTCAAAACCCAGGAAATGTTAAACTCTGAAGACATATCTGACCATAAAACCGTGTAAACATGATTTTTCAGTTTCATGTAAATGTATTAGTTTAAAATTTCAAAGACATGTGGGGCAGGCTCTGCATGGGTGTTCCTTCTGCCTCTGTTCTAAACTTTGCCTCCCTATTCCCTCCCAAGGGTATTCTTGTTCCCCTTTTAAAGAAGGAGTGAAGCATTCACATTTTGATCATCCGTCTTGAGTTTCATTTGTTCTAGGCATCTAGGGTAATTCAAGCATTTGGGCTAATATCCACTTATCAATGAGTGCATACCATGTGTGATTTTTGTGATTGGGTTATCTCACTCAGGATGATATTTTCCAGTTCCATCCATTTCCCTATGAAGTTCTTAAAGTCATTGTTTTTGATAGCTGAGTAATATTCCATTGTGTAGATGTACCACATTTTCTGTACCCATTCCTCTGTTGAAGGGCATCTGGGTTCTTTCCAGCTTCTGGCTATTATAAATAAGACTGCTATGAACATAGTGGAGCAAGTTTAGAACAGAGGCAGAAGGAACACCCATTCAGAGCCTGCCCCACATGTGGCCAATACATATACAGCCACCAAACTAGATAAGATGGATGAAGCAAAGAAGTGCAGGCCGACAGGAATGGGATGTAGATCTCTCCTGAGAGACACAGCCAGAATACAACAAATACATAGGCAAATGCCATCATTAAACCACTGAACTGAGAACGGGACCCCCGTTGAAGGAATCTAAAAAGGACTGAAAAAGCTTGAAGAATTATATGCATGTGAGAAGGCATGAGAATGAAGTGAAAGAGGAAAAGTCTACTCCCTGTTTGAATTTGCTTAAGAATATAAATAAAGGAGGACTTGGCCAAATAGACCTCCAGTGAGCAACTTATTGTGCAAGTATGAGGACAAAATATGACAGATATAGATGTCTGTAACTCTGGTAGTGTGAACATGGACAAAGTCATCCTGTAGAACTCCCTCTTTGACAGTGCAATTTATCAGTGGACTCCAAGTTTAGTGTTAGATTGTATCTCTGGAAATAGTGAGTTCAGTAAATAAGGAAGAAGTTGAATGTCAACATTCATTCACTACATACACATCCACATTCATTTATGTGCAACTACACGTGTACTCAGAGACAAATACATATGTCATACAAACAAAAAGCCTCTCAACAAATTAAGAAAATTAAATTTTATTTTCCTGTCAAACTTTATCAACAAATATTTTGTCCATATACTGACTTAGAAAGTAATTCAAGTGAAAATTGTATCGAGTAAAACAGCATGTTTGAGAATGTCAGTGACACACAGGAGACATGATGAAAGGAAAAATAGCCTTGCATGGAGAAAGCCATTATGTATACTTGACAATCTTTTGGTTTTTAAAAGTATTTTCTGCATGGGTTGAATGCCTTCCTCAAGAAATATGTGCATGTAATGTGACATAATGACTATACTTTGTCAAAACTCTTCAATTCACTGTCTTTTGGTGAATATACTTTATGAATGACTGAAACACAGTACTATATGCTACACAAATGTTTCTATGCAGATAAATAAAGCTATCTCTAATGTCATCTTAATAATGCTAAAATAATGTCCTGTTTTTCATGCTGTTGTTACAAGCATTATCTAAGTGTGTGCTATCTTGTAAAATGCCTTCATCTCTTCAATTTAGCTATACCTAGTATCAATATATATTGTATGAATGTAGAATGGTTTTGTTTTATTACCATACAACATCAATTTGAAATGCAAATTAAAGTATTGCTCATATCACTAACTTGCTATAAACATACAATATTAGTGTTTCTTTCCTACTACAACCAATTCATTAAACAAATCGCTTTATTTGTAGTGCAGAAATGAAGCCAGATAATTTTCATTAACTTGTTACTGGTTTATTTTACTAAAGAGTGAGGTTTCTAGGTTCATTCATGTTGCTCTATTTGGTGATATATACCCTTTCAAAAGATAAAACAAGATTTCATTGTCTACAACATTTTCTTTACTCATTTGTATCCTGTAAACATTTATGTCTTTTCCCTTTTTTAGATAATATGAATATGGCACATTGAACAGGAGACTATAAATACTTCTTGGATTTAATAATTTTAATTATGTTATGTCATAAACAGATCTATGGTATTAGCTGTTAATTATTTAAGTGATATTAATATTTTGCAGACATTCTGTGTTTATTACACTGAATTTACATCTTCAATGCTAGTACACAAGGGTTCCAGTTTCTTCAATTTTTTTTGTCCATAAATTATTTTTAGTCTATGTAATACCCTAAATTTACACCTTCTTCATAAGTGGTGGTATTGGAAACCTTTTCTCATCACTGTTACTTCCCTGCATGTAGTGTCTTAAGAAATACCTATTCAAGTCATATGACCAAGTTTCAGTCCTTTCTGCTGTGGTTTGTTTCTTCTCTTTTGTATTTTGTTATTGGATGTTGCAGCTCCATATTGTATGCATTACATTTCAGATGCATGACTTTCACATGCTATTCCCCAGTAAGAATGTTATCCTTATATTTTTAATGTTACATGTGTCTGTGCTTATTTCTTCTATTTTGATATATACTCAGTTGTTAAGTTTCCATTTTGTTGACTATGTTTTTGTTATCCTATACATGTAATCTGTGCTTGGCCTGCAGGCCCAAATCTTGGAATTAAAATATGTGGTTGCAATACATAAATGTGGGAGACTGCATTTGTAGCTGTGTTTGCACATATCTAGCCAGAGGCTGCAGGCTGGACACTTCTGAACCCAAACTGATGTCATAGGAAAGTGTTCATATGTTTCCTTCTAATAATTCATCATTTTAAAATTAAATATTCAATTATTTTGGAATAGCTTGGAGTAGGCTATAAATTAATGATCCAATTACATTTTTATAAGTAGATATCAAGACCCCAGGCATCATTTATTATAACATTATGTGTTGTTTATTATATATGTCATCTCAGTGGAAAATAAGCTAACTCAGTATGTGTGAACTAATTTCTTTATTATTACCTCTGTCTCCTTAGCTTACATACAAATGACAGAATTGTTACTACCAATTCATAAGTGTGGCAGGCCAGAAGAATGACATCTCCACAGTAATTGGTAATGTTTAAGACTTCCCAGGGCCTTTGGAGATTTGTGTCCCATATTTACTTTTAGATAATTTTTATCTCTTATAATTTTATTAATATAATTTTGTAGAAAATGAAATGATCTGAACAATATGCTAACATTGATGGTATTCATTAAAATATGTCTTGTAAACTGTGAAGTTATCTGTTCCCTTTTTGGTGCCCTGGCTTTGTTTTTATAGAGTCTCTCCAGGTAGTTCAGGATAACTTAAAAGTTCCTGTCCAGCTCGTTCGGTATTGCACCTTTTAGTCTCCATGAACATCTTTTTAAGGTTACATTAAACAGGAATATATACTTTCATTTTGAATAATTTTTCACGTTTTTGATAATTTTACTAGCAAACACATAATTTATGTGATGGTATAGCCATGTTACTGTAAATTGAATTGTTTTTCTAATTTCTTATAAACATATTTAACTTTTATTGTATAAAATACAAATTGTGTATCTTGTTCTTCTA
This sequence comes from Rattus norvegicus, assembly GCF_021556685.1. Lineage (NCBI taxonomy): Eukaryota > Metazoa > Chordata > Mammalia > Rodentia > Muridae > Rattus > Rattus norvegicus. The sequence continues at coordinate 71,441,715 of NC_141548.1, forward strand.
TCTTTCCACATTACTGAAAAATGACTTCCAAGATACTTGGATCAAGATTTTAGCATCTTCTGCATATTCAATCCTGACATGTTTGCAAGCAGAGCTTGTGTTTTAACAGTTGAATTCATTTTATTTCTTATTTTCTTGTATAACACTTTGGATAGGACTCTTGGTGCTATTTAGATTGTAAGATGTGATTTGGGAATTCCTCTAATCTTAAGAAAAAAGTTTTCATCTTTGCATCATTAACTATGATATTAGTTAAGGGATTTTCACACAAAATTTTATTGAGTAAAGAAAATTTCTGTTTATACCTGCTTTACTGTGACCTTTCATTACCAAACAGTTGAATCTCCTCAAATGCTTTCCATGGTTCTGTTGAAGTAATGATGTTTTTGAACACTATACTTTGTCAATAAATTTTATTTAATTGATTAATTTTTCTGTATTTAGCCATCATTGGATACTAAGATCCTATGTAGTCACATTACATGAGTCATTATTCTGCTACAGTTTGCATTGTTTGTAGTTCGTTGAGAAAGTCTGAACCTTAATCCTAAAGGTCTTATTCAATAATTTTTCCTAAAATTATTTGATCTACAGTTTTATTTTCTTGCATGTTTTTTTCTGGCTTCGATATAAGTATACATTTGTATTGATTAAATTTACTATCGGCATGTTTTGATTTTTATCTCTAGGTATTTTCAAAGACTTAGTTTTTGTGTGAAGAAGCAGGAACTTCATGGGCTACCCTGAGGACGTTTGTGAAGCTAACACAGAAAAAAAAAATGTTATTCTACAAAGTCAAGTTTTGTGACTTTTCAGTGTTATGGATAACAAAGCCCTAGCTCAGGCTATGGTACAGCTATCTGCATGCCACTACACACATTTTTCATTAAAAAACAAATGAATTGTTATGTTTAGCAGAAGAGCAGAAGCAGGTCAATGCTCAAATACCGGTTGTTGGCCTTGGCCTTCTTTCAGATTACAGTGAAATAAATGACTGTCAGTGGTCTCTATTTTGAGCATCTTAAAAAGAAATGAAAAGAATGAAAAATTCATCCACCTATTTTATTAAAATCTTAGCCTCTCTCTACCCTCATCCATTTAGTTTATTTGAAGCATATATAGAACATAATTTTCTCAAGGATAATTATTTAAAATCTTAATCGAATGAACTCATTTCATGAAATTTGAACATTACATACAGTGTATTTTAGCAGTGCAGTCTTCTTTTGAAAATGTATTTTGACTTCTCAACCTGACAGCTGTTCTCTTTGCCCTCTGACTTTTAAGCAATACACTTGAGGCAGAATGACATCATTTGTGGAATATTGAAATCAGGGAGAGGACTTTTGTGTTGTTTTGTTTTGTTTTACTTAGAAATTAAAAGATGTATCATTTAACCTTTAGATGATGGATTCAAGAAAAGTAATGTTATAGGTATCTTACACATTTTCATTATTGCATTGAAATAATCCCTGTCATAGCACTAATTAATGTTTAGAAATTCTATACGTATATATTAATTACCGATTTATTATGCATTTTTCATTGTTCTTTCCATACATGCTTCCAGTAAGTCCATGAGATGCCATGTTATTTCTCAAAGCCAGAATTATATACTTAAATCAAATAGTACATAGGTACAGAACAGATTTATCCATAAAGTCACCTAGTGTTTAAGGTGCCAGTGGCACTACATAGAAGTATATAAAGAACCTAGATGACGGATGATCGCTTCTTTTGTATTTTTATTTTCCAATATAAATAGTTGACATGGTTACATGTAAAATGGACATATTATAGGTAAGGTCATAAATACCTGCTATTACCAATAGCATGGGTTTTAAAAATTGATAAATATATATATTATTCAACAATCAAACACAAATGAGGTATTTTATATTCATAAATCTTTAGAAATAAAGGGAAAGTTCAATACTTTGTATATATAGTAAACTAGGATAGAAGCAGTTAGTTAGGTTTGAGCTATTCTGCATAAAAGCCATAGAAAGTGCTTACGTGGGTCTTGCTGTTTCATTTCTTCTTCTATGTGACTAAAACAAAAAGATGTGAAAAATAATAGTACAAATTTTGAAAATACTAACATGACATTTACTTTCTACAGATAAAATGCAGTGAAACCAGAAAACAATCCATAAAAAGCCATTGAATATAAAGTTTGCAAAATATATACTCTGCTTTCACACCATCTGTCACAAGTACACAATATAGAGCTTCATAGTTTCTAAACATTAATATAAAAATTCAAAGTATATAAGATAAAAAAGAATATGACCTAAGGGTCAAGGTTTTCTAAACATCTTTAGCTTCATTCACATATTTCTATGCGAATTTAATCTTTATTTCATATTCAACCACATATAACAAAACCAGGGGCATCTTTATTCATATGTTTAACCTAATTTTCCATTTGCCTTCTATTACCTAAAAAGCTGTGTGGTAGTTATGTTTCATTATTGTTATGTTGGAGTTAAATATGTCTCCAAATGTGATGCCAAGTGATTTCGATTTTTTTTTTTTTTTTTTTTTTTTTTTTAGTTTTCTGTCTAAATCTCAAAAGTTAAGCTTCCAGGGTATCTCAAAGTTAAAACGTGATCCTTCACTGCTGCCTCACGTGAGCAGCCTGAAGGTAATGGGTCACAAGATAGAAGTCTGAGGACAGTAGAGATTTCAAGAAGGGAGTTGTAAGGAATACCGAAGAGCTGCTTGGAAATCATGTAAATCAAAGTCTGAGAAGTCCCTCCTAGTTCAGATGCCCGTCTGATCAGGTAAACCTTGTTTTTGGGCTCTAGCTTCCTCTAATGTGCACTGTGTTCTTTCCGTTTCCCCTTTCAAAGGTGCTGGGTTTGGATAATGTTCCTCGAGTCAATATAGTCATTACTGACTCCAGTGAGAGCACTCAGGCTCTGTAATGGGACTGAAAGCCCAATTTGTACAGTTTAAGAAGTGAGGGAGATGTAACGGAGATGAGATAAGTAGAAAATTAACACCGAAACTGTTTGTGAATGACAGAGAGAGACTGGAACATTTTCCCCGGAAACTATGACCATCAGTTCTTTCACACTTTATCTCACTAGGTAAAACATTTCTGGGTTTTTAAGCTTCTATATGGCCAGCTCTATTTCCTCAGATTTGGAGGCCTTTTACCTATTCCTACTTCCCTCCAAATATCTCACCCTCTTCACACAGCTTGCAATTATAACAGCTGCATCCTTCCTTCCATTGGGAAAAGAAGGCAAATTAAAATTTATACTATATATTAATTATTGTTAATGTGAATACTCAGTTTTACCTTCCAGCTTACATTTTCTTAGAACGATTTTTAAATAAAAATTAGTTTACTCAAATGAGAATTGACACATATTTTTCCATAACTTAGTCATTTCTCGACTTTGATATTTCCTTGTAATCAGTTAACAATACGTGTTAATATTGACCTTTAAATATGAAAACCTAGGGGTAGAAACTTTCTGGAACCTGTGTGGTTGACCCTAGTGAGGTCTCCTAGTAATAGAGAATATGGCTCCTGAACCAGGTATCTTCTATAAGTGAAGCATCAGCCATGTAGCCTGTACACAGCTGTGCACCAGGCACTGCACATATGCTGTGATTTTCACTTTTTTGACCCCTAGCTATGAGAGTAAGGGTGTCTCTGCTTGTTTTTCTTGCTACTAGGACATTTTTTCCTCCAATTGGATTGCCTCATCTCGTCTTGGTATGAGGGTCTTATTGCATTTTTGTTGTTGTCAGTTTGATTGATATTTCTGGGAGGTCTGAGCTTTTCCAGAGGGCAACAGAGGAGTAGGTCTTGTAGAGAGGAAGGAGGTTGTGGGAGGAACGGGAGGGGAGATTGTGCTTGGGATGAAGAGAAGAGAGAAGAATATAGGAGAGAAGAATATATAAGTAAAATAAAAATAAAAGAAATGGAGAAATATTTATAATTTATAATAGCAGTACACCACTTTAGGATATATATATATATATATATATATATATATATATATATATATAATTTGGTACATGAACCTTAGGGACACACACACACAGACACACACATACACACACACACACAATACATATTCTTGATAGGATGGCTGATACTGCACACAACCAATAAATTAAGGTAACTTTTTCAAACGTACAAGAGAAAGAATATTTCAATTCAGAGTTCAGCAGCACATCTACGACAATATCTTGCTCCACATAAGAGCATATTCAAAAAGCTTTGCTGCTGATGACTTAGTCGTGTCCCAAACGTGTTTCTCAGAAACAAATGATCTAAATGCATGTTGAAATATTGATGAGCCAGTTAATAAAGTGTCAGAAGAAACAAAATATAAGACTATAATCCTTCTAAGGGCTCATATGAAAACGGCTGTGCTGTGTTCTCAGGATAAAGATAGAAATGTGGTGTTTTCTGTCTTCCTAACACTAGGGTAGTACAAAAGGTTTAAAATGTACAGAGTAGGGGTTGGGGATTTAGCTCAGTGGTAGAGCACTTGCCTAGGAAGCGCAAGGCCCTGGGTTCGGTCCCCAGCTCCGAAAAAAAATAAATAAATAAAATGTACAGAGTAAACTCAGGTTTACTGTGTAAAAAGCTGTGAAAGCGTTTGTACAGGTATCAGATGTTTATCCCTGCATGTCAGTGGATAGAACTTTTTCTAGTTTTCAAAAACATCTACACGTTTCCAATCAACTTTATTTAAATCTACTTATGAAATACTATTTTTCCTTCTGATTCACTCTCAAAACGGTGGTCATAAATTGTGATGGTTTAAAAGTGAGTAATTTATGACTGTAACTCATTTTCAGGACATTGTGGGGGATGTTTGTTAATATAAATTCTAACAGGTGTAAGAGAAAGAAATATGTCCCTCTCCACAGAATTCAGTATTTTCAGATCAAAAATATGAATTTAAAACATGCTTTACTTGAATTTTGACTTATGGTCTCCTGATAAATTTTCATTTGCTATGTATCTTGCACTGAAATATTCTCAAAGGAATAAAAATCTTAAGTAAAGATAAAAGTAAATATAAAACTACACAATGCACATACATAGTGAAAAAGAGTAAGCCTTTATAACACAAGGAGATTCTGTCATATGGAAAAAGGTGGATGAAAAGAGAAATTTTCTTTCCAGGAAAAGAGTCATGTGCGGAAAGACTAATGGCATGTGATTCCCTTATGGGATCTTCCAACACAGCAGCGCTCTGTAGCGATTGTCTGGAGGTAGGATAGGGAGAAGGCGAAAGGTTTGTGGAGATGTAGAAATGTCGAGTTATAATTATTTTCAACAGCATGACATGCCAAGGTTACTCCCAGCAAGCAAAGTAGCTGAGGTGCTTCGTCCTCTGATTTTGAAAATGAAGAAACCAAAGCAAGGAGTAAGTTCAGGCGATATTCTCTAAGTTCAAGACTTTCAGGGGTTGGGGATTTAGCTCAGTGGTAGAGCGCTTGCCTAGGAAGCGCAAGGCCCTGGGTTTGGTCCCCAGCTCCGAAAAAAAGAACCAAAAAAAAAAAAAAAAAAAAAAAAAAAGACTTTCAGACCAGGCTTTCAAAGTGAGGAGTGGAATTCAAGCATCCTGCATTCTTCAAAGCTAGTAATGAAATCCACTTTTAGCCTTTACTAAAGGTATTGTTGTGATTATGTTCTTTTCCCTGAATAAATATTTAATTTTATATTACATGCTCAAATTTTAATAATTTCATAAAATATTTTAGTCAAAAGATAAAATGATCTAACCTTTGCTTATTTGTTCAAACAATTAAAAGCATTGTATTTTCATGCACATACTAATATCATTTGGATAATAAGCATTGGTTGAGAAAAGTTTGCTATCCTATCCTGCTAAAATTTGAAATGCTTCATATCCGAAATTTGTCTGCATACCAAAGCTTTAAATTACTTCTGCAAATACACTCTGCTTTTTAATAAAACAAACTATTCATGGATAAACATAATGCATTATGAATCATTTTCACATCTCCTGCTATATTTACATTTGTAGCAACTATTTTATGATCTTAAAGAAAGATATTCAAGAGAGAAGTGAGCAGAAATAAATTCCAATACAAAGGATGCATTAATGTGCCATTTAAATTCCTCATCCACAGTCTACGTATTGGCACAAGGCCAGTTGTTGTCTGCCAGAAACAGTAAAGTTATAAAGGTGGTGTAAGTTTTCCCTTTTGAGTTTGTTTTTATTTGCGTGTTGTGTGCAGGAATTGAGAAAGCATGCTTTCAAGGAATTTGCTAGCTCATTAAATATAGACTATTCTTGTAAATCAGAGTCAGAAAGCCTTCCTTATAAAGTCCTTTGAGCCATAAAAACATTACACTCTTTAGTCATTTGCTTTGGGATGATGTATTCATTTCTGTTTACAATGAAAATGTAAAATGCTATGTTAATGTAAAGACATGACTCCTTTTCATTTCTTTTCTTTTCTTTCCTTCCTTCTTTCCTTCTTTCCTTCCTTCCTTCCTTTCTTCCTTCCTTTCTTCCTTCCTTCCTTCCTTCCTTTCTTTCTTTCTTTCTTTCTTTCTTTCTTCCTTCCTTCCTTCCTTCCTTCCTTCCTTTCTTTCTTTCTTTTCAAATCAGAAATCGAGTTTATTGAAAGGATTTCAAGGGAATCAGAAGATTGCCAGGGGATACCAATGTAGGCCATAAAGCTGGCAGGGAAGCCTGATGATGCCAGCAAATGGGCGGCTGATATTGCTACTGAGCACTGAATATAAATTGATGAGAACACTAGTACCTGGGTACTGAACGTGTCAGTAAACCCTCTGCCTATCGTCATACTGCATCCTCTCCACTGCCACAAGAGGACCTCATAATCTTTCATTGGACTCATGTTTCTAATTTAAAGACAATGAAGGTAGTCTGAAAGATTTTTTAATTCTTTCTTTGTTTCTTTGTTTCTTTCTTTGTTTCTTTCTTTGTTTCTTTGTTTGCTTCCTCCTCCTCCTCCTCTTCCTACTCCTCCTTCTTCTTCTTTTTGGTTAGTTTTGAAATACTTTATTTAAGTACACAGATTTAAACATTTCACTTAAAAGTCTTTTTGTCCCTCATTTTTCTTTCCTTTTATTAAATGTTTTCTCTATTTACGTTTCAAATGGAATCCCCTTTCCCAGTTTCCCTTCTCGAAACCCCCTATCCCTTCCTCCCTCCCCCTGCTTCTATGAGGGTGCTCCCAAACCCACCCATCCATTTCCTCACCCATCCATTCCCTCTGGCCTCCCTGCTCTAGCATCTCCCTACACTGGGGTATCAAGCCTTCACAGGACCAAGGGCCTCTCCTCCCATTGATACCAGACAGGGCCATCCTCTGCTACATATGCTGCTGGAGCCCTGAGTCACACCATGAGTCACACACTTTTGATGGTGGTTTAGTCCCTGGGACCTCTGAGGGTTCTGGTTGGTGAATATAGTTGTTCTTCCAATGGGGTTGGATACCCAGTTAGTTGTTTCAGTCCTTTCTCTACATTGGGGGCTCCATTCTCAGTCCAGTGGTTGGCTGCAAGCATCTGCCCCTGTCTTTGTCAGACTCTGGCAGAACCTCTCAGGAGACAGCTATATCAGGCTCCTGTCAGAATTTTCTACAAATGATGTTGGTTCAACTGGCAGTCAGCATGTAAAAGAATGTAAGTCAATCCATTCTTATCACCTTGTACAAAGCACAAGTCCAAGTGTATCAAAGACCTCCACATAAAACCAGATACAGTGAAACTAGTAGAAGAAAAAGTGATGAAAAGTCTCAAACACATGGGCACATATGAAAATTTCCTGAACAAAACACCAATGGCTTATGTTCTAAGATCAACAATAGACCAATGGGACCTCATAAAATTGCAAAGCTTCTGTAAGGCAAAGGACACTGTCAATAGAACAAAAAGACACCAACAGATTGGGAAAAGATCTTTACCAACCATACATTTAATAGAGGGCTAATATCGAACATATACAAAGAACACAATAAGTTAGACTCCAGAGAATCAAATAACCCTATTAAAAAATGAGGTGCGGAGCTAAACAAAGAGTTCTCATTGGAGGAATGCCAAATGGCCAAGAAGCAAATTTTAAATGTAAATAAAAATTAACCAATAAAAAAAGAAGACAGCCAGTACGAATACAACTGACATATAAAATAATAGTCACTTAAAAGCAGGTAACAATGAGACACATGATTCATTAATGTTATAACACATAATGCCCAATTGCAGAAATGTTCAACATCCTTAGTCATCAGGGAAATGCAAATCAAAATAGCCCTGAGAGTCCACCTCACACCAATCAGAGTGGCTAAGATTAAAAAAAACAAAAAACAAAAAAACAACCTCAGGTGACAGCAGATGCTAGCAAGGATGTGGAGAAAGAGGAACACTCCTCCATTGTTGGTGGCATTGCAAGCTGGTACAACCTTTGTGGAAACCATTACTCTCTACCACACATTTGTTAAGAGTTTCCATCACAGTGGTTTGCACATGCTAATAATTAACTTAGAATCAGTAAGAATGTACTGGTGTAATATTAAAGAAATATTTCAAACAATTTCACATGGTATCATATAACTAAAAGTTATATGAGTGTAAATTTGTGCTGCCTTAAATTAGGTAATGTGAGTCTGTTGGGCTAGCAAAAGTTCAAAAAGAGCAAGAAAGCATGAGTTTACTCAGCAGTAAGCATCTGAGATATCAGTTACATAGGGAGAATAAATGTTACTTTTACATCTGTCAGTCCTGTTGCATCTGGAAGGCACTGTTTATATGTGGTTTGCATTACTACTAACCCTCATTATCTTCTTGTTTCCTCTTCCTTGTATTGCCTTGAGAACTGAGGGAAGGGGCTTGAGGAAGACATTGCATTTAGTACTGAGTGTCCAAAGGACTGATTATTTCAAAATTATCTCATTCTCTATAGATTGTTAAATGGTAGGTTTCTGTGTTGGTTACCATTCACTGAGAAGAAATACCTCTGATAATGGCTGAGACAACCTGTATTAATATCCTTATTCACAAATTCATGCCAAAAGTTGAGAAGTGATTTGATCATCTGATAGCAACATCTAAAACCTAAACAATATTTTTCAATCCTCATGGATTAAATAGCAAACTTTATCTTAATTATGATATTTTTATATTAATACTTAAGGTTTCGCACTTCTTCTCTTCAATTTACTGTTTCCTAAACCTGTAACCATATTTCTTTTACTTATTTTTATATCTGTTCAATTGAAAATATGTTACCTAAAAAACTTTCAAATTATCATAGAATTATTTTTCTGATCAATTGGCACTGTCTTCTGTGATTATGTGGATATAGTAAAACACAGAAAAAAATTCAGGATGGCACATCTTACCCACTGGATGGTGCCTTGTGTTCTAGAAGGAAAAACTGAGTCCCACGTGGGGTGAGAGGATACGTTTTAACAGTGTAACTGCTTCCTATTAGTTCTCACCTTTGAGGACACCACTACTTGGACAAAGTGGCAGCATAAAGAATTGCAAAATGTTTCACCAACTACTTCTGATAGAGGAATAATATTTCAAATATTTAAAGAATTCAATAAGTAGAAATCAAGGAAACAAATAACCCAAATAAAATGTGGTACAAATCTAAAATAAAGAATTCTCAAAACAGGGAACTCAAATAGCTGAGACACTATAAAGTAAGTATTCAATATCCTTAGCTATCATGGAAATGCAATTCGAAATTGCTTTGTGATTTCATCTGATACTTGTCAGAATAGCTCAGAGTAATAAAGCAAAGGGAAGCTCAAACAAGCATGGATGTGGAGTATTTTGAACACTCTCCCATTGTTGTTGGGACTGTAAATCTTAAACAAACAAACAAACAAAATGATCAAGTCCCAGAGGGGTTCTGTGGGCATTCCCCAAAAACCTAGCCTCTTCCCAATACTCTAGGTTCTACTCTCCAAATAAAAGGCAAGGCCAAATATCTAAAGAGAGCACCTACACAACTTATTGATGAGGAATAAATCTAATGTATGCCTACCTAGAACCTTCAGCTCTGTGTTGTAGGGTCATTGATAAATAATAATGTCTCAATATGCAACCCCTAACACTAAACCAACCATAATCCCGTTGAGTTATAATGCTGAATTGTCTGCAATACATGCTAAGGAAATGGTGGCACAAGGATTGTTGGGGTAACCAACAAATATCTGCTTAAAATTAAAGCCCACTCCATGAAAAGAAACACACACCTAACATTTCTTAGATGAGCACAATCCAGAAGACATTTTGCTCTTTTAAGCTAGCAGCTGAGAAACTTCCTCCTAAAGTAGATAGAAACAAGTATAAAGTACAAAGGACAAGTACAGAGACACACGGCCAGACTTTATGCAGAGTGGTAGACCATGCAAAGTCACCTGTAAATGGAATTTTTATTTCTAATCCCATCCTTGAGAGCTCAGAGAACTCCATGGAAGAGAAAGTAGAAAGAAAACACAAGCCAGAGGAAGTAGAAAGTGGATGAAGTGTGGGCTCCATGGCCTAATCATTTGTCAGGCAAGACTTCCCTTTTGATTTTAGATGCCAGGAACTCATATAAAAGCTTTATCCAGTATGAGCTGGGACTGTAGTATGAGAAAATGAAGAGATTTGAGACAGATTCAGGACAAGTTCCTCAAGCTTTCAGGCCAACTAGCCTGATTTTCAGCAAGAAATAGCTTGCCTCATAGAATGTGAAAGGGAAACATCACACTGGAGGAGGAGGTCTTATGTCTCATATGTGTGCCCTAGCATAGGTGTGCCCCACTCACAAATTAATAAGCACAAACATGTAAATATACCCATATATACAGACTTTAAATATACACATACTCACATACCAAATATTTCTGGTGACTAACAGATTATAGATACAAGGTCATTAAGAAGCACACTCATATCTATATGGTTTTGCAAGCATTGAACAAGCTTTAACTTTATTTATTGCAGACTTCAAAGGATGAATCTCTAGGTTAAAGTGTTCAGAATTGGAGCTGTGAGTCCCCTAACCTACAGTTGCCCTCTAGTAGACCAATACTGTTGTACAGTCTCGTGTTGTTCACTGAGACTGTGAATGGCCTCTTCTTTAAAGGACCCACCAAGATTGTACTTGGAACTGGAGAGATGGCTCTACAGTTACTAACTCTAGTTTCTCTTCCAGAGAACCCACTTTCCATTCCCGCCCCCATATAGTGATGACTCAGTACCAGCAGTAACTCAAGTGTCAGAACATCTTTCACTCTCTCCTGGCCTCTGTTGGTGCTGCATTCATGGGGCACAGAGACACACTGAAAAAAAAATAAAGAAAAATACCCACATACACAAAGAATAAAATTTTTTATTTATGTATTCATTTTTACACTCCAAATTTTATTTCCCTCCTGGTCCAGCCCCCAAGGGTTCCATATCCCATACCTCCCTTGCCCAACACCCTGCCCAGTCTCCACAAGGATGTCCCCACCCCACCCACCCCATCTAAACATCCGGGGGCCTCCAGTCTCTTGAGGGTTAGGTGCATCTTCTCTGACTGAATCCAGACCTGGGAGTCCTCTGCTGTATATGTGTTCCAGGCCTCATCCCAGTTGGTGTATGCTGCCTGGTTGGTGTTCCATTGTCTAAGAGATCTCAGGGGTCCAAGTTAATTGTGACTGCTGGTCCTTCTACAGGGTTGCCCTCCTACCTAGTTTCCTCCAGCTTTTCCCTAACTCAACCAGAGGAGTCAGCAACTTTTGGTCATTGGTTGGGTTCACGTATCTGCATGTGACTCTTTTCAGCTGCTTGTTGAGTCTTTTGGAGAGCAGTAATGATAGGTCCATTTTTGTGAACACCCCATAGCTTCAGTAATGGTGTCAGGTCTGGGGTCCTCTGCTTGATCTGGAACCCACTTTGGGCCTGTCGCTGGACCTTCTTTTCTTCAGGCTGTTCGCCATTTCCATTGCTGCATTTCTTTCAAACAGGAAGAATTCTGGGTCAGAGTTTTCGCTGTGGGATAGCAACCCCAACCCTCACTTGGTGCCCGGTCTTTCTGCTGGAGGTGGATTCAATCAAAGAAAAGTTTTGATTTCATGAAATGAGTTCTGTTTCCCTCAACCCTTCAAAAAGAATAATGAGATCCCTTCGTTCTTATAGTTAACCATTGCAAATAGATGTAAGGTTTCAAATAATATAGAATAAAGGCACAAATAAGTTGTTTGTGCACAAGAAAGAAAGGGAGGGAGGAAGGAAGGAAGGAAGGAAGGAAGGAAGGAAGGAAGGAAGGAAGGAAGGGAGGAAGAAGGTAAGGAGAATAAGAGAAAAAGGGTCTCTCAGTCAACTGAGCAAACCTCATATGAACTTATAAAGACTGAAACATTAAGCACTGGGCCTGCACAGGTCTGTACCAGTTCCTTTGCATACATTTCATGCCATCCAATTTCGTGTTTTTATGGGCTTCCTGAGTGTGAGAACAAATAGACTTCTCATTCTTGTGGCTTCTGTTGAGCTCTCTTTCTCAGTTTGTCTTATCCAACACCTATCAGTAAATTGTTATTTTATGTTTATATATTATATGTTTATATATAGGAGGATGTTTTCCTATAGAAGAACATAAAGGTATTGTGCCCAAGTAGGAGAGGAGAGAGTGAAACTGGGAGGTGGAAAGGGAGCAGGATCTATAATCAGGAATTATGTGAGAGGAAAAAAACCTATTTTCAATAAATGTAGAAAAAAGTAAAGGGAAAACAGTGAGAGTATCATGATGATGATTTCACTAAAAGAATAAAATTTAAAAAAAATAAGGAGAAGAAAATAAAAGTAAGTGCTCTAGCATCATTTCCTATTGTATTATGTGACAAGTACCAAGCTATATAAAACTTCCATTCTCAGATTAGGTTACATCTAATTGATTATATGCTGCCACAGAATTGTAATGAGTCCAAAAAGTCATGTTCTCAATTGACTATGCTGTGCATACATACTCACTTTACATAAACAGAATTAGAATGAGAACCATTTCCTTCAGTTATTTCAGGAACCGCTTTGGCTCATCCTATCCCGTGTAGGCAGACAACCAATCTATTCAAAATTGTCCAATAACTCCTGCTAAAATCACTGTAAGCGTTGCTGTGCATCTCTTTCCCCCAGTCTGACAGTTTGGAAAGGAAGATAGCACATCTTAAACAACGGATCTGCAAATACATACTGCAGCGAGAGCATAATAGGATTGCAACTCACTGTTCGTTTTACTTATCAGCTTTCTGCATGCGGGTGATTTAAAATCCTTGTTAAAGGAGTCAGGAGATTTATTTATAGTTTTTCATAGTAGAAATGAACGCGGTTTGAGTTCTGGCAGGTTTAAATGTGAAATATGTTAAAAATATGTCTGCTATTTGATCTGAGATTAAAAAAATAGACACAAAGTAACAAAATATTTGAACTTAACAATGTGACTATATTCAGGAGATAAGACCTGACATTGATAACAAAATATTTATGTTAGTGGGTTAAGGCATCATTCCCGACACTTTTTCCATTTCTTTAGGTATCAGAAAACATACTGAGGTTTTAAAGGCTGATGGATGTTCACAGTGAAAGTTATTTTCAGTGTATATTAATTTGAGGCTAATAAAAACTAATTATTTGCAGTTTAATGTTATAATAAACATGTAGATTATAAGAAATTCAGAGAATAATTTCACCCCTGATTTTTTGCATACACAGACATCTGTAACAAAATATATGTTGCATATCTGTGAAAAGAGCTGTAATAATTCTCATAAATATTTGTATTTCAAAAGATTTCATTTCATTAGACTAATTTCCATAGGCTAGTATAGGTCACTTTAAAAATATTTCCCAGCTGTCCAAAAGCAAGAGTAAAGTGCTAGCCTCACATTCATCACAAGTAAATCTACCACTGCCATGAATTCTTGCTTAATGGTTATTCAGTTGGTAATAAATAATATTTCTAAATATATAATCATTATTATATAACTAAGAAAATCACTTTTAACACATCTTTGCTATAGACTAAGTGACTCTTCAACATTTTTTAAATTGACAATTTTATACATGAATATAACATTTGTCAACTGATTTCCATTCTCTAACTTCTCCCATATGTACTCCCCCAGTAAATCTATCTATCTATCTATCTATCTATCTATCTATCTATCTATCTATCTATCTATCCATTTATTTATCTATCTTTGATTTATCATCTATCATCTATTTTATCTCTATCTACTTACACGTATCCATCTACCTACTTATCAATAATCTATCATCTGTCTACCTATGTATCAATCTATCGATCTATCATCTATCTATCTGATTATAAGTCAAAGGGTATACTTAGTGTTATCTGTATGATCATGATTGTAAGACCATCTACTTGAGCATGGGAAACATTTCAGAAACTGCATCTTTATTAAAACACAATTATTTTTTCTTTCCCAGAAGCCATTAATTAACACTAGTGTCTCAACTTTTGCTGGGAATTTATTATTCCATTCATCATTCATCATCCATCCTGATATTTTGAACTTCTACAGGTTTTCTTGTAATCATACCTATGATTTCCTGGGTCAAAATGTCCTGTAATTGCTGTTTCAGAAGATCCACAAGTATTATTTTAGTAATATTTATAGTTTTGTTTAAACCAATCTAAGAAAAGTAAATTCTAGGGTGGCTTATTGCCTGGAGAAGTCACACATGTCTGTACTCCCAGTATATAGGGACTAAGGAACTAACTAAAGGCTAATCAGTGCTACATAATGAGAACATTTTCCTTTTTTTTAATTAATCTTTTTTTTGTTTACATTCTAAATGAAATCCCCCTTCCCAGTAACCCCTGCCCACCCACCACGCACCCCGTTCCACCAATCCCTCCTCCCCTTTGCCTTTATGAAGGTTGTCCTCTCCCCACTCACCTACTGCTTCCTCACCACTATATCATTCCCCTACACTGGGTTATCTAGCCTCCATAATACCAAGGGTCTCCCCTCTCATTGATGACAGAAAAGGCCATCCTCTGCTACATATGCAACTGGAGCCACGGCTCTCTCCATTCATATCCTTTGGATGGTGGTTTAGTTCCTAGGAGTTCTAGCTGGTCTGGTTAGTTGATATGGTTCTTTCTATGGGTTTGTAATCCCTTCAGAAACTTCAGTCCTTCCTAGTTTTTCACTTGGGTTCCCAGTACTCGGGTGCTTGAGTGTAAGTATCTGCATCTGTAATGGGCAGGTGCTGGTAGAATCTCTCAGGGAACAGCCATACACCAAGTCTTTCTTGGCATCAGCAATATCTGGGTTTGGTTATCTGCATATGGGATGGATCCATAGGTGGGACAGTCCCTGGATGCCCTTTCCTTCATTCTTTGTTCTTTTTTTGTCCCTGTCTTTCCTGTTAACAGGAACATTTCTGGGTTAAAGTTTTTGAACTGTGTGTGTGGCCCCATCCCTCAACAGGCAGCAGTGTCTATCTACTAGAAGTGGTCTCCACAGCTTTTCTCTCCCCTTTATTGTGTCTTTTGGCTAAAGTTACCCATAGCATCATTTATGATAATTAAAATCTGGAAATAACCAAAACGTGTCAGTAAGAGATTGTTTGGATAATCTATAATCCAGTTACATAATCACTTATCCTGTAGTCAAACAGCAGTAAGGACACACTGTGTTGGACTGCCAAGAATCAGGATTATTAAATCAAACAATAAAATAAAAAATAAGGAATCTGGAAGCTGAGTGTGGCACCACTCAAGAATCTTTTTCAAACAAAAACATACACCATATACATGGGGTAAGGGAGCGAAAGAATGGCTATTAGGTTGTCTGCTTTGCAGGTTTAATGATCTCAGTTCAGACCCAAATTCCTCACAGAAAAAGCTGATCCTTGTAATGTGCACCTGCACTTCCAAAGATAAAGACAGGTGGTCCTAGGGTTTTGCTGCTCAGTTGTTTAGATAGTGATAGATGTATAGATGATCTATAAAGTCACAGTGTGGATATAGGAATTGACTAATATCCCCTTCATAACCTAGAGAATAGGCATTTTCTTAACTCACAAGAACTATTATTGTACCTCAATGTCAACTCTTATCTTAATCACAACATCTTCTCCAATAGAGAAAAAAAATCCTTCAAATTAGCTCATAAGTACCAAGTACTTATTGAAAACATAGATCAATGGACTAGAATTGAAGACCCAGAAATGTACCCACATATCAATGGTCACTTGATTTTGATAAAGGAACTAAAACCATCCAGTGGGAAAAAAGACAATATTTTCAACAAATGGTGTTTCTTCAACTGGAGGTCAACATGTAGAAGAATGCAAATTGACCTATTCTTATCAGTTGTACAAAGCTCAAGTTCAAGTGGATGAAAGACCTCCACATAAAACCAGATACACTGTTAGTTTCTAATAGTTCTTTTGTGTTTTAAAATTTATAACTTTTTTCTCTAGTGGAATTCACTTTTTTGTATCTTCAAGACATATTCTTTCTTTCCCATGAGGAGAGTTTTAATGAAAGGAAGAGACAAGGGAGAGGGACAAGAGAGAGAAGACTAGAAGAGGAGAGGAAGAGAGACCGACCAAGAACACATGGAGGGAGGAGGGGAGGGGAATGGGGAGAGAAGGGACAAAGAGGAAGAGGGGAAGAACAAGAGAGTTCAAGACATATTCTTAACATTTACACATGGATTAAAATATTTTACTTTTAAATTGGACTGATTGACTAAATGTCCAATTATAGAAGATAAGTTTGAGCCACTCCATTAAAAATTACCATACAGTGTTTCTTTTTTCCAGGTGGCTTGTATTTTAATATATTTCCTATTAGTTTTACTTGGCTTATTATACTTTTAATGCACATTAACTTTCAGAAAACATTTTAAAATATTTTGCATATTTTATATAGACACATGGTGAGTTTTTTAAAAGTTATTTATTTGCTTATGTTATGAGTACACTATTGCTGTCCTCAGACGCACCAGAAGAGGGAATCGGATCCCATTACAGATGGTCGTGAGCCACCATGTGGTTGCTGGGAATTGAACTCAGGACCTTGGGAAGAGCGGTCAGTGTTCCTAACCGCTGAGCCATCTCTCCAGCCCCACATGGTGCGTTTTGATGATGCCCATTTCTTATATCCTATAGTGCAATTCTTCCCCCATCAATCCACATTCTTCATTCTTAGGTTTTCAAAATCCTATTTAGTTAGGGTCAGTGTGTGTGTGTGTGTGTGTGTGTGTGTGTGTGTGTGTGTGTGTGTGTGTCTTTGTGTGTGTATGTCTCTCTTTATGTCTGTCTGACTGTTTTCTGGATCATCCTGTCCTCTCTGGGTTTCTAACTATAATGACAATTTAGTACTTTGATAGAAGTTTCCATCTGGTTATTATACTCACCTTCATACTAAAATAATTATGCAATTATCACTTGGTTTTGAATTCGCAAAGGTTTTCATAAAAATACATAAATTTCCATAAAATAAATAAATAAAATAATACATAAAATATTTTAAAAACTTATGAAACCTTGTAATAAAGAATTGCCATTCTTAATATATACCCTTTAAATGTACAAACAAAAAAGCTATCAAAATAACGGAAGAATACAGGAACATATATTGAAATGAATGAATACTTAAAAATGTATCAAGAGCCAAAAAAATTGGTTGGTGGGTACAGGTACCTGCAGCTAAGCCCAACTACCCAAATTTCATCCCCAGAGACAACAGGGTTAGCCAACAGAAACAACTTACCTATAAATAGTGCTTTGACCTTTAGACACAGAATAATACAGAGACCTACAGAAACATATGCACACACACACACACACACACACACATACACACACACACACATACACACACACACACACATGGAGAGGGAGAGGGAGAGGGAGAGGGAGAGGGAGAGGGAGAGGGAGAGAGAGAGAGAGAGAGAGAGAGAGAGAGAGAGAGAGAGAGAGAGAGAGAGAGAGCAAATAAATGCAACATTAAACCTCTTTGAAATAATCTAATAGGTACTAGGGTGGTGAGACAGTGGTGAAGCATATGCACTACTCTTGTAATACAATTCTCTTACAGAGGACTGAAGGTGATTTCCAACTCACATGGTTGGCATACAACTGTATAAAAATCTAGCTCCGGGAAATACAATGACCAATTCTGCCCTCACAGAGTCAACTTTACACACCTGCATATGCAATCAGAAAGGTACATACGTACACGTAACTAATAAAGAAAATAAATCTTAGTCAGGAGGGAGAGCTTAGTGATTAAGAGTACTTGCTTCTCTTCCAGAGTAGCTTCTCAGCATATGGTGGATTACAGACCTCAATAACTCCATTCACATGGGATCTGATATCCTATGCTGTGCACAGTGTGCTCAAAACAAATACTCACTTATATAAAATAAAAAAGTAAACTGATTCTGAAAAATATTTGAAATGTAAGCAGTAAATCTTAAAGTATTTTTTGTTCAAGAGTAATTAATGTGTTAGGCCTGTTACAACAACATGCTCAAATATCATGAATACAAAAGTAAAATATATTATCTTTTTTCATAATATTTATATATATAAACATTTACATATGGATTATATGACTATATATGTCATATATGAATATATATATATATATATATATATATATATATATAGTCAAGGATAGCATGAGCAACTTTGTAACAGCCTGTTATCTAGAGATAAAATTGATAAAAATGGACTATGGATACGGATCACTTCTAGAGTGCCTATGTAGAATGTAAAAAATTCTGTTTATTCATGAATACATAATAAAATTGGAATTTTTACTGACAGCTTTATATAAGAAGAAAATCCTCATAATTTATACATGCAAATATAAAAAGAAGAAAGCTAAATTCATGGAAATGCTCATTTCTACAAATCTAGCTACACATATCACACACACACACACACACAAACACACGCACACACACACACACACACACACACACACACACACACACACATTGGCATACCTGAAAACTTCGTAGAATTGATGCTACATCATAACAATGAGGCCAATTGTCCAATGATTCCTCACTGTGTATAAAGTAGTTTATTTCCATTCTGTTGTTTAGTAAATGAACTCTCAGTCACATTGATGCTTGTTGCTAAAATATTGGTGTCTATAAGATATATTTAATATAAGAAAATGAAGTGATTAAATATAATGTACTATTTGGACATTTCTTTCACTAAAATTCTTTTTGCAATACTATTTAATAGATATTTGTTCATACTATAATTCACCATATTATACTTAATTAATTTTAATATTTTTTAATTATATAATCATATAATTATTTCAATTGACTAAATATATTTAATTAATTAGTATAAGTTAGAAAATACTGTTTAATACTACTTTGTTCACAGTATAATTTATTTTCAAAACTTAAGGACAATCTTTTTAAGTCTTGTCATTATTTGTAATGTTAATTGTTAATCTCTTACTATATTTCCACAGTGATCAAAGCATCTCCACTGATGTAAATTCCATTTAAAAAAGTCTCTTTCTTGTCTCTCCTTTAACAAGCTATATCTATTAAAGTGAAGATATATAAACAGAATATCTGTAATTATCTTTAGCCACTAAGAGAATATGAAACAGAAAAAAAAACTCACAAATTTATAACAGGATAACAACAGCCAACGGTCCCATTCCTAATATGTAGTTACATATTTGTATCTACCAGATCTGTGTGCCACCTGCAATGTAAGTCTACAATTCTTGACGTTATTGATGATAGTTGGGACCAATTTACTTTAAACTTTTGCTAATGTTGATATTCTGGCCTCTTTCTAAGTTTATTAATAAGAATTCCTCTAAGAGTTATTTTACTTTTCTTTTTACAAAATATCAAAAGTCTCATTGGCAGCTATTGCCTTATACAAAGAAATTTTTAAGGCAATAAAACATAAAGTTTAAATTATGTATTGATCATTGGCTATAGAATGGACATAATGTTGTCAAGCTTGAAATTGGTATTAATCTCATCCTGTATTTAAATTTGAAATCCTAAGTAATCAGATATTTTTATCAAGTAGCAGTAAGATTTTTATCGCAATAATTTTTCATTCTGAGAAGTAGGTATAGACATTGGTTTTTAAAATCACTATGTCAATTTTTTTAAACAAATGGGTTATCCTCCAACCTCTGCTGTTCCACTCACAGGACGGTGCAAATTTAGTTATGTTCTTCAAGGGTCTAGCTCGAGTGAAGTGGGAATGATGCACTGGTTTGCTTAATCTCATCAGCTGCATTAGCAGCTAAGCAAAGTGTCAGGCTGTCTGGGAACACCGTGGAGCCAGGAATCGACTTCTCTCCAGCTACGAAAGTCTTAGAATAAATTTCTTCAAATATTAGCACAGGAACTTTGAAAAGCTGAACCCTCAGCTTTCACGTTGACACGAGCTGCTTCACCTTGCTTCACCTTGCATTTTTGGGATGGAAGAAGTCAACTTCCTCAAATTTTATACTCCAACCTCTTCTGCCCAATCTCTTCTGCTTAGTACTTGTTCTGGAACTTTCATATAACTCTCAGCAAATAAATAGAGCCAGGCCCCTGGTCGGTGTCAGGCATCAGCTTAAAGAAATATTGGAGATGCTCTGATCTTCGATCCACACCACTAATATATTCTTCATATTACAAAGTAAAATGAAATATGATATTTTATGGACACTGTGGTAGCACTTTATTTTACTTCAGGAAGTTCTTTTTTCATGTGTTTTGACTAAACATTGCTAGTTATCGTCTTTCTCCTATTTAACATTTCCATTCATATATTTGTTACTGCCTCTGGTTGTAAGCAGCAATCACATATTTTCCTTTCATTTCAACTTAGGTCATTACAAAGTTACACATGGACTAAATTTTAAGTTTTTGGTGTTTTAAGGAGAAGTTGAGTGTGGGAGCTGCTGACCAGTAAACTATGAAAAGTCATAAATTTGTCAGTTGACTATGCTACCTCTTTGGATGTGTTTAACAGCCCAAAGAGTTGCTTTAGTTGCCTCAGCTATCCTTGACCATAGGACACTATAGTAGTTAGAGTGATAATGGGAAGACCTGACGCGTTGTGAAAATTATGAAACTCTTATAAACAATCATAAAGAAATAGTAAGCGTCTCCTGTAGGAAAATTAAAAATAATAGACAGTCCGAGTTTTGGTTTGCCATCAGCAGAGTCCTCATAAAGTTACAATAGGAAAATTAAGACACAGTTAAACAGTAAGTATGGAATGTAAAACAACCAAAAATACTATGTCCAGATGCATACAATAAAATAGAAAATGTCATCGTAAAATCTGGGGATTAATTACATCCATAAGCACTGCAGTGAAGGATAAAACATAAAAACTTGGGTAAGGACATATTTTAGATATATTTTAGAATTGAGAGTGGGAAATCAGCATGTTGTAACTTAGGAAACTGATTAACATATAATAAGTTTATATATTTTATCATGTTTTTCTAAATATATTGGAAATCTTTCACAAATTCAATTTACTTTTGTATTGCAAAAGTATTTATCCAGATACCAAAATGAGTCACAGCTCACAGACTTGTGTTTCTTCATCAATATTCAAATTTATTTTATGTTGCTTTAAGGTATACTAAATATATTTTAAATACTATTTCATAACTTACCATCAAAATGATACTTATGCGTATTATTGAGGAAAACAAAGTATTCAAAAATGCTATAATATTAAGCAGACATAAAATATGTGGAGAAAATAGGACATATGAATTAAAGTTATGGTTGTCCCAATTTCTGCTTCTACTCAAAAGAATTTATAGATGGTTATGGCTTTCATTGCTCTGTCCTTAATCTGTCTCTTAAACAAAACAGGACCTCAGTTGGTCAGTATTCAATTACTAACAATTACATAAACCTTCATTCTTGAGATATGTGACTGGATGTTCATCACGCTTTATGGATTTGTGAGAGCGTTTCATTAGTTTTTATAACCAACTATGACATAATGGAATGCACCATGACCTAAATAATTGTCTTGCATTCCCAATTGTCTCCTAGTCCCATTTTAGCAGTCATATGAGTATCTCTTTTTGGGAGATTGTTCATGCCAGAAACAGCTCATTTTCACGTACTTTTCTCAGAGGTAGAAACCATAACATTCACTTGCTAACTAAAGGGATGTGGGGGGAAGGATTTGTTTCATTAGCTGTAATACCTCTCTCATATCAGCTGAACTTGAATTGCTGAATGAAAGGGAAGGGAGTGTATTCAAATGATGATTAGAATGACATGCCCTAAACCAATTACCCATTTATCTTTTATTCATTTATCAGAGAAAATTTCTATGCATGAATTTAGAAGAAACAGTTTCAAAGCCTACACTCTCATTTAAAGACGTTCTTCTAGCAAACAAACAATTGAGTTTACAAATATTTTCTAAAGCATCTCTCATTTCTCTAACATTTTTATGTTGAAGCATGTACAGTGCTCCTCATTTTCAAAGTAATAAGTTTCATGGTGACCTCATAAAATGTCAGAGGATAAAATGCTTGTTGTCTATACATGAGGCAATGCATCTAGATCCTGAGCAACTATGTGTTATAAAAATTCAACCTTGGCAGTCTAATTAAACAACTCAGGACTTTATAAAAGCAGAGACAGTAGGATTCCCAGGCCAGTCAGTGTAGCTAGTAAGTGACATCCATGTTCCTATAATGTTATATAAATGTTCTCTGTTTAGCAATTCAAACAATAAATCAAATAATAGGAACTTGACAGTGGAAGACATTTGAATTTGATCTCTGTTCTCTCCACGTGCACATAGGTCATATATACCAATAATGTATGCTTGCGGATATATAACCAAAGAAAGTAAGATTCATGAGTAGAAGTATGACTGGATGTATTTCATAGGAATGCCATTAGATTGTTTCAGAAAATAATCTGCATTTGTTTTGTCCCTATATCACATCTTTCCATATAATTAAAATTATCATGTCTGGTAGCACCATGATTCACTCTCTCAGAAGCTTATGTCATTTGTTGCTCTGGGCTCAAGTCTCCTGCTAATCCAGAATCTCATCAGTATCTCTGAGCATTCAGCAATACTAAAATAATGATCATTTTGGAGATGATCCAATGCAAATTTCCCCTCTTTAGCTTTCTGTAAGTTGTCTCCTGTCATTTGCAATATTTTACTCAGATTTTTTCTGCTTTCTTCCATGTTGGTGTGGTTTCTCTGTCTCTAGTCACATATAAATGTTATTTTATTTGCCAGATATAATTGATGTTTTTAGAGGCTTATTTCTAAATAAACTCACTCTTTGCAGCTCTTTCTAAATTCTGTTTAGCTGTTTCAATGCCGTTGAAACTCCTCAGTGCCCAAACTCCTCAATATGCTTACTGATTCAGATTGCCTTCTCTTGGCTTCTGGCCAAATTGCTCTGTTTGGGCTCAAACTAGCTGTCAATCTCTTTTAATTTTCTGGCTCCTTCTCATTCTGTGGCTCATTCTTTTGCCACCTGCAACCTGTCTTTCTTAAACTATCCTGGTAAAATCATACCCTTCTCCCTCTCTTTTACATCACCTCTTTTTCTTCTGCTGTTCTTGGGGAAGTTGGACATTAGTTATGTATGATTCCTTTTATCAAATCTTTCTCTGATTCATCACCTTGTCTTCCCCTCAATTAGATATCAATTTGGTGCAGCATCCACCTTCTTTCCATATGTGTTCTTAACACAGGCATACTGCTTGCTAAATTAAACTGCTCTAATGAAATTGTAATAAGCAACCACAGTTCTAATGTATCTTTCAATCTTCAGAGCGATACCAGTCATACACTTTAAATATTCCTTTTAGCATTAAAGCTGTATTTAACCTTTACAAATATGAATTCAACTTTGGTGCCATAATTTCACATATATGTTCTGCTGTGTGTGCCCAAATATTCAGTTATTTAATTAGTAAAAGATCTTTAGGAAAAAAGTATCTTGTTTATATCTCTTTTTTGATTAAAATGAAATGAAGGCTTTCTTCTAAATGAAAACAATGACCGAAGTTAGTCTAAACATATGATCTTTTTATATTAACTTCTAGACTTGGTATTCAGTTCCAATTACAATAAAAAGAACAACTACATTGTAAGCTTCATCATACATATACTTCACTAGTTCTACTGTAAGTATTTTCTGATGCTGCAATAACTAAACTAAACCAATGGTGCTTCACCTAAATAAAGCAATCCAAATCCCTGCATTGCAAGAAATCTGCTTTCATACTTCACCAAGCAACTTATAACTAGAGAGAGAGAGAGAGAGAGAGAGAGAGAGACAGAGAGAGAGAGACAGAGAGAGACAGAGACAGAGACAGAGACAGAGACAGAGAGACAGAGAAACAAAGAAACAAGATAAAGTGGAATAGTCAAACACATAGATTTAAATTAGTACAGTGCAGAAATTTTAATTTTAAGTGTAGAAAAAGTAACTGAGGAGAGATTAAACTTCTTCAGAGAAGTGATTCATATTGATAAAATATATACACACTTTAAATATGCATCAATTCTGAATGTAACGGAATACTTATAATTGACTTTAAGATAATATAAATAATTAAAATGGCTTTTAAAGTAGGGCAGTAAATAATTTTCCAAGGAGCATGAGAAAATATAAAAGTTATAAATATTTAGCTCTTAGTAGAATAAAGAGTAACTCTTTGAGATAAACTGTGTAAAGATCTTCAGGGAAACTTTGAGCAACATATAGGGGCATTAACATCAAGCAGGAATAATACTTTTGATGGTACCCTAAGTCACATGAAAGGAGTTGAGGACCTGACTAGTAGGTTGAGAAAAATAAATGGTAATGTTAACTTTAATAACATAATATTCATTGTAATTTCACAATTGAAAATTTTGATTAATAGTTTATAGAAAATATTCTAAAAGTAAATTTTAAGTCAAATATATGACCATGTGAACATTGAAGACAGAGGAACAAGTGACACAATTATTGATGTTATGATGTACTTACATACAGGAGCCCAGCATGTCTGTCCACAGAGAGGCCCAAGAAGCAGCTGGCTAAGACATAAGCAGATACTTACCTCCATCCACTGAACTGAGTTAGGGGACTCTTATGGTTAAATTAAGAAAAGGCTGGAACTAGATGTGCTGTGTCATTTGTAAGAAATATATGAACACACTTGGATATGACATTATGTAAAATTTTGACCTAGAAATATCAATACTGCTTACTTAGGTAATATTAAAATGTAAAATTTAAGTCAAATAGAAGAACATATTCAATATATCTGTTGTACAACATTATAGGTAATACTAATGCACTTTATTAATGGAAGTCTCCAAGCAATCATTTTTAAATGTCCATGTTCCATGTGACACAATATTATATGTTAATGCATATAAATTAGCTTAATTTAGCTCTTTAAAATCTCTAAACATTATACAGGATAAATATGTAGAGTTTTTAATTGGTCCGTCTACTCACAATACATTTTTGAAAGTACATTTTTTAAAATTTACTTATTTATTTTTATCAGATATTTTATGTATTTACATTTGAAATGTTATCTCCTTTCCTGATTTCCCCTCTAGAACCATAGTATCCAATTCATTCTCGCCCTGCTTCTATGAGGGTACTCCCCGACCCATACATCTACACACTCCCATCTCACTGTCCTGGCATTCCCCTACACTGGGGAATCAAGCCTTCACGTAATCAAGGGCCTTTCATTCCACCGATAACCAACCAGGCCATCCTCTGCTACATATATGGCTGGAGCCATTGGTCGCCAAATGTGTACTCTTTGGTTGGTGCTTTAGTTCCTGGGAGCTTTGTGTGGGTATATGTTGGGGGGTCTGGTTGGTCTGTTGTTCTTCCTGTGGGGTTGCAAATCCGTTTACCTCCTTCAGTCCTTTGTCTAACTCCTTCATTGGTGTCCCTGCACTCAGTCTAATGGTTGGCTGAGAGCACTTGAATTTGTCAGGCTCTGGCAGAGCCAGCCTCTCAGCAGACAGCTATATCAGGCTCTTGTCACCAAGTACTTCTTGGCATCCAAAATAATGTCTGGTTTTGGTGTCTGTCTATGGCATGGATCCCCAGGTGGAGCACTTTTAATAAATGTCTATGCTTATTTCATGCTCATCTTCAATGATATTTTTCAGAGTAGGCAGGATGCTGAAAGCCCTGGATGAATGTTGACAGATTAATGGAGAAAGAATGTATTACATGTACTTAGTCTACGTTGGGAAAGGAGATGCTGCAACTTGTAGCAAAACTGATGAAACTGGAAGACCGTGTGCAAAATGAAATTAGTTGGATATACAAAGACAGCTAGAGCATGATCCCAGTGTGTCATGCCATGTAATTAAAAATGTTGTTTACTAACCAGTTGATGGATGAACATGAGAGGGCATACATTTGAACCTGAGTGTGAGGAATATATGAGAGAGTTTAAAAGGAGCAACAGATGGAGGTCATATTTAAATTATAATCTCAAAAATTAAAAAAAGAGATGTTCATTAAATGGCATACTTTTATCTTATTGTAGTGAATATGGTTTTTAATATTATATTGCATTCATGGATTTGAAAGAGTAAATTACAAATGTTCCTCCATACAAACATAACTATTCAGGCTGATGGATATGTTTCTTGAAAATCATATTACTTCACAAGTTGAGCATTTATCAGCTATCGAACAAAGATTATTCTAAAGTATATTCAATCTAGCCAAAAATCCAGTATAGTCAGGAAAAAGCTTAAAATTTCCACCCTTGCTGACAGGAGCCCGATGTGGATGTCTCCTGAGAGCTTTGCTGATACAGATGTGGATGCTTGCAGCCAACCATCAGATTGAGCACTGGAACCCCAATGGAGGAATTAGGGGAAGGACTAAAGGGGCTGAAGGTGTTTACAACCCCATAGGAAGAAAAACAATATAACCAACCAGACAACACAAGCACACAGGGATTAAACCACCACCCAAAGAATACACATGGAGGGACCCATGGCTCCAAGTGCATATGTAGCAGAGGATGGCCTTGTCTGATATCAATGGGAGGGGAAACCCTGGGTCCTGTGAAGACTTGATGCCCCAGCTGAGAGGAATTACTAGGGTTGTAGGGCTGGAGTGGGTGGCTGGGATGGGAAGCACCCTCATGGATTCAGGGAAGGGAGTAGAATGGGAGGTTTTCCTAGGGGAAACTAGGAAATGGAATAACATTTAAAATATAAATAAACAAAATAACCAATAAAAACATCCACACTTAGCCAAGGAGCTACAGAAAGTTGACAGTGCCTGAGGAAGTATATAATGTTGGGACGACAACAAGGTAATCTATCCTTCAAGAGATGACCCTATACCTACACACACACACACACACACACACACACACACACACACACAGTGCTAACTCTTATCAGAATTTGGTAGGCATTGGGGTTTTTACAGAACAGTTGAAGGAAAGTGGGAAAAACAAATGATCATGATACAGTCTATAGAACTATAAAATTAATAAATTTAAAAAGTAATAGTGAGGAATGAAAGACTTTCATACAGATCAAAGGTGAATCCTAAATAAATAAAAATTACATTAATCATAACCACTGGGAAAGATGGTTGAAAAGAAGCCATATACAGGAATATGAAACACATGAAAAAATAAAAGAACACCATAAACATTTGTCAACATCAAAAGTTCTATCAAAATCAATGAATATGAGTATAAAATGAGGCCAGTTAGCATGGCTTGAAGCATGTAGGCATCTTCTGAACGCAGATGCAGAAGGAAGTTGCTAAAAGATGGATTTTATCAACATTTAATACCCTAATGGTTAAACTTTCTACATTGAATAAGAAGAAAGATACTTGAATACACTCTAAATAGAAGGGAAAATAGTGAAAATGTCAAGAAATTGCCAATCATTTAAAATATGAATATCCTAGTAAGAGCACCAGTGGAAGGGGAAGCCCTGGGTCCTGCTAAGACTGAACCCCCAGTGAACTAGACTGTTGGGGGGAGGGCGGCAAAGGGGGGAGGATGGGGAGGGGAACACCCATAAGGAAGGGGAGGGGGGACGGGGATGTTTGCCCGGAAACCGGGAAAGGGAATAACACTTGAAATGTATATAAGAAATACTCAAGTTAATAAAAAAAAGATTTTCAATTTATTAAGTGTGGTATATACAAAATTTTCAGCAATTTTTGAAAACAATATACTAAGAAATATGAGTAAAAGAGGAAAAGATAACTTACTGCCATCAACATGAAATATATAAAGTAAATTACTTATTGAGGCTTAGGAAGTGGTCTTGAGTCTGACTTATATACAGGAATATATACAGGAAATCTTCACGCTGTATATTTAGATTATTATGAGTTAAGTGCATTTTTTAAAGGTTCAATGTATTTTTAAATAGTGTGGCAATTTCTAATATTAAAGCAGTTAAGAAATATTTTAGACATATATTTTATTGCATTATTATATTATAATTTTACATGTGAGTTTATAATATGTCTATATATTTTGCTATAAATTATTTGTCAATATTTTATAGGTTTTTGAACATCAATATTTTGCAATAAGCAGACACTTAAATAAAGGTATTTTGTTTAATAATTGTGTCCCTACTTTCAAGCACGGAAGAAAACAAACCGTGCTCTTTTCCAAAGGACTTTGTATTTGTTGGAGCTTCTTTTGGATATATGCCCAGGAAAGGTATAGCTGGGACTTGAGGTAGAAATATTCCCAACTTTCTAAGAAACCGCCAAATGGATTTTCAAAGTGGCTATACAAGTTTGCACCCCAACTGAGGCCCATCTCTTCTAAATGAGCCAATCACTGATACTCTGATATGTGTGCACAGCACAACCTAGCATAACTGTCTCCTGAGAGGTTTCATTCAGCAGCTGATGGAAAGAGGTACAGTGACTCTCTCTTATGAGAGAGTGAGGGATGGGATTGAAAGAGCTTGCCGCTGAATTGTCTTCTCCTAACTGGACTACCTGCTTGTGCCTTGGTGGGAGAGGAAGAGTTTAGTCAGGCTAAGGTTGGATGTCCCAGGGTGGGGTGGTACCCAAGGGTGGCTTCCCATTTCTCTCATAGAATGAATGGGTAATAGTGAGGAGAGGAGTGACAGGCCCATGCTCGGGATTAAAGAAAAAATTTAAAATTCAACTTGGTATCAGATTACATTAATTATCATAATACTAATAATTACAGACATGATGGAAGAAGATTAAAACATTGGTTAAAAAGTGAGGAGTGAAACATAAACTTCCTCTGAAGTTCTGATGCTAATTTCACACATATGAGCACAGAAAACAATTTTACATTGTCAAATTTGTGAAAGTAAACTTGACCAAGATTTATCCCTGTTTTAATATTTTCAAATAAACTTTTAACTTACTGTGAGCTTCGTTACAATGGTACTTTTTTGTGTAAGTTAATTTTTATGGCTAAAAATTAATCATCTAGAATGATTTATTAAAAGTGCAGATCTGAAATGCCCACAAACTAGTGGATAATCTCATGTAATCTGCATTTTTACAAGCTCCCATATAATATCGGTATTCGAGTAAGTTTTAATACCACTGATAAGAAATTCTCTGACATTCAGAAATGTAATTATGTAAAGAAGTATGAGAATATAGTGCACAATCTCTTAATTCTGTGAGATATGATGTCATCAGGAGCACTGATATTCATAGATAGGGGTAGTTAAAAATAAAAGTATCATCAGTAAGCATATATATATATATATATATATATATATATATATATATGTTATGTTTGTAGCTCTCCATTACCATGAAGCATAAGCCAGATGGTAAATGTTCCACTTACAAAAGTTGGGGAATTGAATGATTCTCATGTGAAACTCCCTGGAAAATAATTTGTGTCACTCAAGGCACCAAAACATACTGATAAATTGTGCTCAGTCTTCATGAAAATGATTGGATTCAAACTGAGAAACTTGAGCATGTGGCATTATACAACAGACAACACCTCATCTGTTATAACAAAGTTTTCTTACAAATATGTTGTTCCAGAAAGCCAAAATAAAGCTATTGGATCATTACTCTTTCAACTGTTATAACTTTTAAATAAAAGTGTTGGATTAGTGTTAGAATCTCTATAATAGAAACACACACAAATACACACAAAAGCACACACAAAGTGAGAGGGAGAGAGGAAGAGAGAGGGAGAGAGAGAGAGAGAGAGAGAGAGAGAGAGAGAGAGAGAGAGAGAGAGAGAGAGAGAGAGA
This sequence comes from Rattus norvegicus, assembly GCF_021556685.1. NCBI lineage: Eukaryota > Metazoa > Chordata > Mammalia > Rodentia > Muridae > Rattus > Rattus norvegicus. The sequence goes on from NC_141548.1 coordinate 71,472,019, forward strand.
GAGAGAGAGAGGAATTATAATTGTTAAGATGTTAACAAGGGATCAAGTCTTGGCAGGACCAAAGACTTCTCCCATCAGTGCCCAACAAGGCCATCACCTGCTACATATGCATACATATCGGTCTGTCCATCTGTACTCTTTGGACGGTGGTTTAGTCCCTAGGAGCTCTGGTTGGTTGCTATTGTTCTTAAGGGGTTGCAAATCCCTTCAGCTCCTTCAATCTTCTCCTTAAATTCTCTAAGGAGGACCTCATTCTCAGTTTAATGGTTGGATGCTCGCATTCACCTTTGTATTTGTCATCCTTTGGCAGATCCTATGAGGAGACAGCTATATCAGGCTCCTGTCAGCATGTACTTCTTGGCATGAGCAATATCATCTGGGTTTGGTGGCTATATGTATATGGGCTGGATCCCCAAGTGGGACAGGATGGTCTTTCATTCATTCTGTGCTCCAAATTTAGCTCCATATTTACTCCTATGAATATTTTTGTTCCCCCTTCTAAGAGGGACTGAAGCATTTGCACTATGGTTATTCTTCCTCTTGATCTTCACATTTTCTGTGGATTTTATCTTGGGTATTCTGAACGTTTGGGCTAATATCCACTTATCAGTGAGTGCATGCCATATGTTTTCTTGTTTTTGTTGTTTTGTTCTTTGTTTTTTGTGATTGGGTTAGGAGGATATTTTCTAGTTCCTTCCATTTATCTATGAATTTCATGAAGTCATTTTTTGATAGCTGAGTAGTACTCCATTGTGTAGATGCACCACATTTTCTTTACCCATTCCTCTGTTGAGAGGCATCTGGGTTCTTTCCAGCTTCTGGATATTATAAATAAGGCTGCTATGAACGTAGTGGAACATGTGTCTTTGATGTATGTTGGAGCATCATTTAGGTATATGCCCAAGAATAGGAGAGCTGAGTCCTCAGGTAGTACAATGTCCAGTTTTCTGACGAACATCCAGACCAATTTCCAGAGTGGTTGTATCAGCTTGCAATCCCACTAACAATGGAGGAGTGTTCCTCTTACTCCAAATCCTCGCTAGGATCTTTTGTCATCTGAGTTTTTGATCTTAGCCATTCTGACTGGTATGAGGTAGAATCTCAGGGTTCTTTTGACTTGCATTTCCCTGATGACAAAGGATGCTGAACATTTCTTTAGGTACTTCTAGGCCATTAGATATTCCTCATCTAAGAATCCTTTCTTTAGCTCTCTACACCATTTTTAACACAGGAAATTGGCTCTCTAGATTCTGAATTATTTGTATATATTGAATAATACCCTTCTTTGGTATGTAGGATTGGTCAAGATCTTTTCCCAATAAGTATAACAACTACATCTGTATTCTATGCCAATTTAAATGTTATATTGGAAAAATTCAAAGTAATAAAAATGTTGGGATATGGGGCTTATGGCCAGGAAACCAGTAAAGGGATTAACATTTGAAATGTATATTAAAAATATCCAATAAAAGAAAAAAATAATAATGTTGAGGTTTTTATAAAATATAATATTCTATTATGTCTAAATATTTACATATATAGCTCTTTAACTTTCATAATTTTTAGTTCATTGTTTTATTTTTCAATATTTCTATTTTATTTTCCCACTTATTTCTCCATACTTAATGTTATGTGTATGAGTGTTGCATATCAATGAGTGTGGGGCTGTTAACAGGTTCATGTGATGGTTGAGACCAGAAGTTCAGTCAGGTGTCCTCCTTCATATCTCTTCCCCTGAGTGTGTGGGGAACTTGTCTTACTATGCTGAGAATTAATTGTTTGCCTGACTGGCTGACTAGAAACACCCACGTTTCCTCCTGTGTATTCCTACCTTCATACAGATGTTAATCTTACATTGCCTTTTCCAGGTTTTTATTTTCGTTTTCTGACTGTTGGAGATTTGAAATAAGATCCCCATTTTTGTCCAGTGTAGAAGTTAGTCCTGGTTTTTCCACCCAGCACCATGCTCTGAGAAAAAAAACTCAGAATCAAAATATATTTATGAATCCTGTGGGTGTCCATATAGCTATGTTCTTCTCTGACTAGATCTTAACTTAAATTGACCCATTTATTTTAACCTACATTCTGTCATTTGGCTAGTTACCTGTGCTCAGGAACTATACATGGATCAAATGTCACACCTTCCTGGGAGAATCACACATGCCTGGCTGTTTCCCAAAATTCCTTTTGCCTTCCACATCTTTCACCTACTCCCTCCTAAGCCAAAGGCCATTAGATTTATTATTGATTGGTCCCGTATCCATTCAGACATAAGATACTCTTTCAAATGTTCTGGAAACACATTACCACTAAGCCATCTTCACAACCCCTCCATTCTTCATTTTGAGTAAGGCATTTCTTACCACTTGTTTTCAAATTATTAATAACTTATAAATCATTACATAGATACAGTTCTTGATAACATTCATTGGGATCCCACTTCACAAAATTTATATATTATAGAAGAATTTACACTGTTTCCAAATGTCAATGTTTATGAAGCGATAATTAGAGCAATAGATTCTTTTTAAGTCAAGACATTTGATAATATTATTGCTATGTTTTCTGGAAGTTTGTGTTATCTGTATTTATTTACTCCTTTTAATAAACATTTCTATTTTTTCTTTATTTGAAGAACTGAGTAGATTTAACTGAAAATGATAACAGGAAGAAAGACAGTAGGTGTGAGGTTTCTAAGGCCCTGTGATTTAAATAGTAAGTACTTAATGGAAAAGCTGCTTATGCTACAAATGCAATTAACCTTGAAAGGTTATTTTAATGGTAGGGAGAATTTATCTGTTTGGATACTCTGGAGTGAACTTCTCCTTTCTCCAGTGAAAACTGTGAAATTGGCTAAAATCTCTAATAACTGTTACACTTTAAACTAAAGTATTTCCCTTTGTCTCTGTAAGAATATTGCTTAATGTCTTAAATTCTAATCAACAAATTTTGCTAAAGGATTCCTCAAAAAACTACAAAATGTTTTTCAAAAAAATGCAAAACTATCTTTCTTCTTTGTTTTACTTTCTTGGTTCTTCAAACTTGTATGTCCATAATTAACACCACACACACACACACACACACACACACACACACACACACACACATATTATATATATATATATATATATTATAATAGATAAAATGTTGGAAAGTATTTCAAATTTTCTCTCTCCACATATTTCTTCATCATTCCTGAGATATATCTTAGAAATTTGTTTCTTTTTTTTTCATTTCTTTTTTTAAAATTTATTTAATACTTAATAATAATTCTTTGGTTTCCGGGCAAACATCCCCCTTCCCCCTCCCCTTCCTTATGGGTGTTCCCCTCCCAACCCTCCCCCCATTGCCGGCCTCCCCCCATAGGCTAGTTCACTGGGGGTTCAGTCTTAGCAGGACCCAGGGCTTCCCCTTCCACTGGTGCTCTTACTAGGATATTCATTACTACCTATGAGGTCAGAGTCCAGGGTCAGTCCATGTATAGTCTTTAGGTAGTGGCTTAGTCCCTGGAAGCTCTGCTTGCTTGGCATTGTTGTACATATGGGGTCTCGAGCCCCTTCAAGCTCTTCCAGTTCTTTCTCTGATACCTTCAACAGGGGTCCTATTCTCAGTTCAGTGGTTTGCTGCTGGCATTCGCCTCTGTATTTGCTGTATTCTGGCTGTGTCTCTCAGGAGAGATCTACATCCTCCTGAGATCTTTTACTTGCTTGGTTAAAGTCACACTGAGGTACTTTATATTATTTGGGTCTATTATGAAGGGTGTCGTTTTCCTAATTTCTTTCTCGGCTTGTTTCTCTTTTGTGTAGAGGAACGCTACTGATTTATTTGAGTTAATTTTATACCCAGCCACTCAGCTTTAGTAGTTCTCTGGTGGAACTTTTGAGATCACTTAAATAAACTATCATATCATCTGCAAATAGTGATATTTTGACTTCTTCTTGTCCGATCTGTATCCCCATGACCTCCTTTTGTTGTCTGATTGCTCTGGCTAGAACTTCAAGAACTATATTGAATAAGTAGGGAGAGAGTGGGCAGCCTTGTCTAGTCCCTGATTTTAGTGGGATTGCTTCAAGTTTCTCTCCATTTCGTTTAATGTTAGCAACTGGTTTGCTGTATATGGCTTTTACTATGTTTAGGTATGGGCCTTGAATTCCTATTCTTTCCAGGACTTTTATCATGAAGGGGTGTTGAATTTTGTCAAATGCTTTCTCAGCATCTAATGAAATGATCATGTGGTTCTGTTCTTTCAGTTTGTTTATATAATGGATTACGTTGATGGTTTTCCGTATATTAAACCATCCCTGCATGCCTGGGATGAAGCCTACTTGATCATGGTGGATGATTGTTTTGATGTGCTCTTGAATTCGGTTTGCCAGAATTTTATTGTGTATTTTTGCGTCAATATTCATAAGGGAAATTGGTCTGAAGTTCTCTTTCTTTGTTGGGTCTTTGTGTGGTTTAGGTATAAGAGTAATTGTGGCTTCATAGAAGGAATTCGGTAGTGCTCCATCTGTTTCAATTTTGTGGAATATTTTGGATAATATTGGTATGAGGTCTTTTATGAAGGTTTGATAGAATTCTGCACTAAACCCGTCTGGACCTATGCTCTTTTTGGTTGGAAGACCTTTAATGACTGCTTCTATTTCCTTAGGAGTTATGGGGTTGTTTAACTGGTTTTTCTGTTCCTGATTTAACTTCGGTACCTGGTATTTGTCTAGGAAATTGTCCATTTCCTGTAGATTTTCAAGTTTTGTTGAATATAGGCTTTTATAGTAAGATCTGATGATTTTTTTGAATTGACTCTGAATCTGTAGTAATGCCTCCCTTTTCATTTCTGATTTTGTTAATTTGAACACACTCTCTGGGTCCTCTCCTTAGTTTGGCTAAGGGTTTATCTATCTTGTTGATTTTCTCAAAGAACCAACTTTTGGTTCTGTTGATTCTTTCTATGGTCCTTTTTGTTTCTACTTGGTTGATTTCAGCTCTGAGTTTGATTGTTTCCTGCCTTCTACTCCTCCTGGGTGTATTTGCTTCTTTTTGCTCTAGAGATTTTAGGTGTGCTGTCAAGCTGCTGACATATGCTCTTTCCTGTTTCTTTCTGCAGGCACACAGCACTATGAGTTTTCCTCTTAGCACAGCTTTCATTGTGTCCCATAAGTTTGGGTATGTTGTACCTTCATTTTCATTAAATTCTAAAAAGTTTTTAATTTCTTTCTTTATTTCTTGCTTGAACAGGTTATCATTGAGTAGAGCATTGTTTAATTTCCACGTATATGTTGGCATTCTTCCCATATTGTTATTGAAGACCAGTTTTAGGCCGTGGTGGTCTGATAGCACGCAAGGGATTATTTCTATCTTTCTGTACCTGTTGAGGCCCGTTCTTTGACCAACTATATGGTCAATTTTGGAGAAAGTACCATGAGGAGCTGAGAAGAAGGTATATCCTTTTGCTTTAGGATAGAATGTTCTATAAATATCTGTTAAGTCTTTTTGGCTCATGACTTCTCTTAGTCTGTCTACGTCTCTGTTTAATTTCTGTTTCCATGATCTGTCCATTGATGAGAGTGGGGTGTTGAAATCTCCCACTATTATTGTGTGAGGTGCAATGTGTGTTTTGAGCTTTAGTAAGGTTTCTTTTCCTTATGTAGGTGCCCTTGTATTTGGGGCATAGCTATTTAGGATTGAGAGTTCATCTTGGTGGATTTTTCCTTTGATGAATATGAAGTGTCCTTCCTCATCTTTTTGATGACTTTTAATTGAAAATTGATTTTAATTGATATTAGAATGGTTACTCCAGCTTGCTTCTTCTAACCATTTGTTTGGAAAGTTGTTTTCCAGCCTTCCACTCTGAGGTAGTGTCTGTCTTTGTCTCTGAGGTGTGTTTCCTGTAGGCAGCAGAATGCAGGATCCTCGTTGCGTATCCAGTTTGTTAATCTATTTCTTTTTATTGGGGAGTTGAGGCCATTGATGTTGAGAGATATTAAGGAATAGTGAGTATTGCTTCCTGTTATATTCATATTTGGATGTGAGGTTATGTTTGTGTGCTTTTCTTCTCTTTGTTCTGTTGCCAAGACGATTGGTTTCTTGCTTCTTCTAGGGTATAGCTTGCCTCCTTATGTTGGGCTTTACCATATATTATCCTTCGTAGTGCTGGATTTGTAGAAAGATATTGTGTAAATTTGGTTTTGTCATGGAATATCTTGGTTTCTCCATCTATGTTAATTGAGAGTTTTGCAGGATACAGTAACCTGGGCTGGCATTTGTGTTCTCTTAGGGTCTGTATGACATCTGTTCAGGATCTTCTGGCCTTCGTAGTTTCTGGCGTAAAGTCTGGTGTGATTCTGATAGGTCTGCCTTTATATGTTACTTGACCTTTTTCTCTTACTGCTTTTAATATTCTTTCTTTATTTTGTGTGTTTGGTGTTTTGACAATTATGTGATGGGAGGTGTTTCTTTTCTGGTCCAATCTATTTGGAGTTCTGTAGGCTTCTTGTATGCCTATGGGTATCTCTTTTTTTAGGTTAGGGAAGTTTTCTTCTATGATTTTGTTGAAGATATTTACTGGTCCTTTGAGCTGGTAGTCTTAACTCTCTTCTATACCTATTACCCTTAGGTTTGATCTTCTCATTGAGGCCTGGATTTCCTGTATGTTTTGGACCAGTAGCTTTTTCTTCTTTACATTATCTTTGACAGTTGAGTCAATGATTTCTATGGAATCTTCTGCTCCCGAGATTCTCTCTTCCATCTCTTGTATTCTGTTGGTGAAGCTTGTATCTACGGCTCCTTGACTCTTCTTTTGATTTTTCTATATCCAGGGTTGTTTCCATGTGTTCTTTCTTGATTGCTTCTATTTCCATTTTTAATTCCTTCAACTGTTTGATTGTGTTTTCCTGGAATTCTTTCAGGGATTTTTGTGTCTCCTCTCTATGGGTTTCTACTTGTTTATTTATGTTTTCCTGGAATTCTTTCCGGCATTTTTGTGATTCCTCTCTGTAGGCTTCTACGTGTTCTCTAAGGGAGTTCTTCACGTCTTTCTTGAAGTCCTCCAGCATCATGATCAAATATAATCATCTTTGAAACTAGATCTTGCTTTTCTGGTGTGTCTGGATATTCCATGTTTATTTTGGTGGGAGAATTGGGCTCCGATGATGCCGTGTAGTCTTGGTTTCTGTTGCTTGGGTTCCTGCGCTTGCCTCCTGCCGTCAGATTATCTCTATTGTTACTTTGATCTGCTATTTCTGACAATAGCTAGACTGTCCTATAAGCCTGTGTGTCAGGAGTGCTGTAGACCTGTTTTCCTGTTTTCTTTCAGCCAGTTATGGTGACAGAGTGTTCCTCTTTCGGGCGTGTAGTTTTTCCTCTCTACAGGTCTTTAGCTGTTCCTGTGGGCCTGTTTCTTGAGTTCACCAGGCAGGTCACTTGCAGCAGAAAAGTTGGTCTTACCTGTGGTCCCGAGGCTTAAGTTTGCTCGTGGGGTGCTGCCCACGAGCTCTCTGAAGCAGCAGCAACCAGGAAGATGTGCGCCACCCTTTCCGGGAGCTTCCATGCACTAGGGTTCCAGATGACGTTTGGTGTTTTCCTCTGGCGTCCAAGATGTGTGTGCAGAGTGCAGTCTCTTCTGGTTTCCCAGGTGTGTCTGCCTCTCTGAAGGTTTAGCTGTCCCTCCCACGGGATTTGGGTGCAGAGAACTCTTTATCTGGTCTGTTTCCTTCAGGTTCCAGAAGTGTCTCAGGCACAGGGGTCCTGCCGCTCCTGGACCTTCCCCTACGGGAACCCAGAGGCCTTATACAGTTTCCTCTTGGGCCAGGGATGTGGGCAGGGGTGGGCAGTGTTGGTGGTCTCCTCTGCTCTGCAGCTTCGGGAGTGCCCACCTGACCAGGCGGTGAGGTCTCTCTCCCACTGGGTTTGGGAGCAGAGAGCTGCTGCGGACTGGGATCTGAGGGTGTGGGACTTCCAGTAAACACAGGAAGTGCCCGGTCCTAGAGGAATTTTGCCTCTGTGTGTCCTGAGTTCACCAGGCAGGTTTCTTGCAGCAGAAAAGTTGGTCTTACCTGTGGTTCCGAGGCTCAAGTTTCCTCGTGGGGTACTGCCTAAGTCCTCTCCGAGGTGGCAACAACCGGGAAGATCTGTGCCGCTCTTTCCGGGAGCCTCCGTGCACCAGGGTTCCAGATGGCGTTTGGTGTTTTCCTCTGGCGTCTGGATGTGTGCAGAGTGCAGTCTATTCTGGTTTCCCAGGCGTGTCTGCCTCTCTGTACGTTTAGCTCTCCCTCCCACAGGATTTGGGTGCAGAGAACTGTTTATCCTGTCTGTTTCCTTCAGGTTCCGGTGGTGTCTCCTAGAAATTTATTTCTTAATAATATTGTCTCATTTACTCTATGGCTTCTCCAAAACAGATTTCTGTTGTAAAAGAATTTGCCTTACTCCTACATTTTAGTATTTTGTGGTTTTTCCATATGAAGTTGCTTATAAATTTTTATGTGTGTGAGCAAACTGGCATTTCTCTTTTTGGAAAGTTACTCTAATATTAATCAAGTATTTGTAACTTTTTGTATTAAGGTTTCCACTGCTGTGCAGTGACACCATGACCAAGGCAACTCTTATATCAAGAATCGACAAATGGGATCTCATAAAACTGCAAAGCTTCTGAAAGGCAAAGGACACTGTGGTTAGGACAAAACGGCAACCAACAGATTGGGAAAAGATCTTTTCCAATCCTACAACAGATAGAGGCCTTATATCCAAAATATATAAAGAACTGAAGAAGTTAGACCGAAGGGAGACAAATAACCCTATTAAAAAATGAGGTTCAGAGCTAAACAAAGAATTCACAGCTGAGGAATGCCCAATGGCTGAGAAACACCTAAAGAAATGTTCACCATCTTTAGTCATAAGGGAAATGCAAATCAAAATAACCCTGAGATTTCACCTCACACTAGTGAGAATGGCTAAGATCAAAAACTCAGGTGACAGCAGATGCTGGCGAGGATGCGGAGAAAGAGGAACACTCCTCCATTGTTGATGGGATTGCAGACTGGTACAACCATTCTGGAAATCAGTCTGGAGGTTCCTCAGAATATTGGACATTGAACTGCCTGAGGATCCAGCTATACCTCTCTTGGGCATATACCCAAAAGATGCCCCAACATATAAAAAAACACACGTGTTCCACTATGTTCATCACAGCCTTATTTATAATAGCCAGAAGCTGGAAAGAACCCAGATGCCCTTCTAAAGAGGAATGGATACAGAAAATGTGGTACATCTACACAATGGAATATTATTCAGCTATCAAAAACAACGACTTTATGAAATTCGTAGGCAAATTGTTGGAAGTGGAAAATATCATCCTGAGTGAGCTAACCCAATCACAGAAAGACATACATGGTATGCACTCATTGATAAGTGGCTATTAGCCCAAATGCTTGAATTACCCTAGATGCCTAGAACAAATGAAACTCAAGATGGATGATCAAAATGTGAATGCTTCACTCCTTCTTTAAAAGGAGAACAAGAATACCCTTATCAGGAAATAGAGAGGCAAAGATTAAAACAGAGACTGAAGGAACACCCATTCAGAGCCTGCCCCACATGTGGCCCATACATATACAGCCACCCAATTAGACAAGATGGATGAAGCAAAGAAGTGCAGACCGACAGGAGCCGGATGTAGATCGCTCCTGAGAGACACAGCCAGAATACAGCAAATACAGGGGCGAATGCCAGCAGGAAACCACTGAACTGAGAATAAGACCCCCATTGAAGGAATCAGCGAAAGAACTGGAAGAGCTTGAAGGGGCTCGAGACCCCATATGTACAACAATGCCAAGCAACCAGAGCTTCCAGGGACTAAGCCACTACCTAAAGACTATACATGGACTGACCCTGGACTCTGACCTCATAGTTAGCAATGAATATCCTAGTAAGAGCACCAGTGGAAGGGGAAGCCCTGGGTCCTGCTAAGACTGAACCTCCAGTGAACTAGACTGTTGGGGGGAGGGCGGCAATGGGGGGAGGGTTGGGAGGGGAACACCCATAAGGAAGGGGAGGGGGAGGGGGATTTTTGCCCGGAAACCGGGAAAGGGAATAACACTGGAAATGTATATAAGAAATACTCAAGTTAATAAAAAAAAAAAGGAAAAAAAATAAAGGACAACATTCACAGTTGACATACAGCTTCAGTTCATTTTCCTTAACGTGGGAAGCATGGAAGCACCCAGGAAGGCATAGTGCTAGAAGAGGGTGTGAGAGTTCTACATTTTTTCTCAAAGGGAACCAGGAGCAGACTGTCTTCCAGGCAGCTAGGAGGAGGGTCTCAAAACCCACATCTATAGTACTTTACTATTTCCAACAAGGTCATGTGTCCTAATGGTGCCACTATCTGAGCCGAGTACATTCAAATCACCACTGTACCAGAATGCGAAATAAACTGAATATGTTCCAAACGCTATTTACTATCTATTTTATACAACTAAATGGCCATTAGTCATTTCTTCAATATATGTGTGTTTGTATGCATGCATGTGTATCTGTATGAGTGTGTATACTCATACATACACACATATGTGCAAATGCATGTTGTGTCAATGTTTAAAAATAAAAAATGCTATACCAGGACATGCTTTAAATATGAAATATTTTCACAAAATTTCATGATATTAAGGTATATTTTCTTCACTGGAAATAATAAGAATATAATTTAATATTGTTTTCAAGTCAATATGTAGCCTTCTTTTATTCCTTAAAATTCTTCATTAACTAAAAAACAGCTGGATTTCATATACATCTACTTAAAGAGTAAATAATTATAATTGCTTATTAGAAGAAATACTTTTCAAATCTTCATTAGATGGTGAAAAATACCTGTTTCTCAATGATTTCCCATATATTGACCCTTGGTAAGTATGAGTAGATTAATAATTGATATCTTCATCTCAAATTATACAAACTCATGGGCAACATCCTATTTTTAAAAACATATGCAGTTATTGGCTATTTCTACCAATATCATATGTTCACATTAAATCTAATTTTGAAAATCAATTAAAAATATTTTTCAGACTTGTTTCTACCATATTCCTTGTATAGTCACTAATAAAATCTTTATAGTTTCCATAGGAATTCTGTAGGACCCTTCTAATCATTTTCCCCTATTTCTTCCAATATTACCTATGTAGTTAATAAATAATATACTAGTCTTAGTGATGCTGCAACCAGTATTTTATTCTGCTTATTAAAATCCCCCATAATTTGTTTCTCTGAGAGCAAGATCTAAATCCCACGAGTGCCTTATGAAATTTTACAAAAGCCTGCTACTCACCTTCTGACAAGCTCATCTACCCATGACAATCACTCTTTCATTCATGTGCCATGGAAACATTGCCATCTCAAGAAACATTGTACATTGCACTTATAATCTTTGATATTCTGATTTTAAAGTGATCTATATTTTTTAAAATATTATTTCTTAAACTATATTAACCATTTTCTCATGCATTGCTCTTTGATTATATCTGATGCTCCCTCAAAGTAGTCCTAGACTTTCCCAGTCTTCCTACCCAAGCAAATTTATGTTCTCTGTCTTATACTATCTTTCTCTTTCTCAATGAAAAACAAAACTAAATAAAAATTTAAATATACAAGAAACCTGAAGTATAATATTAGTAAGACCAAAAATTTAAACAAACAAAACAAAACAAACAAAAACCCAGAGACAGAAAAAAAAAAGAAAAGAAAAAGGAAAAAGTACAAAATGTGTTTTATGTTAGCCAACTACTGGAGTATGGTGGATTTCAATCTTTGCTCTTTTTCCTCCACGAAGATCCGTGAGCCTTGAGGGGAGGGTTTTGGTAGGGAACTCTCATCAAGAACTGAATGCTAAAAAAAATCTATACCTCTTGTATAAACATACAATTGTAGACTTTTAATTCTATTGAAAGAATAAGATTCTCTGATGCACGTTGAGATATGCACTGATGTATGAGAATAAAAATGTGTCTGTGTTATTAGAAGTTATTCATTAGAGGTGTTTCTCTGAGCCAATGACCTATCTTGTTTCAGGATAGCCACTTTAATAGTCTGAATTATGGGTTCCATTTCAGAGAGTTGACTTTAACTCCCATTACCTTGTGCCACAATACCTTATTGATATTTCATTGCAGTTAGCAGCATTGTTCAAAATTCTGTGACAGGATGATTGCTTTTCTTCTTCAACCTGCTGCATATGCATCCGAAGATTATCTTATCTGGCATTAATGGGAGGGGAGCCCCTTGGTCCTGGGGAGGCTCTATGAGTAGGTAGGTGAGGGAGCCTACTCATAGAAGCAGAGGGAGAAGATAAAAGGTTTGCAGAGGGGAAACATGGAAGGGGGATAATATTTGAAATGTAAGTAAATAAAGTAACCAATAAAAATAAAAAAAGAAAAAAATAACATGCAATGTAGTCTTTAACACACTAAACACAAATTAATGGGTTTGAAATTTCTAGTTGGAAAAAATTTGTTTTTTCCATATATAAAGTCTTCACTAATAATATATGTCTCAAATTATGAAAAGTAACAGATAATTTTGATAATAGTTCATGATTTTTCTTTTGAACAGCAACTATGACCATTGCCCCCAGTGAAATACAGAGCATTGCTCCCAGTGGAGATTGTAGTTGGTGGTGTAAGATGTTCTGTTTAAGCTTAGTGCCCACCAATACATTATGACTGCATTTAAATTCTTCTGTATACATGTATACAGTTCATGAAACTTTTACAATATATCTCCACATTGTTTTCCAAAAAGCATTTACTGTTAATTTTCCCTCCCCATAGTTTTTCCATTATCTTGCCACCCCTTCCTCTCCATTTACTCCTAGTATTCAAGATTCACTGTTTTCTCCTCATAAAAGAGCATTATTAAGTTTTATCTTCAGACATGTCTGTAGTTGATATGATATGATGCCTGAAAACTGACCACCAACTTTAAAAGTATGGAAAGAACTGCAATCTGACATAACCCCATTGGACACATTCAGAGAACACACAGTTTGTAAAGTTTCAGGAAGTGTCTTCTTGTAAGCACCTTATTTAAGGCCTTGCATCATCCTTTAACCTTGGTTGTAACTCTTCATAAGTTGACAACATATAACTTTCCATGTCCTTGTAGTAGGCTGGAATGTAAATACTGCAATATTAAAATTCTCATGCTTGGAAATATTTCACAGCAAACAGGGCATTCTTTGATAAATGGGTTTTATATGGAGTGCTAATTTAAGTTTAAAATGAAAAGTTCCAAACTAAAAGGTGCAATGTCACTGTTCAGATAACCCTATGTCATCAAACTGCTAACATAACTACAAATACTACCTTAAATATTAGGATCATTACTTGGGGTCATTTACATCAGAATCCTTTACATTATGTTGCTTCTATTGAAAATTATTGGTTCTGTATGCAGAAATTTATTAATTTAAAGTGTTATATCTACTGTCATAAATGCTTTCCAATTCAGAAAAGTTGGTGACGATAATTTATTCCACAGATGTATCTTATTTATAACTCAAGGTATTAATTGGAAAATAAACCAGATACAGGCTGTAACCATTTAAATCAACAACACATTTTTGTTGGTAATGTTAGTCATCAGTTTCAATTTTTAAAATTTGAGTGAAGTTTTGTAAAGTATAACAGCAAGCTTTAGCTGTCATTGTAATGGCATAATTTTAAGCATTAAAATTATATATATATATAATAAAATATGATAGAATATCACTTTCTAAGCTGTAAGATATAAAATCAGAAGCTAATTAAAGATATAATATTTTATCAAATATATCACCTACCATTTTTAGCTGCCTTTTAAACTAGAATTGTCAAAAATTAAGGTATCTTAAATATTTTAGATGAATGATGTACTTTGCTAGAATTCATTTAAAATAAAAATGATTTGCAAAGAGAAGGCATGAAAAGTTTAATAGCCTTCCAAATGTAGGAAGATTTTAATACTTTCATCAATTTGGTTATTAAAATCAACCCAGTCATTTCTGAGACCAGGATAATGTGTCCTTAAACATCTTTCAAACTTTAACATGGTGATAATCTCTATAGGTGAATGAATGCCTATTTTACTGGTATCCTTGATAACAATAATGCCAGTTTTATACATATATTCATTTTAAAGTCTAGCTTGATGTCTGAAAATTTTAAGAAACATGGAATATTTCTATACTTTTTAAAAAATATTTATGAAATAATGTGAATTGGAATAAGTAAACTAAGATTACAAGATCTACCCTCCATCACTTTATATGGGTTGATACCCTAAGCAATTGAGGTCTCCAGTAAAACAGAGAGGAAGAAGATTCTGAAATTGCTTTCTTGTTTGCAATTAATTGAAAGGAATTTTCTCTTTTTGGATTCCAGTCCACAGATTGCAGTGGCTTCAGATGCCGAATTTGATATCAGTGTCTCCTCCCTCTGGTTTGTATGTCTTTGTCCTTCTATTAACAGTTCCTCCATTGACTTTTCTGATTTGAAAATTAAAGTTGGCTATACTCCTCACTTGTAGATTTCCAAGTGCTTTAAAACTCTTAGCTCACATGCTTTGTTCAGATATGACCCAGTAACAAAGTGACTGAGTGATTCTCTTGCCACCTGTGTCCTTGGCAGGCTTCCTGTATTATACTGCACCCATTTCTTGATCTATAAAAAATTTTCGTTATATATTTGCTTCTAGTACAGCCTAAGCAATTTCAGTGAAAATACTTATGAGAGAAAATAACAAAATAAATGGCAATGATTAACTTTTTTTATTTCTATGAAAAACACATTGAACTAATTTACTTCTCCAATCTAAAAGGAGATTTCCAAATGCTATGGAATAATTCAATACATAACAGCCTCAAATAATTAGTCAATAACTATAATTCATAATTTGTATATCTTTAGCTGAGAACAGTATGCCCCATACTCCACACAATTATTATTTAGTTCACTTTACACTTTTTGAAGAACATCAGTAAACAAACCCTTAAATAATTTTCAACCTTTAAAATGGTGATGATCTCTATAAATGAATAAATGCCTATTTTACGTGTATCCTTGAAAATCATACCAGAATTATACATATAATTATATTAATGCCTAGCTTGGTGTCTTAAATTTTTCAAACACATGAATCTGTCTCCCTGTTCCCATTCAATGAATGAAGCTATGGTTTTTGTTGAGTAGAGGAAGGTTACTGATATGTTTGAGTTAATTTTATACACAGCCACTTTGCTGAATTTGTTTATCAGGCTTAGTAGTTCTCTGGTGAAACTTATGTTGTCACAAATAGACAAGTAAATCATTTGTAGATGTTACTGTCTTAATTTGCCATATCATTTACATACATGGAAACTCAGAGCAAGAGACTAAGTGACCTGTTCTTTATTTTACTGAGCTTATAACTTAGACAGAAGAGAAAACTTGACAGAAAGGCTTGCTTGTCATTTGTACAATGGACATACAAGACAATACTATCCATGCCTTTGTACCAGAACATGGTTTTAAGGCTAATAAGGCTATTGGTTCAAGTGTTAATATTTAATAGTTAATATTTTTAGAAAAAAATCATATATAAAAAACATTTCCGGGATGCCATATTCTGAATTCTGAGGGTTTTGCCAGACAAAGTGATACAGCTAAATTTAACCTGGTAGTGTAAGTCATGTCTCATTAACTAAAACGTAAAAATTCAGAAGCAAGTCAAAATAAAGTAATAATGCTCTTTCAGATAGCATTAGAAAAGAGCAGATGTCTGAAGTTATATGTAATATAATGCATGTAATTATAATGCTGATATATCACCCGTGACCAGTATTCTGGCTATTTGATATGATATTTATGATTTCATGAGTTTAGTATTAATTTTATCTCATTTCCGACAAAGCCAGTTGTTAGAAGAACGATTTTCCTAATAAAGAATATAATTACAAGTTCTAAAAGTGTGACCAAGCAGCATTTTACATCCATTAGCATCATCATTAACAACCATTTTATCACCCCAATATTTGTTGATGTAGAAGAAATGCTATTTAGTGTCAGATATTCTGAGACAATGCATTTCTATATATCTTTAGAATTGAATTAATACAAGAAGCTAGTATCATTCCTGTTAAACTGCACCCTCATTTAACCTATAAGTTTCTATGGTAAGTTATTTATACCTTTCTGTATTGCACCTTGCTCTCTTCTTGATGGTACGATATTATACTTCTGGTAGCTAACTATTAGGACACTATGTGGCACTATGTATTTTCTCCTGACTATGAAAATAAGGCATATCAGTTTCTTATAATTTGAAAAGTTTCTGAGTCTATATTCTGAATTTCTGCTGTAGCAATGAAGAACAATGAAGCAAAACATGTGACTGATGGAATATTTTATCATTTCCTTTCTATTGTCAGTTCTTCAAAAACTCTCATTAGAAACAGCATAGGTATCAATATCTAAAGTAAAAAAAATCATTAAAGTTTAAATCAATGTTCTTAGACAAGGTATTGGTATTATACTCTAATAAATAAGAATGATTAAAACATGTTTTCTCACAAATCTAAAATTATTGGTTATAAAATTCTTCTAATAAATTAGTAGGGCCATAATGTCCAAAATCTGTTTTAATATGCTTATTTCATTTATTATTTAGTTAAATAGGAAAATACTTTCTTCTATATAGATATTGTTTTTATTTTCCTTACATAGAAGGATGATATGAGAGCTACAATCAAGCTCTCTGAATACATGGCATAAGCTGATCCCAGAGCATTACTTTGTCCGTTCTAACTATACCAAGGCCTAGTCCTAGAATCTTCTAAACTCATGTCAATCTAATCTTCTTAGGTGACTAATTCTATTTAGTTTTTCTAGGCTGCTGATTAAATTCCTTTGCTTAGCCTCATACTAATTTTGGCATGATAGCCTAACCTGGCTTGTTCTCATTGCTTGGTTTGTTCTGTCTTTACCAGTGTTGAGCTTATTCTCTCTGTAGCTTTTCTCTGTAAAATTATCCCAATAAAATTGCCATACCCATTTACCACCTACCACATGACACACCTTTATTCTCTCTCACTACTCTTATGTAACCTGTCTTTCCTGTGGTGTTCTCATTTGATTTGAGTGTAGCCTATTTGGACTCTTTCAAATCTCTCTCTGATTCAACACTTGGCCTGCCCCTCAATGAGATGTTACTTTCAAACATACCTGCTTCATTCTATATACTAACCTTACCTCCATTGTTAGCTATTAAATGTTGATATTAAGGGCATGCCTTTATTCCAGCCAGATCATACTGCAATTCAGAGTGTGTCTCCATTTCTCTTGGTTCATATCTTTGGATAGGTTCCCTGGCCATAGCAGCCATATTGCTGGATTAAAGTTTCTGTATACCTCTATTGGAGAATATAGATTGGAACTCTTTCTTTCCCTTGCCCCAATATGAATCTCTAGTTTTGCTTCCAACCCCGACCAGCAGGAAAGGAGCGACACCACGACGTTCTTCTCAAATCAGTTTATTCAGGAACCTTTTAGCATGCAAGCAGCAACAATCTCTCTCCAGTCCCTGAGCATTCTCCCTTATAACCTCCCTCAACTCTGCCTCAACCGTCCAATCTGCATAACCTCCATTCATAGGTCCACGTCACATGGCCTGATCTATCATCATGGTGCGCCTGTGCAGCTCTCACGATGGGGCGTGGCTTACTTTCTGGTGCTAGTTGTAAGACTCGGCAGGAGTCCCGGGTGCCATCTTGGAATTGCCGCTACACCCGCTCCCCACACTCTAGTTACTCACAATAGTTTTATTCAGTATAAATATCTGTGATAGTTTGGGAAAGTACAGATTTAATCATAGTCAGCAATACAATAAAAGATAGGGGATATAGAAGCACAACTAGTTTTAGTATTGGAAAAAAACAGTAAACTCTCAGTATTCAGCAAATCTAGAGACAATAATGTTTGGAGACTGAAAAGCAGCAGAATATTTAAAACAATTGCCTGATTAGTAAACTGTAAGATGTGGTAAAGCAGTATCAGCAACAATATTAGCTTTTTCAGATTCCTTTTTTAATTTATAAATAGTTATGGACATAGCTAAGTACTTTACTAGAATTGTGGCTATCTTCTAAATTTAAAAAAAATTGCTTACCCCAATCTCTATCAAAACCTGATCACTCAAGAAAATTATGCCGTCTTTATTCGCATATTTGAGGTCTAAGAAAGCCCAGTTTTTCAGTTCAGTCACATGAAGGATGAAAGGCTTTTCATGATGGAAGGAACTTAGGAGCCAATCTTTAGAAAAGGCTCCAAGGTTGAAAATTCTGCTGCATACAGTAAAGCAGTAGTTGAAGCATAAAGGTTAAATTGGGTTACTAAAGATCAGCAAGCAGGCTGAGGCATAGAAAATCAATGCAACACAATACAAGTATATAAACTTTTAACTATATTTCTTATCTCTTTTTTTCCCCCGGTATTTTGTTACTTCAGTAGCATTCTGTTTGAAGAGGTGATGTCACACCTTAGGAGATTTTTAACTTTTCTACCATATATGTTTTATGTTTTATATCATTGGACTTGAGACAAAAAAATCTTATTATCTAGCACAGCTGAGCTTGAGATCATCCTCCTGTCTTCACGTTCTGAGTGCTGACATTATGAGTATAAATCTTTACCAGTTACATACTATAAAAGCTATCCTTTTTCCTCCAATTTTTTGTTTCAATATGTAAATTAGATAGCATAAACTGAACTGAAACTCTTTAAAAAGCTTGGACTGGATTTAAACTTATGATCTTCTTGCCTCTACCTTCCATGGACTGTGACTATAGCCGTATACGACAACATTCAGCTAAATAATAGAATTCCAAAACTAGGTACTACAACCCCACTGATGTCCATAATTTGAAAAAAAAACTAATTTGTGCTATTCTTTAATGCATATAACTTCAGCACACAGTTATAAAAATACTTTAGAACTTATGGTATTTTGTTCTAAATAAATCAACAGCTGTAAGTCTTCAGAAGTAAATAGTATCATAGAAATATATAACTCAAAGAAAGATATAAAATTAAAATTGTAATTTCAGGGTTAAAAAACACATTTTTTGAATAAAAGTACTGTCAAACAACAAGTATAGACAGTTACAGCTCTTCAGTTTGCAGAGGTTTCAAGGCCAAGTGCATTACATATTATAAAGTACAAGAGCTGACCTTAAACCAGATATACAAAGAAGTCACATTTCCTGTATAGGATTTTGAACATTTACATTATTTCACAAGTCAGCCAACAAAATAGCAAAGGCAAAATTGTTCTTAGAAATTTCTTTTTCTTATTTCAGCATAGAAAGGTTAGTCACAGAAGTAAATCTATAATTAAAAAGACAATAATAATATTTTGAAAGCGAGTTGAATACAGTGCAACATACCTTAAAGTGTACATACTATATACTAAAGAATATGTGCAGAACTTGTCTAAAAATTTTAAGGTATTTGAAATAGCTTTTTAAGTATTTGATAAGTGTATTTATACGTGTAAGAGGTTTTAAGATGAGAAAAATTAAAATGATTTTTAAATTCTTTAAATCAATACAAACAAATAAAATGAAAAACATGCCTACACTTTATGAGTAGGAAGGGGAGGGTGGATGGGGAGGATAGTGTGAGGGAGTGTCTGGGAGTAGGGCAGTGAGTGGGATGTAAATTGAATAAGTAAAACATAATTAACGTCAACCATCTGGTATTTGAGTATATATATATATATATATATATATATATATGTTTTATTTCCAATACCTTCATGACTATTTGAGCCTATAGAGATTAGAAATAATCACAGGATTTCCTGGAATCTGAATCACCAGCCGATGTGAGCTACCATGTGAGGGTTATGAAATGAAACTTGATCCTGTAAGAATAGTAAGAGTTCTTAAGTGCTTATTCATATCTCCAGCTCTCACATAGTAGTTTTATGTATTTGTTATTTATAAGATTTACTTTTAAATCAATATATCAATTTAGAGGGTTATTTTTATTGTTTAGGAAATGGTATTTGCTATGTGTTTTCATGACATCTACCTGATGGTATGTGAGTGTGTTTTGCTTTTTCGTGCTTGTGAGCCAATATCTGTGTGTGGATGGCAAAGGGCACCTTGTACTATGACAGTGCATCCTTTAAAACTTTAATCTTTCTAGTGGACACCTATTTGTATTAAATTCAGTATACAATTTATTTTTCCATGAAACTGAATATCTTCTTTTTAAAAAGTGGCAATCAAGTTTAGATAAATGTATCATTTCTATTATTTTAATTTTCAGTGGATTTATCTGCTACTGATCATCAGAATGTTTAGGACAGTGAATGACTCTCTAAACAGATGAACACTTTCACGAACAATTTCAGTATGGACATAAATCCTCAAAGCAAATGTTCTGTAAATACAACGTTGTAATGGAGAATCTCTTTGAGTTATTAATTCCTTTTTTTTGCCTTTTGAATTGAATAAGTTATTTATTTACTTCACATCCCTCCCTTCCCCCACAGTCTTGCTCTCTTGTCTCTCTGTTCCCCATCCACAGCTTCTTCCCTTCTTAGAATAGGCGAGACCTCCCACGGATATGAACCAGCCGTGGCATAGCAAATCAAAGTAAGACTAGGCATATTCCCCATTGAGCCTCTTTAGAGGAAAGAGATCCAGAGATAGGTGATGTA
This sequence comes from Rattus norvegicus, assembly GCF_021556685.1. Classification (NCBI taxonomy): domain Eukaryota; kingdom Metazoa; phylum Chordata; class Mammalia; order Rodentia; family Muridae; genus Rattus; species Rattus norvegicus. Next base: position 71,492,743 of record NC_141548.1, read on the forward strand.
GTTAGAGACAGCCACTGCTGCTGCTTTAAGTAACCTATATGAGAACCCCACTGCACAACTATTAAATATGTGCAGATGGCCTGCTTCAGAGCCATGCATTCTCTCTGGTTGGCAGTTTAGTCTATATGAGTTCCTGTGGGCCTAGGTTAATTGGTTATGTAGGTTTCCTTAGGTCTAATTGACTCCTCTGTCTCATCTAATCCTTCTTCCACCTCCTCTAATGATTCCCAAAGCTCCACTTAAAGTTTGGCTCTGGGTGTCTGCATCAGCTTCCATCAGCAGCTGGGTGAAGACTTTGGGATAGTTTGTATATGCTTGAGCTAGGGAGTGGCATTATCAGGAGGTGTGGCCTTGTTGGAGTAGGTGTGTCCCTGTGGGTATGGGATTAAGACCTTTGTCTTAGCTTACTAGAAGCCAGTATTCAGCTAGAATCCTTGAGAAGAAGATGTAGAACTCTCAGCTCCTCCTGTACCATGTTTGCCTGGATGCTACCATGTTCTTACTTTGATGATACTTAACTAAACCTCTGAACCTGTAATCCAGACCCAATTGAACGTTGTTAGTTCTAAGATTTGCCTTGGTCATAGTGTGTGTTCATAGCAGTAAAACCCTAAGACAGAAGTTGGGGCCAGGAGTTGTGTTTTGCTGTGATAGACCTGGGCATGCTTTTGGTTAGAAGAATGTAGATTTTTGGGACTTTGAATTTGGAAAGTCATAAAATACTTTAAATGGGGATAAATAGGCCAACCTAATAAGAATGTGGAAGATAATGGTGCTGAGGGTTATTTGAAATGTGTAGGCCTACTGGCCCAAGAAGTGTGAGTGGAGAAGAAATTTAATATGTGGTTGAGAAACTGTTTTTGTGATGTTTTGTGAAGAACATTGCTGCTTTTTGCCATTGTCTGGAGAAACTGTCTAGGGCTAAGGTAAAGAGATTTATATTAATTACATAGACAAAGGGAGTCTCAAAAAAGTCGATTAGAGACTTGGTTCTCTGGTTAAGTCTCATGAAGAGCATTTTGAACAAATATAGCAAGCTGAGAAAGGAAAAATCCTAAATGTTTAGTTTGAGTATTAAAGGGACACCAGGAAGTGAAATGGAGCTGAATCCTATGTTCGAGAATATTAAATTGAATTAAGGGTGTAGTGACCTTTGTGCAAGATTCCACCTAGGTGAGTTTATATTCAGGCATGGTAGTACAACCCTTTAATCTCAGGAGGCAAGGACAACCCGATCTCAAAGTTCAAGACCAGTCTAGAAGACCAAGTTCTAAGTGAAGAAAAACTTAAATCCAGGCTTTAATTCCAGTCTTTAGGAGGCAGGAATGCAGAACTTTGAGTTCAAAATCAGTGTAAGGAGCAAGTTCCAGGATAGCCAAGCTTAAGCAGTGAAGGAGATGGAAAACAGAAAGCTGGTGATAATGTAATAGAATAATGGGGGCCATGTTCCAGCCCCACCAAGCATCAGAACTTGGCAGTTTTGGACATGTGGCTCTGGCTTTAAAATCCAGAATAGAAGGGACTACTGGGGTATTGATGCTGGTTAGCTGGAGAAAAGAAATGACTGGTGATTAAGAAGAGACCAGCTCTTTTTGGTTGGGAGACCTTTAATGACTGCTTCTATTTCCTTAGGAGTTATGGGGTTGTATAACTGGTTTATCTGTTCCTGATTTAACTTCGATACCTGGTATCTGTCTAGGAAATTGTCCATTTCCTGAAGATTTTAAGTTTTGTGGAATATAGGTTTTTATAGTAAGATCTGATGATTTTTTGAATTTCCTCTGAATCTGTAGTTATGTCTCCCTTTTCATTTCTGATTTTGTTAATTTGGACGCACACTCTGTGTCCTCTCGTTAGTCTGGCTAAGGGTTTATATATCTTGTTGATTTTCTCAAAGAACCTTAGTGCAGAATTCTATCAAACCTTCATAGAAGACCTCATACCAATATTATCCAAACTATTCCACAAAATTGAAACAGATGGAGCCCTACCGAATTCCTTCTACGAAGCCACAATTACTCTTATACCTAAACCACACAAAGACACAACAAAGAAAGAGAACTTCAGACCAATTTCCCTTATGAATATCGACGCAAAAATACTGAATAAAATTCTGGCAAACCGAATCCAAGAGCACATCAAAACAATCATCCACCATGATCAAGTAGGCTTCATCCCAGGCATGCAGGCATGGTTTAATATACGGAAAACCATCAACGTGATCCATTATATAAACAAACTGAAAGAACAGAACCACATGATCATTTCATTAGATGCTGAGAAAGCATTTGACAAAATTCAACACCCCTTCATGATAAAAGTCCTGGAAAGAATAGGAATTCAAGGCCCATACCGAAAGATAGTAAAAGCCATATACAGCAAACCAGTTGCTAACATTAAACTAAATGGAGAGAAACTTGAAGCAATCCCACTAAAATCAGGGACTAGACAAGGCTGCCCACTCTCTCCCTACTTATTCAATATAGTTCTTGAAGTTCTAGCCAGAGCAATCAGACAACAAAAGGAGATCAAGGGGATACAGATCGGAAAAGAAGAGGTCAAAATATCACTATTTGCAGATGACATGATAGTATATTTAAGTGATCCCAAAAGTTCCACCAGAGAACTACTAAAGCTGATAAACAACTTCAGCAAAGTGGCTGGGTATAAAATTAACTCAAATAAATCAGTTGCCTTCCTCTATACAAAAGAGAAACAAGCCGAGAAAGAAATTAGGGAAACGACACCCTTCATAATAGACCCAAATAATATAAAGTACCTCGGTGTGACTTTAACCAAGCAAGTAAAAGATCTGTACAATGAGAACTTCAAGACACCGAGGAAAGAAATTGAAGAAGACCTCAGAAGATGGAAAGATCTCCCATGCTCATGGATTGGCAGGATTAATAAAGTAAAAATGGCCATTTTACCAAAAGCAATCTACAGATTCAATGCAATCCCCATCAAAATACCAATCCAATTCTTCAAAGAGTTAGACAGAACAATTTGCAAATTCATCTGGAATAACAAAAAACCCAGGATAGCTAAAGCTATCCTCAACAATAAAAGGACTTCAGGGGTAATCACTATCCCTGAACTCAAGCAGTATTACAGAGCAATAGTGATAAAAACTGCATGGTATTGGTACAGAGACAGACAGATAGACCAATGGAATAGAATTGAAGACCCAGAAATGAACCCACACACCTATGGTCACTTGAATTTTGACAAAGGAGTCAAAACCATCCAATGGAAAAAAGATAACATTTTCAGCAAATGGTGCTGGTTCAACTGGAGGTCACCATGTAGAAGAATGCAGATCGATCCATGCTGATCACCCTGTACAAAGCTTAAGTCCAAGTGGATCAAGGACCTCCACATCAAACCAGACACACTCAAACTAATAGAAGAAAAACTAGGGAAGCATCTGGAACACATAGGCACTGGAAAAAATTTCCTGAACAAAACACCAATGGCTTATGCTCTAAGATCAAGAATCGACAAATGGGATCTCATAAAACTGCAAAGCTTCTGTAAGGCAAAGGACACTGTAGTTAGGACAAAACGGCAACCAACAGATTGGGAAAAGATCTTTACCAATCCTACAACAGATAGAGGCCTTATATCCAAAATATACAAAGAACTCAAGAAGTTAGACCGCAGGGAAACAAATAACCCTATTAAAAATGGTGTTCAGAGCTAAACAAAGAATTCACAGCTGAGGAAAGCTGAATGGCTGAGAAACACCTAAAGAAATGTTCAACATCTTTAGTCATAAGGGAAATGCAAATCAAAACAACCCTGAGATTTCACCTCACACCAGTGAGAATGGCTAAGATCAAAAACTCAGGTGACAGCAGATGCTGGCGAGGATGTGGAGAAAGAGGAACACTCCTCCATTGTTGGTGGGATTGCAGACTGGTAAAACCATTCTGGAAATCAGTCTGGAGGTTCCTCAGAAAATTGGACATTGAACTGCCTGAGGATCCAGCTATACCTCTCTTGGGCACATACCCAAAAGATGCCTCAACATATAAAAGAGACACGTGCTCCACTATGTTCATCACAGCCTTATTTATAATAGCCAGAAACTGGAAAGAACCCAGATGCCCTTCAACAGAGGAATGGATACAGAAAATGTGGTACATCTACACAATGGAATATTACTCAGCTATCAAAAACAACGAGGTTATGAAATTCGTAGGCAAATGGTTGGAACTGGAAAATATCATCGTGAGTGAGCTAACCCAATCACAGAAAGACATACATGGTATGCACTCATTGATAAGTGGCTATTAGCCCAAATGCTTGAATTACCCTAGATCCCTAGAACAAATGAAACTCAAGATGGATGATCAAAATGTGAATGCTTCACTCCTTCTTTAAATGAGGAAAAAGAATAACCTTGGCAGGGAAGGGAGAGGCAAAGATTAAAACAGAGACTGAAGGAACACCCATTCAGAGCCTGCCCCACATGTGGCCCATACATATACAGCCACCCAATTAGACAAGATGGAGGAAGCAAAGTAGTTCAGACCGACAGGAGCCGGATGTAGATCGCTCCTGAGAGACACAGCCGGAATACAGCAAATACAGAGGCGAATGCCAGCAGCAAACCACTGAACTGAGAATAGGTCCCCCGTTGAAGCAATCAGAGAAAGAACTGGAAGAGCTTGAAGGGGCTCGAGACCCCAAAAGTACAACAATGTCAAGCAACCAGAGCTTCCAGGGATTAAGCCACTACCTAAAGACTATACATGGACTGACCCTGGACTCTGACCCCATAGGTAGCAATGAATATCCTAGTAAGAGCACCAGTGGAAGGGGAAGCCCTGGGTCCTGCTAAGACTGAACCCCCAGTGAACTAGCCTATGGGGGGAGGCCGGCAATGGGGGGAGGGTTGGGAGGGGAACACCCATAAGGAAGGGGAGGGGGGAGGGGGATGTTTGCCCGGAAACCGGGAAAAGGAATAACACTTGAAATGTATATAAGAATTACTCAAGTTAATAAAAAAAAAAAAAAAAAAAAAAACAAAAAAAGAGACCAGCATCATTGAGGTGAGCTCTTCTGGTAGGTGTTTTCTGAGAGCACAATGAAGCTGTGTTCTAGATATAGCTAAGGTTGTAACTCACTCAGCTGTGTTACTTGGTAATGTGTAAGAGTCACCCAGGTGGTACTGGTTTTGAAGGCATGCAGGGGTCAGGAAGAGCAGCTGAGACTTGTTACTGTGAGAGGCCATGGAGGGCCATTGGTGATGGGGCAGCCTCAATTGCAGTTGATGGCTCAGGAATGAAGGTGTCCTGCAAAGTGTTTAAGGCTTATTATCATGAAGATAGCCTATGAGAGGCTATTGGTGAAGACAAATTGCAGCAGAAGACCCCTGTGTATTAGAAATGCCAATTGTGATAATTACCAAGAATAGCAGCTTCAGTGGAGTGGAACCAGCCCAGAAGAAAGAAGTTTGTTGCAACTAACAAAGATAAAAAGGAATTGGAGATCTGAAGACTGCTTTGACATCATCTATGAAGTTGAGACTTTGGAATATGCCCAGGTGGTTTCCTGTCTTACTTTGGGAATTACAGTCATGTGATTAGATGGATATCAGAAGAAACCTTGATCTTTGGACTTTTAACATTGTTGAGATTGCTATAGACTAAGGGCACTTTCAAAGTTAGATTAAATGTATTTTGCATTATGCTATATTTAGGTATGGGCCCCATAGACTTGTGTTTGGAAAGCCAATGGGGGTCAGGGAATGGAATGTGATGTTTTGTATATGCTTGGGCCAGGGAATGACACTATCAGGAGGTGTGGCCTTATTGGAGTAGGTGTTTCACTGTGGGTGTAGGCTTTAATTTCCTACTCCTACCTGCCTATAAGTGAGCTTTCTGCTAGAGGTCTTCAGATGAAGATGTAAAACTCTTAGCTCCACCTGTATCATGCTTGCCTGGATGCTGCCATATTCTCAACTTGATGAACCTAGTCTGAAATGCTGAACCTATAAGCTAGTACCAATTAAATATTCTCCTTTATAAACTTGCCTTGGTCATGATGTCTGTTCACAGCATTAAAACACTAATTAAGACTGTCTTTCTGATGACAGTTATGCTAGACTCCTTTCTGAAATTATAGCAGATATTATTAGTATTTGTCAGGGATGGGATCAAAGGAGATTGCTCAAATCTCTGAAAAGGGGTAAGAGACTAGTCATCAAGGTGATGGAGTAAAGTGACTGGGTTGGGGGTGGGATGGATATCGAAACAGGGGGAATAAGGTAGGGGGAAGATGGAGGAAAAGAATATTGGAAAACACTACTGGATTGTGGCAGACATCCATGGTACAAGCCAGAAACATATGACAATGTAAATTCTCAAGAATCTACAGGGTTACCTGGCAGTGTGTGTGTGTGTGTGTGTGTGTGTGTGTGTGTGTGTGTGTGTGTGTATGGGATTAACCTCCATCTTCTGATCCCCTGCCTCTCAAAGTCTGCAATAACAATCCTAGCATATGCAATTATATAGTACTGGACTTTAACTTAAGACTCTATGCATTCAATTTAAACTTTTGAAAAATTGACAATACTTCAACCAACCAGTTTAGGTGTACAAATATGCATAATGATGAGAAAAATATAAAATGATGTGAGATTGTTAAAATCCCTTTGTAGTGTTTTAAATTATAAATATTGATTTTCTTATAGTAAATTGTGATTTCAGTAAAATAAAAGGGGGGGAGGAGGTTTTGCCATGATGTAACAATTTATTATACCTTAGCCTTGTAAAGCCATGTCCATGTCATCACGCACCTATTTGAAAAATATCAATTGGTATTTAGAAATGTTCATTAATTGTTTTACTCTTATTTTCACTTTCTTATAACTTCTCAGTCAGCTTTGGATATAATAATTGCTTTGTTTTCTCTTTAAAATAAACATGTAATATTAACATGAAAGATAGAGAATAGTCTTAAAGAGTCTGTGTAGGTATTTGAATATTCATAAGTTCTTAAAAATACAGTGTTTACAAGATTTAGTTCTAGAATTGAAAGGAAAATATTTCTCTTAACATATGGTGCATGCAATTTTAATATGTAGCATTTTAGATGAAAAATTATATAGAATAAAGTTGCAGATTATAGGCCAGAACAATCCCTGTGGGAACAGTTAGAACAAACATAATATAACACTACATGGTACTGTTGACAAATTCTATTGTTCGCTAAGTAATAATCTAAAATCAAATGCATCGTTTAACACAGTATATAAACAAAGTCACTTAAACATGTCATTTCATCTGGCAGAAAACATTTAATACTATACTGACCTAAAAATGTGTAATTTCATGTTAGGAAGAAATTGCAGTGCTTCTAGTTGGTCCAAGTACCAAAACTTGTCAGGCTACTCTGGGTCTCTTTATTCAAAATAATTTTCAGAACAATAAAAGGTGGATTCCAATATCAGAATCAATAATTTCAGAAGCCTTAAAGACTTTAATTCTGTATAATTTGTACTATCACTTGGAAAATAATTGTATCCTTTGGTGACATTTATTTAATAACAATGTTTACAAATCATTAATATTTTCTAATGAGAGAAGTGATAGTTAGTCTACATCTTCTCAAGATCACCCACACTTGTCCAATATTTTTAGGCTTATTATTAAATATTTGGATAGTTAGTAAAACTCTTGTCTAGGAGGTTTTAAGTCTTTGGTTAGAGCACAGAACTGTGTAAATGAAATATAATTCCATCCCTTGATAGGCAGAATGTTCAGAAACTCAAGGTCACCCTCATATATATTATTAAACTTAAAAGAAAAAAATGTCAAAAGAAGTTCGGTGAAATTTTTCTAAGTGGTGTGTATAGCCTTGTCTGTTGAATGTTAACATATTTCAATAATAAATATCACCCTACCTCTAGAAGTTTTCCAGGTATGGCTACTGTGTCACATGTGCACCAGTAGGTGACAGAGAGGAGAGAGACTATGTCGATGCTCAATACTCTGTCCCGTAAACATATTAATGTTTAGTAATCTAACACTCCATGAAAAAAAAAAAAACTAAAAGAAACGAATTAAAAAAAATGAGTCTGAGTTGACCCATGACAGGGATCTAACCTGAGGCAACAAGCAGTCCTGAAGGATTTCCACAGGTCCTGACTGGCTCCCAAGTCATCGAACCAGTCAGAGAGTAGAAGAACCTCACCTGGGATTTTGGGTTCAGGATTGGTGTGAGCCTGAGATAGATGACCTCTACATGGGTCAGACAGACAAACCTGGGCAAGCATTGAGCACAAGAGCATGGTTGAGCATGACACCACAGTCTGGTGCCAGGGGGCCCAGACAGGGAAGTAACCTGAGATTACCACTCTGCAGACTTGGGGAAGCAGACTGTGCTTGAGATGACCCCTGCTCAGTGCCATAGAGCATGGGCACAAGGCATAGAACTCCAGAGACAACTTGACATGACCCCAGACATTCAGGAGACACATCATCATGAAGAGGAGCAAATATGTGGTAGAGAAAAGGAAGAAAAGGAGAACCAGAAACAGAAAGGTACAATGAGGAGGCAGAACTGGAGATTGGAGGGTGGTGGGAACAGCCTGATGGATATAGCAGGTGATATCACCTGGTATCATGGTGGGAACCTGGATGCTACCCTGATACAGTTCTGGGTCTATGGCCTTGTATTAGCAGGAGTTTGTTACTACTAACAGCCAGGCCTATATCTGTGGTCTGGATTGCTGCCTGGGGATATATTGCTATCTAAGAATTATACAGTATTGGCCCTAACCCTTGCTTGACCATCATGGGAAAGCTGGTCCTGGAGGCATAAAAGAAAAGCTATCCCGCACTTACTGCAACATTTAGGAAAATGGGTCCTATATCTTGCCTGAGCAGCATGGTAGAGCTGGCCCTGTTTGTGGGTTTTGCAGATAAATTGACTCCAAGGCATGAAAGTAACCGAGAAAAGAGTCAGCTTAGCCTCTTGCCTGCTGCTGCCCTCTGGAAATTGGGTCCTGAATCTCACCAGGTCACAGGAGATCTGGACCTGAGAGTGTGGGCATAGATTAGGCAGCCATGAGGGCCTGAGAGCAGGGGAGCTGTTTCTGCCCCCTTTTGGCTGCAGGAGTGGTTGGGCTAGCCAGGGCAGGGCAAGAGAGCCCACCTCACAGATGTGGGTGAGGGGGAACTGTTAGGCTGAGCAGCTCAGATACCTCTTCGGCCTAGATCCAGGGCTTTGAATTAGCCCACCCCAACACCTACCTCATTGATGAGCTGCTGAAATACATGAAGGAGCTGGTCCTCCAAATCCAAAATCACAGGATCTCTAAGACATAGAGCAACAATATTATATCTGAGAGCAGTCCCAGTGAGTTTCTAGAATCAATGGTGTAGTAGAAGTCAGAGGCCTCCTACTCATTTCAATGAATAATTTGTCAACAATGAAGTCTGGACAAAATGGTATACTGTGGTACACACTGTCACATGTTACAGCTTCTACAGCAGGGCTTCTTTTTCTTTGTTGGGGGGAGATTGCAGGGGCAGGAGAGAAGAATGGGGTTAGGGTTCCTGATGTAAAATTTACAAAGATCCAATGAAACATTAAAAAATATACATTTTCACAAAAATAATGATAAAATGAATGTTCACTAAAGTTTACTTTTATCATTTCATTATTTAATGTAAATGTGATTCAAAATAAATCTTTTCATTGAGCTGTTTTTGTCAGGGTACTTAATACAATGAAACTAAAACAAACATAAACAATGAGAAATCCTTCAGAGCCTATAGGCAATAATGATAGGATGTCTAGAAAGAGTGAGGTTAGAGCCCTCTAAAGGAAAAGGGCAAAAGTTTGTAAATTGGCTCACAGAAACTTGACCTGTAGTTCTGAAAATGCTGATACACATCTGAGTATATATAATTCAATGTCTTACAAAGCAAGTCATTCATTAAGGACATCAGCAACTGCTCCTTTCTCAAAACCTTGGAGGTATCATGCATGTCTTAAGTTCTGTGCAAGGAGAGTATATCTATAAAATATAACATAAGTTGGTAAAGATAAAGGTGAAATTCAGACAGTGGTGGTAAATTCCTGTCTAACTCAATACATGTTATCAGAAGAGTCTCTATGAAACATTAATTTTCAAATATATTTATAATATATAATATAAAGTATATGTAGCTTTTGGAGTTTCACCCAATACCAAAGGAAAGGAATGGAAAGGAAAGGAGAAAGGAATGAAGGAGGAAGGGAAACAGAAGGAGAAAAAAGAAGAAAGGAAGAAACAAAGAGGAAAAAAAGCAAATATTAAAAAATAAAATCTCAACACTGTCAAGGATATCAAAATTACATAAACATTCACAGTCACATGTAATGTATAGAATATTGGCAGAAAGCCAGTCACCAGGAGCATTGACCCTCCAGAGAGCAGAGGTCTGATAATCATTTCTGCTCTGAGTAACACACCTGAAGCCCCCAGGACACACATAAACCCAGGAAAGTTTTGGACAGAACCCTTCCAGTTTCTGCCTGAACCCAGAGTTAATCAGGTTCCAGGACTTTTTGTACCCAGATCCCACTGGGGGAAAGTCAGTCTCCAGGAGTGCTAACCCACAAGCTTCCAGGAAGGTCAAGCCACTGTCATAGAGAGTAGGACCAGCTAACACCACAGCTAGCCTGATGGTGAGAGGAACCTAAACAACAGAAAGCAAGACTACTTGGCATCATCAAAGTCTGGTTGTCCCACCACAGCAAATACTGGATATCCAAACACACAGGAAAAGCAAGATGTGGATTTAAAATCACATATCCTGATGATGATAGAGGGCTTTAAGAAGGACAAAATTAACTACCTTAAAAGCAAGAAAATACAGGTAAACAAGTAGAAGCCCTTAAAGAACAAACACAAAAATCCTTTAAAGAATTACAGGAAAACACAACCAAACAGGTGAAAAACTTGAACAAATCAATCCTGGGTCTCAAAATGGAAATAGAAACAATAAAGAAATCACAAAAAAGAAACAACCCTGGAGATAGAAAACCTAAGAAAGAAATCAAAACTCATAGATGCAAGCATTATCGATAGAATACAAGAGAAAAAAAGAGAGAATCTCAAGGGCAGAAGATACCATAGAAAACACTGACACAACCATCAAAGAAAATATAAAATGCAAAAGCTCCTAACTTAAACTTAAGGAAAATAGGTATAGAAGAGAGCAAAGATTCCCAACTTAAAGTTCCAGAAAATATCTTCAACAAAATTATAGAAGAAAACTTCCCTATCATAAAGAAAGAGATTCCCATAAACATACAAGAAGCCTAAAGAACTCTGAAAAAATTGGACCAAAAAAGAAATTCCTCCCACCACATAATAGTAAATACACCAAGTGGACAAAACAAAGAAAGAATATTAAAAGCAGTAAGAGAAAAAGTCAAGTGACATATGAAGGAAGACCTATCAGAATTGCATCAGACTTCTCAACAGAGACAATCAAAGCTAGAAGATCCTGGGCAAATATCATACAAACTCTAAAAGAAAACAAACGCCAGCCCAGGCTACTATATGCAGGAAAACTCTGAATTAATATAGAAGACAAAAACCAAGATATTCCATGACAAAACCATATTTACACAATGTATTTCAACAAATCCAACCCTACAAAGTATAAAAAATGGAAAACTTCAGTACCAGGTGGAAAACTACACATTAGAAAAAGCAAGAAAACAATCTTCTTGCAACAAATTGAAAAGAAAAGAGCCACACAAATATAATTTTACCTGTAACAATAAATATAACAGGAAACAACAATAACTATTCCTTAATATATCTTAACATCAGTAGACTCATTTCCCCAATGAAAAGACATAGACTAACAGACTGGATACAGAAAGAGGATAGAGCATTTTGCAGCATGCAGGGAAGACACCTCAGTGTCAAAGACAGACACTAACTCAGAGTAAAAGGCTGGAAAACAACTTTCCAAACAAGTGGTCCCAAGAAACAAGCTGGGGTAGCCATTCTATATCGAATGAAATCAACTTAATCAGTGAGATTATCAAAAAAGATAAGGAAGGACACTTCATATTAATCAAAGGAAAAATCCACCAAGATGAACTCTCGATCATAAATATCTATGTTCCAAATTCAAGGTCACCTACATTCATAAAAGAAACCTTACTGAAGCTCAAAGCACACATTGCCCCTCACACAATAATAGTAGGAGACTTCAATACCCCAATCTCAGCAACAGACAGATCATGCAAACAGAAACAAAACAAAGACATAGAGAAACTAATAGAAGTTATGAACCAAATGGATTTAACTTATATCTATAGAACATTCCATCTTAAAACAAAGGAATAAATATTTCCTCAGCACCTCGAGGTCCCTTCTCCAAAATTGAGCATATAATTGGTTATAAAACAGGCCTCAACAAATACAAGGAGATTGAAATAATCCCATGCATTCTATCAGATCACCATGGACTAAGGATGGTCTTCAATAGCAACAAAAATGACAGAAAACCCATGTATGCATAGATTTTGAAAAACACTCTAATCACTGATAACTTGGTCAAAGAAGAAATAAAGAAATTAAAGACTTTTTAGAATTTAATGAAAATGACAAGACAACATATCCAAAATTATGGGACACAATGAAAGCAGTGTTAAGAGGAAAACTCATATTTCTGATTGCCTCCAGATAGAAACTGGAGAGAGCATACATTAGCACCCTGACAGTGCTCCTAAAAGCTCAAGAATGTAAAGAACAAAATACGTGCAATAGGAGTAGATGGAAGGAAATAATCTCACTGAGGGCTGAAACCAACCAAGTAGAAGCACAAAGAACTAAATGAAGAATCAACAAATCCGGGACTTTGAGAAAGTCAACAAGATAGATTAACCTTAGTGAGACTAACCAGAGGTCACTGAGAGAGTATTCAAATTAACACAATGAGAAATGAAAAGGGAGACATAACAATAACATCTGCAGAAATTTTAAAAAAATCATCAGATCCTACTTCAAATGCCTATATTCAACAAAACAGGAAAATCTGGATGAAATGGACAATTTTTTAGAAAGATACCAGGTACCAAAGATGAATCAGGATCAGATAAACCATTTAAACAGTACTAAGCAGTTATTAAAAGTCTCCCAACCACAAAAAGCTCTGGACCAGACAGGTTTAGTAGAGAATTCTATCAGAATTCACAGAAGACCTAATACCAATACTGTCCAAACTACTACACAAAGTAAAAAACAGAAGAAACCCTACCATATTCCTTGTATGAGGCCAAATTAATCCTTATACCTACACCACACAAAGACCCAATAAAGAAAGAGAACTTCAGACCGATTTCCCTTATGAATATCAATGAAAAAATATTCAAAAAATTCTGGCAAAATGAATCAAAGAAAACAACAAAATGATCATCCATCATGATCAAGTAAGTTTCATCTCAGGGATGCAGAGACAGTTCATTATATGGAAATCCTTCAATGTAATCCGCTATATAAGCAAAATCAAAGAAAAAAACACATGATCATCTCTTTAGACACTGAGAAAGCATTTGACAAAATTCAACACTCCTTCATTTTAAAAGTCTTGGAAAGATCAGGAATTCAAGGCCATTACCTAAACATAGTAAAAGCAATATAGAGCAAACCAGTAGCCAATATCAAACTAAAGGGAGAGAAACTTGAAGCAATCCCACTAAAATCAAGGACTAGACAAGGCTGCTGACTTTATCCCTACTTATTCAATGCAGTACTCAAAGTTCTAGCCAGAGCAATCAGACAACAAAAGGAGTTCTCAGGAATATAAATTGGAAAGGACGAAGTCAAAATATCACTATTTGCAGATGATATGATAGTATACTTAAGTGACCCAAAAAGTTCCATCAGAGAACTACTAAGATAGATAAACAACTTCAGCAAAGGGGTTGGGTATAAAATCAATTCAAAGAAATGAGTAACTTCCTCTACTCAAAGGATAAATAGTCTGAGAAAGAAATTAGGGAAATGGCATCCTTCACAATAGTCACAAATAACATAAAATACCTCTTTGTCATTCTAACCAATCAAGTGAAAGGTCTGTGTGATAAGAACTTCAAGTGTCTGAAGAAAGAAATTCAAAGAAATCTCAGAAGATAGATAGATCTCCAATGCTCATGGATTAGCAAGATTAAAATAGTAAAATGGCCATTATGCCTAAAGCAATCTACAGATTGATGCAATCCCCATCACAATTCCAATTCAATTCTTTATAGAGTTAGAAAGCAATTTGCAAATTCACTTGGAATAGTAAAAAACCCAAGATAGTGAAAACTATTCTCAAAAATAAAAGAACTTCTGTGGGGACCACCATCCCTCACCTCAAGTTTTGTTACAGAGCAATAGCAATAAAAATGGTATTGGTACAGTGATAGGCAGGTAGATATATGGAAGAGAATTGAAGAGCCAGAAATGAACCCGCACACCTAAGTTCACTTGATCTTAGAAAAGGAGCTAAACCATCCAGTGGTAAAAAGATAGTTTTTTCAACAAATGGTGCTGGATCAACTGGAGGTCAGCATGTAGAAGAAAGCAAATTGATCCATTCTTATCATCCTTTACAATGCTCAAGTCCAAGTTAGTCAATGACCTCCACAGAAAAACAGATACACTCAAACTAATAGAGGAAAAAGTGGGGAAGAGCCAAGAACACATGGGCACTGGAAAACTTTCCAAAACAGAACATCAATGGCTTATGCTCTAAGGTCAAGAATCAGCAAATGAGACTTCATAAAATTGCCAAGCCTCTGAAAGGGAAAGGACACTGCCAATAGGATACAATGGCAACCAACAGATTGAGAAAAGATCTTTACCAATACTACATCCAATAGAGGACTAATAGCCAATATATACTCAAGAAGTTATTATAGTCCAGAAAACTAAATAATCCTATTGAAATTGGAACTAAAATATATCGCCTTGAGTGAGGCAACTCAGAACTAAAAGAACATGCATAATATATACTCACTAATAAATGGATATTAGCCAAAAAAAGAAAAAGAAAAAAAAAAGAAAAAAAAGTACAGCATAACCAAGAAACAGTCCACAGAATTGTAAAAGCTCAACAAGCTGAAGTCCCCAAGTGAGGACACCTCATTCCCACTTGGAAGGCAAAAGAAAGCAAGCAAAAATGGGGAGGGAGGGAGGAACTTGGGAGGGAAGGGGGAGAGGGAAGGAGGAACATGATCTGGTATTGGGTCCAGAAAAAGAACTGAAGGCCTGAGGGACAGCAAAGTAATAGACACAGGCAAAACCTGGAGGTTAGAGTTTGTTGTTCCCTCCAGAAAGTACCAGAAAGCTAGGATGTAACAGAGTCTCAGGACTCAAAGGGAAGGACTTTAGATGAAATGCCCTAAAGTAGGGAAAGGAATCTTGTAGAGCCCACCTCCAGCAGAAAGACAGGGCATCGTGTAAGGAATGCAGTTGCTATCCCATAGTCAAAAATTCTGACCCATAATTGATCCTGTCTGAAAGACCTACAAGGATGGAAATGGGAGGAAATTGAAGGAAATGAATTACAGTGACAGACCCAAAGTGGGATACAGTTCAAGGTGAAGCCCCAAGGCCTGACATTATTACTTATGCTATGGACTGCTCCCAAAAATGGACCTATCATGCCTGCCCTCTGAAAAATCCAACATGAAGCTGAAAGAGTCAGATGCAGATATTTTCACCCAACCAATAAAGAGAAGGTGGTGACTCCTGTGGTTAAATTAGGGAAAAGGTGGAAGAAGGTGATGAGGAGGGTGATCCTGTAGGAAGACCAACAGTCTCAAATAACCTGGACCCCTGAGATCTCTCAGTCATTGGATCCCCAATCAGGCAGCATACATCAGCTGATATGAGGCCCCCAATGCATATACAGAAGAGGACTACTGGGTCTGTATTCAGTCAGAGAAGATGCACCTAATCTTCAAGATCCTAGAGGTCCTAGGGAGTTTGAGAGGTATGATAGGTTGGAGGGTAGAAGCAATGAGGATATCCTAATGGAGACGGGGTGGCCTGGAGGAGGTATCTGTTGTGGAACAGTCAGAGTGTATACCAGGAGGGAAATAAATCTGGAGTGTAATAAGAAAGATTAAAATAAAATAAAATAAATAGAATATAAAAAATTGTGTACAGAGCAAAAAAAGAAAAATTCTCAACTGAGGAATATCTAATGGCCGAGAAGCACCTAAAGAAATGTACAGCATCCTCCATTATCAGGGAAATACAAATCACAACAACCCTGAGATTCCAATTCAGTCCAATCAGAATGGCTAAGATAAAAAACTTAGGTGACCTTAGGTGCTGGTGAGGATGTGAAGAAAGAGGAACACTCCTCCATTGTTGGGATTGCAAGCTGGTACAACCACTCTGGAAATTAGTCTGGAGGTTCCTCAGAAAATTGGACATAGTACTACCTCCTGGTCATATACCCAAAAGATGCTCCAACATAGAGCCAGGATTGCTCCACTATGTTCATAGCAGTCTTATTTATAATAGCCAGAAGTGGGAAGAACCCAGATGTCCATCAACAGATGAATGCATACAGAAAATACAGTGCATTTATATAATGAAGTATTACTCATCTATCAAAAACAATGAGTTCTTGAAATTCTTATGCAATCGAATGGCACTAGAAAGTAAAGTCCTGAGTGAAGTAGCACAGTCACAAATTAGCGCACATGATATATACTCACTGATAAGTGGATATTAGCCCAAAAGCTCCGAATACCCAAGATATAATTTACAGACCATATGAAGCTCAAGAAGGAAGAGCAAAATGTGGATGCTGCAGTTCTTCTTAGAAGAGGGGACAAAATACTAGAGGTGGAAGGTTGGAGCAACTTGGGAAGAAGAGTGAAGCTAGAGGGGAGAAAGAGAGACAGAATCAGGTATGGGAGGGGACAGGGATGATACACAGAGGGTCAGGAATTTGAACAGAGTTATGTAACAATGGGGGATGGAGAAGTGGGGGTAGCCACCAGCAAGTCTCAGATGCCAGGAAAGCAAGAGGATTCCAGGAAAAAAAAACAGGGATGGTATTATATGAAATATCCAACAAAATGGAGGGCAAACCTGTAGAGACCATATCCCGAGGTTAGGCATGGTTCCTGTTTGGCGGATGGGGCCAACCACTCATGTTCAAATTTTTAACCCAGAATGACTCCTGTGTAAAAGAAATATGGAGACAAAGTGTGGAGCAGAGATTGAAGGAAAGGCCACCCAGAGACTGCCCACCTGAGGATCCATCCCATATACAGATACCAAACCCAGACACTATTATGGATTCCATGAAGTGCTTGCTGACAGAAGCCTGTTATATCTGTCACCTGAGAGAGTTTGCCAGATCCTGACCAATACAGATGCAGATGCTCCAAGCCAACCATTGGACTGAGCACAAAGTCTCAGGAGGTAGAGAAAGTACTGAAGGAGCTGAAGGGGTTTGTTGCCCCATATGAAGAACAATAATATCAACCTACCAGCACCTCCTCCCCTAAGCTCCCTGAAACTAAACCATTAACCAAAGATTATACATAGAGGGACTCGTGGCTCCAGATTCATATGTACCAGAGGATGGCATTTTGGGGCATCAACATGGTCCTGTGAAGGCTTTATTCCCCAGTGTAGGAGAATGCCATGATTGTGAGGTGGGAGTGGGTGTGTGCGTTGAGGAGTTGAGGAGCTCCCTCATAGAAATACAGGGGAGTAGAATTGGATAGTGGGGTTCCAGAAGGGAAACTTGGAAAGTGGGTAACATTTGAGATTTAAGTACATAAAATATCCAATAAAAAACAAAGATTAAAAAAAGAAAAAATGAATGGATTTTAAAGATTCCAGGTTGACTCATGTCAAATATGCCACATATATCTAACAGTAGATAGGTCATAGTCTTCTGATGGTCATGAAGGGAGTATCTATCACAGGACCAGTGTTAAAAAAAAGTTTGATGATTCAGCATTTCAAAGATAATACAGATTTTTACTGACTTTTATATTTCTCATTTGACCACAAGTTTAGTTGCAAAATAAATAATTAAATATATACTAATATCAATTATGCACATAGAAATTACACCTTTGTATAATGATAATGTCAAATGTAGTCATGGAGATTTTACAGCCAGTTGTATTAAATAATGACTGACTGCAGCTCATTATGAAGAATATACTTCTATACTTTTGTGAAAGTTTTATGCAAACATCAATTATTGCATTATTTTTGCCTGTATGCAATTTCACCTTAACTTTTCTATTATTTTGATTTATATTCATTAGGAAACATACACAGACATACACAAACACAAGTGTAGAAACCTGTAAGAAAGGTGACCGCTCTAAATCAAACTCTGCGGACATGAAAGAGTGTTTTACTCAGAATATTCTACTTTCATATGAAGCCTTATTGAATTCTTAGTGACGTGAAGCCTAAAGTAAATAAGTCACTGTCAAGAAACAGATGTTTAAAAATGATCAGTCATAGTATTTGAATACACATATTGCAAAACATGTATAATTCACCCTTAGTGAATTAGTGTTTGTATGCTAGTTTACTAATCGTATGTTAGTATTTCTAATCAAACATTAAAGAAAGATACATAGAATGAATAATCTAACAACTAAGAGAACTTTGAAGCCACAAAGTGTTTTCAATATCCACATTCTGTTCCAGAGTATATAACAAACACCTTTTCTAGTTCCCAGCACATGATAGACGTGGAATTCATTGCACTTAAGAGGCCACTTTTTAAATTCATTGAAATAATCACAGAACTTGTAATTGACTTTGAATTTTCTTCTAGATTGTTCAGCCTCTAATCACTATCTAGGACACAACACTTTACAAAGGTTAGAGTTCAGCGAAGTCACTAGCACTCTAATTTTACATTGGCAGAGTAACTTCCCTAATGCAAATTAATGAGAGTCCAAGATTATATATTCAAGAACAGCACTAGTTTTTACAAGCATGTGCAGAAATGTTTCTCCAGGTACTTCAGTTTTATATTCTTTCTACACTCATGTATACACAGCATTACTTTCCAACAAAATTACCCAAAGACACAAAGAGAAAAATCAAAATAAATCATAATAAGATTTTCTCTACTTCTCTATTTAAACTATGTATAATTGAAAGCTTCTTTAATTTTTAGCACCCTACCAACTGATGAGTTCATATTTATAGTTTTGAAATATTTAAATTTCCACACTTACAGGTTTAGATATTAGAAAATAATGTTCTCCTAGATTTATCACTAGCATGAATTATTCATCCCTTCTGCCTGTGAATTTCTTTTGTGTGTGTGCAATATTTTTCATGTAAGTTGGAGCATGAATAATATAGTGTAATTTCATTGTTTGATTGTACATTATTTCCCAAATAGATTCTATCAGAAATTATAATTTTGACTTTGAATATAATCCATTCTTTACTGGAATGAGATAAGTCTTGTGATAAGAACAGAAGACCCCTCAAGTTGAATATGAACAGTTATATCTAAAATGGCTTGAGGCAGAAATCACCACGGGGCAATGCTTCCTAAACATGTTTGTTGTGGTATTTCCAGTTGTTTTTAATTCTCTTCATAAGTATGCCCAGAGAATAAAGTAACACAATTAAGTTATTCCTTTTTGTGGTACTGAAAAATTTCAACTCTCAAGCTCCCCTCAATTATTGAGAATGAATACCAACAAACCAGGAGGGCCTTCTGTAAGGAAGTAAATTATTTCTGTACATGAAAAATTCTTTTTCTTGGTCTTGTTTGTGGATTTTTTAAAAAAAATCACCCAAGAGTGTCACACCTTACATGTATTTCTTTAGGTATGAGGACAGGGAGTGCTCCAATTCCTCTTGGCTGGGTGGGTAGAATACGGTCCATCCTCTTTGGACTTTGACTTGGTTGTGACTCTCTACTGAGAACCTCTGCAGCAATGTATTCATCTTTTAAACTTAGGTTTCTTTTTGTTTGTTTGTTTTGTTTTGTTTTTCTGTCTCCACTTTCATTTTGTTTTTTTGTTGTCTCTATCCTTGTCTTTAACTCCTTCACTGTGGAATAACTTGATCTCTTTGATGGGATATTGGAGTTTGTTTGCTCTCCTCCAAGCAGCTCTGTTGATTGCCCTTGGAATGCAGACCTGTCCTTGACTATCAGTTTATGTTTATAGTTTTGTTTCATTGCTTAAGTATTTGCTCTGTTTTTCATATTTAGGAAGAATGGTTAAAACATCATGTACTAGTCATTTAACCATTAACAAAAAATATAACTCAAAAATAAACTCAAAAATAAACTTAAAAATAAACTCAAAGAGTTTTTGTAAAAATTAGAAGTCTCAATTTGGACAAGAAAAATACAGAAACTGCCCTTGGAGCCCTGCCCCTGCAGCTGGAATCTAGGACTGCTGGAGAAGCCAGGGGTTTCCTGTCTATAAAAAAGATGATTTCTAGTTCTACCCCCTCTCTGTCTCTCTGTCTCTCGTCTCTCTGTCTCTCTGTCTCTGTCTCTGTCTCTCTGTCTCTCTGTCTCTGTCTCTGTCTCTGTCTCTGTCTCTCTCTCTCTCTCTCTCTGTGTGTGTGTGTGTGTGTGTGTGCATGCGTGTGTTTGTGCGATTTTTGCACTCAGGAGGTGGCAATGTGCTCCTCCCTTGAACTGAGAGCTAAAACGTAAGAAAATTTTGTCTGTTTACTGTAAATGTGTAAGCGTACGTGACAACTCCATATGTTTTTCTGTCTGGTTTTAAAAGTATATATATGTTATGCATGTCTTGATTACAATTATTGGATTATATGTTATTGAGTATAGTTGAAAATCTGTAATATCTGTACGAAAAAGTTAGCTTAAAACAATTAACTTAGTGTTGAAGTCATTTTGGGCAACAATACATGGCACGAACCAACCTAGGGAAACAGATCTCAAAACATAGTTTTAAATTGGGATAATATTTTATATAATTCCTCTCCGAAAAATTAGATTTATGAAAGATAAGATTGAAAATAATATATTTCTTTAATGAATGATGTATTAAAGCTTGTCCTCATCCATTCATGTACAAGTACTTCTTTGCTGGCAGTCAAACTCTGTAACAAAAATAATACATTTTTTATTGATTCTAGAAAGACTGGATTGCTTACACTATGAAAGAAATAGGTTTTGTGTTCCTAAAATTGTGGTTATGTTCTATGACTTCACTCTCAAAAAATATATTTCATTTGATATTGTAAAGGCAACTTCTAAAACATATTCACATATAAAAAGCTATGGGGCATTTTGAAATTTATTAAATGTTCTATTACAATTATAATATCTAATTAATAATATATCATGGTTACAATAAAGGAGGAAATTGTAATGAAAATATCTATAATGGTGAGATGAAAACTATAATGACTTCAGAAAGTATAATGGACAACATCAATCAAATTATTGACCCATGTAATGGAGACAATTATCAGGAATAAAAGCACAGACACCCTGATGATGGCTATGGATCTGGTGATGGAAACCATGGATACAGAAGAAAAGGGTTTAAAATCATACAGAAATGGGCTATAGTTCTTAGCCAGAGGGAGAATGAAGAGTTGTCAGGAAACTGGAGGTTACTTTGAGACAGTCGTCCCAAACATATTAGAGAAACTATAAAAATCTGCTACAGAAGGCACAATGATCCATGGAAAAGTAACGTAGTTTTACAAGAAGGAAATAATTCTTGTTCAGGACTGTCATAGCCACAATTTGCAAAAAATACAACTATTAACTAATGAAACATGATGTTATTAGATATGCATTCCTGAGGTTTTTAATCTGTTGTAGCTTTGTCTTTTTTTTTTCTTCTCATTATGTCAAGTATATTGCACTGTAAACTATGGGAAAGATATCAGAAGTAAAAAAAAATAAGAAACTTGTTAGTTTAACATTTTTCTGAAGTTTACAATATTAAAAAATTAAGAATCACTGATTCTTGAAATCCACTCTCACCTCAATTCCTTTCAGTTTGCCTGAGGTCCAGCAAGGCTCTAGCAGTCCAAGGAGCTGATATGAACTCACAACCAAATTTTAAAAAGTTTTTTGACTCTTTATGGAACATGTTTATAGTTTATATTTTTATTTTGATAGTAGAAGAGTTTCCATTCAAAACTATGTCTTAAGGCTCAAACCTAACAGGGATTGATAGTGTTAAAAGTGGCCAATTCCTTTAACATGTTCAGAAATATAATTAATGTCATGCTAAGTATTAATGCATATAATTAAAAGGTTAAAGCTTTATTTATTTAGTCTCCTGTTTTATGTCTGTAAGGTACAATTTAGAGCAAAAAACTTGAAACAGACACAGTTTGTTTAATTCAGATGTGATAGGTTTGTACTAGCCATGAAACAATCAGAGATCTGTGGAATATTTCATTTAATGTGTTTTCAACTTACCATTACAGAAATAAACTCCCAAATGCTAATAGTGCCCCCCCCCCAAGTTCTCCAACACAATATGGGCACAAAGACAAAGGACAAAATCAAAATTATGTACAATAATCAATGGGCATAACTGCGCCAATGCCTTACCAGCGAGGAGGGCCTGGCCTGAATTGAGGACAAATATATGACAACTGGAGAATTGATTGCCACACATTTCTTTAGACGGGGTATGGCCAGTCTCTTCTATGTTCCTCCTTCACAAGAAAAAGCTTCCTCATCTTCTGGGCTTGAATGCCAAATATAACTCTGCCTTGGTAACATAAAGACATGGAAGCCTAAGATAACTCTACAGATAATAAAATATGGCACTATGTCATTTTATTAATATATAGGCCATTTCAATTATAATTCATTCTTCTTCAAGTCTCTGGTCAAATTAAATGACTAAATTGCTTGTATCTTAACAGCTAAAAGAAAAACAGAAGGCAACTAGGTTTTTACTATTATATTAGTTCATTAGTCAATTCATTCATTAATTAAAACTACTAGGTCTCTTATTGGAAAGGGCAAACTGGTTTGCCTGGATCACAGGCCTCATATTAATTTGCTGCCCTCAATAATAAATAACACTGTGCCTCAAAATTAAGAAATGGATAAAACAGTATAAAATTTGAAACATTTAAAATCTGAGCATCTACAAATATTTATAGTTCCAGAAAAAAATGTTAAAAATTGATAAATGCAAATGATGAAGATTAGATAGTATAAAATCTTGGATTATGATAAAAATGATTTGAAAATAAAAATGTTTCACATGAAAGGTATTTAAAATTGGTAAGTACAAGTTATTAATGTTGGAAAGTCTAAAATGTTGTTAAATTGGAGGACCTAAGAAAATGATTTAAGATGTACATAAAACGGAACATGTTTCATACATCTTCCACCTTCCTTGCATGCTAATATTATTTGAATGTTCAGAATTTTAACATTGATAACCTGACTGCTTACAATTCAGTCTCAAGCTCAAGATTTTAAATTCCCTTCAGTTGTCTTTGGAATATAGACTTTAAATATGATTTCAATACAATAGTAAATACTAAAGTATTTCCTTTTGTAAAATAAAGTTCACATAAGCTCCAGAGAATAAAAAAAATAAAAAATCATAAGATTCTAATTCAGCTGCCACAAATCAGATGGACTCTAGATAAGTACACCTACCTGTTCTTCAAAATAGGATTTTTCCCTTGGTCTTGGGCTTGCTTGCCTTCCCCAATTACTGGAATCTTTTAACTTCAGTTCCTAGTCTATATCAGTTTCAGCAGAATTTCCCCAAGCTGACAGACGTCATCTCGGGATCACCTTTGTGGCTGCTGAAATCTGGACTTGTTGAAAGCTGATATTAACAGGTCCAGTTGACATGACTGTTCCCCGTCTTTCAGCTGTATCAGTTATCAGAAGATTCTGATAAATGACTTGCCCAGCGTTCGACTAGCATGTCAACCTTTTTAGGCCCTATGACAACATCCTAATGTCAGGAGGAAACAGTTACAGAAAAAAGATATGTTGTTCGTTGTCCCACCTTATAAACTGAAATGCTAAGTCAAGGAACCCGACTTTGGCACACTTTAAAAGGGCCCCAATTCGTGATTCTGACCATCATAGCGGATGTGAAGATAGATGGGATACAATCCTGCATTCATCATGCTCAACTGAACTTTGTCTCCTGGAAACACCAGAGCCTTGGAACAGTGATGGATCATCACACAACACCCACAGGCCCCGTTTAAAAAAGATTCTGGAGGCCCTACCAGCAGCTGAGTGATACAGATGCATATACTTACACCAACCATTGGACTGAAGTCATGGACCCTTATGGTTGAATGAAGAGAACGATTGAAGAAGCTGAAAGGGAGAGGGACCCCATAAGAAGACCTATAGTCTTTATCATAGTGTACACCTGTCACTTCATCTGACCTAGAATGAATGATTTACTGTGATCAAAAATTTATGCCAAGCCTATTTATGATTTTAATGTAATTATGAAAACATGTGTTATTCCATATCATTGAGCCATTACTTATTATTCTATGATGAGAGGGCACATTCTACTCTTGATTCTAACTTTATAATATATTTTTGCCAAAACAACTAAAACAATTTCTTTTTTTTCCTACTTGAGGTTTTTTACAGCTGACATTTCTCTTTTTTAAATTTTTTATTAGATATATTGCTTTACTTACATTTCAAACATTATTCCCCTTCCCGGTTTCCCATCCATATGCCCCCATTCCTTCCCCTCCTGCACCCCCACATTGGTATTCCCCTTATACACCCCCTTATTGCTCCCTCCATATTCCCCTGTACTGGGGGTCCAACCTTGGCAGGACCAAGGACTTCCCCTTCCCCTGGTGCCCCAACAAGGCTATTCTCTGGTACATATGCAGTTGGAGCATATGTTGCCTGATCAGTCCATGTATAGTTTTTCGGTAGTGGTTTATTCCCTGGAAGCTCTGGTTGATTGCCATTGTTGTTTTTATCAGGTTTCAAGCTCCTTCAACTCTTTCAATACTTTCTCTAATTCCCCTCAAGGGGTTCCTGTTCTCAGTTTGGGAGTTTGCTGCTAGCATTGTCCTCTGTATTGGACATGCTCTGGATGTGTCTCTCAGCAGAGATCTATATCTGGTCCCTTTCAGCATGCATTTTTTAGCTTCATCAATCTTATCTAGTTTTGGTGGCTGTATATATATGGGCCACATGTGGGGCAGGCTCTGAATGGCCATTCCTTGAGTCGCTGCTCTAAACCTTGATTCCATATCCCCTCCTATGGATATTTTTCTCCCTTTTAAGAAAGAAAATATTCTTTTCTAAAATTATTTGAATCAAATCAAAAATTCTATAAAATAATTAATTCATCTAGACAGCATTAATTCAAACAAGCCCATCTTTATGTTGATCTTCAGGAAGTAGGCTAATGCCCAGGAAACTTTAGTGTATGTAATAGTGACAGGAAAAGATGTATCAGCTGCAAGAAACAATCCTGAGATGAAGTCTCTTGGGACCTCATCTCTCAGAGCTCACCCATCATAAGTCATGCAAAAAGGCTAGGGCCACCTCCAAAAATGTCACCTGCTAACCTTAGCCTACCTGAGATGGTTCCTGACGTTCTTCCAACAAACAGTGAGGCCTGTCACAGAAATACCCTGCTCCCTGTACCAACTTTTGTCTTAGTCATTATTCTATTGCTGTGAAGAGACTTGGGCCATGGAAACTTTTATAAGTGAAAACACTTTTTAGGAGATTGCTTATACATTTAGAGTGTCAGTGCGTTATTCTCAATGCAGGGAGCACGTAGGCATTACAGTAGTAGCTAAGATGTAATCATGATTAGGAGACAGAGAGAAAGAATGGTACTGGCTTTGGCTTTCTGAAAGTTCAAAGTATCCCTACCCCTTTTCTTCAACAAGGCCTCAGATCCTGACTCTTCTAATCCTATTAAAGACTTTCAATCTCTGGTAACTAAGCATTCAAATACATAAACCCACACAGGCCGTTCTTGTTCAAACCACCACGCTGGTCATGATTTTCAAACACAGTAGTCACTCTAGCTATACTTAATTTTGTTTTGTACTATATTTTATGTCACATTTTAACAACTGAAACTATGTACTTTTTGATTTACAGGACTTATAATTCTTATGTGAAAAAGATTATTTTAACTGACAAGTGTTTAGTTAATATGTAATACTCACATTTCTATATTAATTACTACTTTAAAAATATGTTGCCTAAATGTACCTAAGACAGGTGAAGAGATTTGTCTTTAAGACATGAATGATGTTACATGGGCACAATACTAATTCTCCTTAACTTGCCATAGATGTTCACTGGACCAACATTTGCTCTCTAGTATATATTCAGAGTGAATGCCCTTTAATATTTTACTGTTTCGTTTCTCCCTTTCAAAGCTACCCTTACATTGTATTCATCCCATAGACAAGAACTAAACATTTCTTCCTAATGCATGTTAGACATTTTTATTCAGTTCCAACCACCTGTGTATCTGAAAGTCAGCATCTTTAGTCAAAGCTGTGTAATGAATGCAGTGTGTGAACCAGACCACTATTTGAGCTCGACTTGAGTATTCATCTCTCCAATCACAAATTCTTTGCAGACGATGAGTCAACACTAATATGTTTGGTACAGTATTATGATTTGCTTTTTTTATACAACATCTCAGTCCGGGGACTAATTCATATCATAGATTTAATGACTCATATTAAAGTGATTACTAAAAAACCAAATCTAGGAAATCGAACTTTAACTTATTAGTAGACATGTTTCTTGAATGAACAGATTACTCCATTTTTTGTCTTCTAATATTTTGCATATTTCTCCAGCATAAAAACAAAATAACACAATGATGAACTTCTAAATTTTATGTCATTGTATAATATAATAAAGAAAAGCATATTTTTCAAAAGGAATTTCTTTTATATCTAAAAGACTAACTAGTATGGAATGTTACAGCTAATGTGAATAGAGGCTTTAATTTACAGGGAGTAATTTGATTCATCTACCAAGGCACTAAAATTTTTAATAGAAGTTACTCTGTCATTATTAGTCATTATTCATAGAGTGATATAAATGAAATTATTACCACAGAAAGGTTAGCACACATATAAATCCATCCACTAAAAATCTTGTAATTTTAAAACTTTTTTTCAATACCCTTTCTGCCACCCATCCCCTAGGCATGTATTAGAATAAGACAGCATGTGATCACTATTCCACTTGGCATTAACAATATAAGAAAGGCCAATTGAATAGTAGTTATAATTCAAGTTAACAAATTCCCATTAGAAAACAATTTACTAGACTCTTATGAATTTATATTATCTTCTTAAGTTAAAAGTATATTTGAATCTAAATGGAATCATTTGTGATATAGCATATCACATATATATATATATATATATATATGTATACTGAAACATAGAGTACAACTGGAGTTTATTCTCTGCAACTTTAAAAAGTGGGCTTAATTGAATGAACTTTTGTTTGCCTGCATTTTCCAGCTTTATAGAAATCATTTTTTTCTTGGATATTATCACTAAGGATATTTCTGAACTTTTTTTGTTACCTCAGATATGAACCTTTTGTTACTTCCTGTTTGGTTAGATGCAAAGGTGATCAATCTGAGGGGAAACAAATTTCATTGATTTTAGGTATCTTGATGGGTAAAGAAACTATCCCTATAACTTCATTGAAATATTATCTTTCAGAGTAGTGTGTGATAAGGAAATTATAACTTAACAGTTAGCAACGTAGGAAATCCATTTCTCTTTTTATTCTATGAAATAGATAATATGCTGGTTTGAATGAGAAGATCCTCCATATGTTTAAATATTTGAATAATTAGTCCCCAGTTGATAGCACTGTTTGGGTAGATTTTGAGTGAGTGGCCTTCCTAGCAGGAATATGTCAATGGGGCTTGAATTTGTGAGTAAGAAGCCTCAGGTACTGTCCTTTGACTAGAACTCCTTGCTTCCAGCTTCTAAGTATAGATATGAATCCTTAGGTTCCTACTCCTACCATAATGTTTTTGCTCTACCAGATTCTAACTGGCAACAATCATAAATTCCTTCTCTAGCCTTATCTGGTTAGACATATAGGCCCTTATAAAAACACCCTCCTTCTTCAAAGCTGCAAACAGTTGGTCCCATGTCCAGGCAAACACTAGAATTTAAATATTCACATATTTAATACCTGATGACTTCCTTTCTCTAGGGAGGGTCACAAGAGATTCAAGAGAAATTTCATGCATTGTTGCCTCTCATCTGAGAACCATGTCCAAATTTTACCTCTGCCTTACCCCCTTTTTCTTGCCTAACCTTCAGAGTATCGCATCTCTCAATCTTCCTCTGAGAAACTTTTATTTGTGTTAAAATATGATATGATGTCTTAATTAGGGTTTTATTGCTGTGAACAGACACCATGACCGAGACAACTCTTATTAGGACAACAGATAACTTGGGATGGATTACAGGTTCAAAGGTTCAGTCCATTATCATTACAGCAGGAATATGGCAGCATCTAGGAAGGCATAGTGCAGGAGGAGTTGAGAGTTCTGCATCTTCATTTGAAGGATGCTAGCAGAATACTGGCTTCTAGGAAGCTAAGGAAAGAGTCTTAAGCCCACGGCCACTGTGACACACCTACTCTAACAAGGCTACACCTCCTGATAAATGCCATTACCTAAGACAAGTATATGTAAACCATGACATTTCACTCCCTCACCCCCATAGGGTTTTTCAAATATATGGGTCTATGGGGGTCACACGTAAATGCAGAATAATGCAAAATGTATTTCGTTCAAATTCAAATTCCCCAAAGTATATAGCAGTCTGAACAATGTTAAAAGTCCAAAGTTTAAAGTCTCTTCTGAGATTCAGCCAATCCCTTAACTCTAATCCCCAAAACAAGACAGGAAACCATATAAGCAAATCGAAATTCTGCATCTCCATGTATAATTTCAAAGCACATTTCAGATCTCCAACTCGTTTTCCATCTTTGTCAACAACAAACTTCTTTCTCCTGGACTGGTTCCAGTCTCTGTTAGCAACTTTCCTCAGCAGATAGCCTATGGCTTTGGTGTCTTGTACATCCTGAGGTCTCCTAAGCAACTTCAATGTTACAGCTTCTTGTTTCAGTATCTGGGATCTTCATATGACATTCTGAGATCCTCCTAAGGGTTGGTATTATTTCTCCAGCTCTGTCCTCTGTAGCATTCTAAGTTCTGGTTGATCCACTCCATTGTAGCTGCTGTTCATGGTGATCATCTCATGGTTCTGGCATCTCCAATACACTGGTTTCTCCTACTGCAACAAGGCTTAGCCTTTCATAGGTTCTCCTCAGAGTAGCAAGCCCCCTTCAGTCCTGGGCCATCAACTGGAACTGAAGCTGTAAGTTCACCAATGGCCTCTCATAGTACCAAGACTCAGCTGTTCTTCATGATCCTATCATGCCTTCAGAACCAGTACCATTTGGGTGACTCTTACACATTACCAAATACAGCTGCAGCATGAGGGCACAACCTTGGCTATCACTGGAACACAGCTTCTTTGTGCTCTCAGAAAACACTTCTCAGGAGATTTCATGTCAGTGATGCTCGTTTCTTCTTAATCACTGCTAAATATTTAGCTCAAGTTAACCAACACCAGTTGTCCCAGTAGTCCCTTCTATTCTTGACTCTAATGCAAGAGCTACCTGGCTGAAGCTGCTGAGTATTTCTGCTTGCAGAAACTGGAACATGGCCCTCATATTCTACTACATTATCACTATCTTTCTGTTTTCCAATTCCTTCACTGCCTATGCTTGTCTGTTCTGGTACTTCCTTTGTTATTGACATTGAATTTAGAGATTTGCATACCTGTCTCCTGACTTTAAACATGGGTACCATCATGCCTGGATTTAAGCTTTTATTCAACTAGAACGTGCTCTGTCCCAGCCTGGCCTTGAGCTCAGAGATTTGCTTGGCTTTTTCTCCTTGAATTAAAGGTGTGTACCACCATGCCTGGATCTAAATTTAGCTGGGTAGGATCTTGCCCCAAAGTACCTTCATCTGTTATCTCCTAGAATGGAGGAGTTCAATTTCATTTCCTGGTGCCCCTTTAATAGTTGAACCAAATATTTTTTTTTTCCTTTCTAAGAGTGCCTGTTTAAGATTTTCTTCGTGAGACTTAACCAGACAACAAAGTCTCTGCTGGACTTTTTTTTGAGACTACGTTTGTCATTGCAATTAATATAAATGTCTTTACCTTAGACTTGGGTAGACTCTTCAGACAAGGGCAAAAACCAGCCATGTTCTTCACCAAAATACCACAAAACAGTCTCTGAGCCACATTCTGAAACTCTTCTCCAATGAAACATCAAGTCAGCACTGTTTAAATCATACTCAGCAGCAGAGTCTTCCATATTCCTACAAAGTTAACCCATTAAGCCCTAGTTAAAGTATCCCACTGCTTTCCAAATTCAAAGTCCCCAAATCCACATTCTTCCACATATAAGCATAATCAGGCATATCACAGCAATACCCTTGTCCCTGGTCCGAACTTCCACTGAGAGACCCCAGCTTAGCAGCAGTAATGCCATTTTGCAAGGCTGTACTTAGATGACTGGTTCAGGGAAGGTTCAGAACACTGAGAACATGGCGGCTGCCAAACAGGATGTTTGTGGTTGAGCGCCTGACAACAAAAGGGGAAAATAAAAAGCCCCAGGAGAGGTCCCACACCCTAGTGGAGGGCCGAGTCAACCGTTATGATCAAACAAGGTGGCCAGGGAACTTGCCCCCGGGCTGAACCCTCGCCTCATTAGAATCCACCAATTATGTCCCTGTAACCATGCATCTGCTTCTGTATGCTTGCTTCTGCTCCCCAGAACCCTATAAAAAACCCGTCCCTGGTTTCGCGGGGTGCCCAGTCCCCCGAGTTGACTGAAGCGCCCACAGGTGCCCGTGTATCCTGATAATAAACCCTCTTGCTGATTGCATCCAGTGGTCTCGGTCTGGTCGATGGGCTTGAGGGTCTCCTTCCCGACGGAAAGTTCTCTCTGAGAACTTTTCATTTGGGGGCTCGTCCGGGATCCAGAGATCCTCCGCCCAGGAGCCACAGACTACCCACTGGGAGGTAAGCTGGCCAGCATCTGTCTTGTCCTGTTTTGTCATGTCTTGTCCTGTAAACAATCGATCAACAGGCTCAGATCTGAGGACTGGTTGGAGGAGAGGGATCCGCACCAACGGCGCCTTGCACCCCGGACCCTAGGTGCCTCGGTTTGGGCGGGCCAGAGAAGGAGCTGACGAGCTTGGACTTCTCCCCCGCAGCCCTGGAAGATGTTCCAAGGGTGTGTGGAGCCCGATTTTTCGGAACTCAGCCCATATCAGAAGGATACGTGGTTTTGGCTGGAGGAGAGAGTTCCAGACCCTCGGCGCCTCCATCTGACTTTTTGTTTTCAGTTTGGCAACAAAGCCGCGCGGCGCGTCTGTCTGTTACTTGTTTGACTGTTGGAATTGTTTGTCTTTTTTGTGTCCTGATTTTCCTTGAAACTAACATGGGACAGTTTCTAATAATGTCCCTAAGTCTCACTCTTGACCATTGGAAGGACATCCATGACCGAGCACATGATCAGTCGGTCGAGGTCAAGAAAGGAAAATGGCAGACCCTCTGCACATCCGAGTGGCCCACTTTCGGAGCAGGCTGGCTGGTGAACGGCACTTTTAATAAGACCATTATTTTACAGGTTAAAGATCAGGTCTTCCACAAGGTACCACATGGACACCCTGACCAGGTGCCCTATATTGTCACCTGGGAGAATCTTGCATTTGACCCCCCACCCCGTATCGTCTACCTACAGGCCCAGCTGAGGAGGCAGAAGCAGAGCCGCCTGCCAGACCAGTTCTCTCTGAGAACTTTTCACCACCTTAGTTAGGATGAAGAGGCACCATGACCAAGGCAACTCTTATAATGACAATGTTTAATTGGTGTTGGATTACAGGTTCAGAGGTTCAGTCCAGTTTCATCAAGGTGAGAACATGGTAGCATCCAGGCAAGCACAGTGCAGGAGGAGCTGAGAGTTTTACATCTTCATCTGAAGGCTGCTAGCAGAATACTGGCTTCTAGGAAGCTAAGACAGGGTCTTAAGCCTACACCCACAGTGACACAACTACTCCAACAAGGCTACACCTTCTAATAAGTGTCATTCCCTGGACCAAGCATATACAAACCATGACACATGGTAAATGACAATTAGAAATTAGATTTCATAAAATTAGATTTCATAATTCTTATCACCAAATTCTCTGCTCCCCACAACTCGATCCAGAAGATAAAGAAAAAACAGCCATAGATGGTAGATAAATACAAAGAAACATTATCCTCTGGCCCTAGAAGAGTAGGTGCATGTATGAACTCACAGTAGTTGCAATAGAAAGTATAAAAGCAGAGGAGCACAGCAAGACCAAATACCAGTATTTAGAGTGGAGTAGGTCTTTTAATACCTTGTAAAATTGTGTAGCTATTGGCTACTGTGACTTTGAGAGAGTATGGTTTTCTGTAAAAGTGTGTGCCCTGTAGAGTTCTATCAACATCCAGTGAAATACTACACAACCAAGAATATTTGGGCAGCACAAATAGATCTTGAACTATTTAAGGCCAGAGAGGGAGAGGGAGAGGGAGAGGGGGGGAGGGAGGGAGGGAGGGAGGGAGGGAGGGAGAGAGAGAGAGAGAGAGAGAGAGAGAGAGAGAGAGAGAGATTGAGACTAGTTTATATGTTAACTTGATAAGAGCTAGACCTATCTAAGGGGGGAAACAAGTTGAGGAAATGCCTCCATAAAACTAGGTTACAGGCAAGCCTTAATGTCAATTTCTTAACTAGTGATTGATATAGGAAGGTCTACCTCATTGAGGGTGGGTCTTCAGTTAGGCTGAGCAAACCATGAGGAGTAATTTAGTCAGCAGCAGACCTCTATAGTTTCTCTCTCAGCTCCTACTTCCAGGTTCCTTCTTTGATTTCCAAATCAGGGTTCCTTCAGTAATGAACAGCAATGTAGAAATATAAACAAAATAAACCCACTGGCATTCTGGATGGGATAAGGTCAGATCTGGAGATGAATAAATTAAAAGTTTAACTTCATTATTAGGGAATAAATTGCTGATCAAATACATGCTTCTCTTTAAAAGATATTTCCTGCTGCTTCTTTCTTACCCTTGTGATAGATGAAAGAAAATGTAGATTATATAAAATTTTGGTTCTGATATTAGTGAAAACCTCTATCACAAAAGTGGTTACAAGAGTGGTTTAATGTTTTTAGTAGTTGTCTCAATATGGAAGTCATATTTATCTTTATTCACTAAGAAAGAGCAATCAAATTTTCATCTTGAAAATGATAAATCCTGACAAATAAGACTATACAGGAATTTAAGAAAAGTCTTTGAATCACAAGAATTATATTGGCCACTTCAGTGCTTTTAATATACTGACATAATAATATATGAATATCTGAGTCAGTATTTTCATTTACAGTAACGAAATTTTATTTTAAAAGGATTTGATTTTTAAAGACATTACATTTAAGCATAAACTTTAGTTTTCCAAAATTATCTTTTCTAGTGTGCAAAATAATTTATATATTAAATATAGTCGACATTTTAATCATGGCCTCTGTAGATTTTCCTATTTCCAATAGTAGTTCCTAACAAACAACCATTAGAGATTTTATTTTCATTTATTAGCTAACTGACATGTTAAATAAAATGTACAATTTCCCTTAATCAGAATATTATCATTACATATTGGTAGCCAATCACTATTTAGTTTTCTCTTCTCATGAAATACTTTTAATGAATCCGTCTTTGTTTTTCAGAGCTTTTCATTTCCTCAAGAATATTTTCCTGAGGTTCTCAAAACAGATGTGACATTTCCCACAAGGTGATATTTATCAATGATTAGAAATATCCTTGAATTTTTTTTTGTTTATCTTATTTTGCAAGACACGGTTTCCTCTCTATAACAGCCCTTGGTGTCCTGGAATTCACATTGTAGTTTGGACTGCCTTGAACTCACAGAGAGCCCCTCCTTTTGTCTCCCCAGCGCTGGTATTACAGGCATGCTGTTCACCATCATGCCTAGCTGACATCCTTGAATTTTTAAACAGGTGCCAACATTGCACATTCCAAAATATCAATAGAAACTATACTATATGCCTTCTCAAGAAAATTATAAGTTTGAGGGGCAAAAATGTTCTTTAAAAATTATTCATGTCATAGAGCACGCATTTTACAGTTCAGTTAAAATACAAAAAGAAACAAACAACGATAGAAATGCTATAACTTTATAGTGTTCTATCTATAGTGGGGGCCTATAAAGAGTTTTACTAAAGAGATGTAGTGAATAAGAGTTCCGGAAAAGAATCTGTATTTAGATATGAATAAAAAAACTTCTGAAAAGTTCTGCATCTGATGAGACTGAGAGGTTAAAATCTAAGTACTGTGGAGAGTGGAATTTCGTAGGTTCCAGTGATTACTTTTTCTAGGATTCATTTTACTTTTCTAGCAGAATTTTCCCATTCTATACAAACACTTCATGAAAATAAATTTAAAATATTAGATGTTAATAACTTAGCAGAACACTAACTTTCACCAATCCAAGAATGTCATCAGATAACATTTTAGCCATACAGAAATGCTTCCCTACCAATATGCTTTAACTTGTCTTCCTAACGATTTCTTTGTTCTGTAGAACTATAAAAAAACATGGAAACTGTTTTCATGTGGCAACACAAAAATGGGGTAACTCAATTGTGTATTCCCTGGCGATGGTCACTCAAAATTACTCTAAAATAATATCTTTTTTTTAAGATAAATCTTTGGTTTTTATCTCTACAATGTTACTAACAATGGCTACCTCAAAATGTTATGCTTAAGTTGTCTCCTGAAATTCTGTTTTAGTCTTTAAAAGGCAGTACATTTCATTGACCATTGGCATTTTATTGGTATCAAGTGTTATATTATGGCAACATTTGAAATGATATCATTGATGCCCTACTCTTTAATCAGCATATTAAAATTTTATTTAATAAGATGATGATGTTTTTTAGAATCTATGATTTTATAGTGCCCTCTTTTAAAATAGTTTTCTAAAAACTATATTTTCAAGAAAATAGTGGTCCCAATTAACATAATCTAGAGAAATATTTTTTGAAAAAGGTACAAAACTTAGGTCTCATATATGTTATATCACAGAAGTACGATATAATTCACAGAACTAAAATGAAATATTTCAAACAAATATTCAATTGCTCATTGATTTTTATACAACTGTTTCCAAGAGCAGCAATATAAATTTGTATTATCAAAGAATATTTTTATTATATTCTTTGTACATGTATACATCTCAAAAGTTGTCATTTCAAAGCTCTGACCCATAATTCCTCCTGTCTGAAAGAAGTGCAGGGATGAAAATGGAGAAGAGCCTGGGAAAAAGAAGGTCCAACGACATCCCAAAGTGGGATCCAGCTCAAGTGGAGGCCCCAAGACCTGACACCTTTACTGAGGCTGTGGGGCTTTCACAAAAAAGGGATCAACCATGACTGTGCTCCAAAAGACTCAACAAGCAGCTGAAAGAGTCAGATGCAGATACGTGCACCCAACCAATGAACAGAAGCTGCTGACCTGTCTGGTTGAATTAGGAAAAAGATGGAGAAAGCTGAGGAGGAGGGTGACCCTGTAGGAGGATTAGAAATATCAGTTAACCTGGACCCCAAGATCTCTCAGACACCTGGCCACCAACCAGGCAGCATACATCAGCTGAGGTAAGGCCTTCAACACATATACAGCAGAGGATTCCTAGGTCTGGGTTCAGTCAGAGAAGATGCACCTAACCCTCAAGAGACTGGAGGTCCCAGGAAGTTTAGAGGTCTGGTGTGGTGGGTTGGGTAACCACATCCTCTGTTTCAGTGCAAATAAGGACTATTAGTTTAATTATGCTAATCTGCTTAATAATTAGCCTATTTTCTACCACTTGCCTCGTCTGTTATATTAAACTTCCTACTTCTCTTTTTTCTGTCTCAAATGACCACTTGCATTTTTCAATATAAGCCTCACATAAACATGAGGTGTAACACAACAGCCACAGATACCTTGCTACTTGAATAGATATGTGATATTAATCATTTAAAAAAAATTTTAAAATGTGGTTGAGTGTGGCTGGTGGCAGCATTGAAAACAACTGGTCTTGCATTCAAAATTGAACAACAATGTCAACCAACCAGAGCTTCCAGGGACTAAGCCACTACCCAAAGACTATACATAGACTGACCCTGGGCTCCAACCACATAGGTAGCAATGAATAGCCTAGTAAGAGCACCAGTGGAAGGGGAAGCCCTTGGTCCTGCCAAGACTGAGCCCCCAGTGAACGTGATTGTTGGGGAGAGGGTGGTAATGGGCGGAGAATGGGGAGGGGAAACCCATACCAAAGGGGAGGATGTTGGCCCGGACACCGGGAAGGGGAATAATAATCGAAATGTAAATAATAAATACTCAAGTTAATAAAGATTAAAAAAGAAAGAAAAGAATTATCACCTAATTATGTTGAAAAAATAACGACCATTGAAATGATAAAATAGGCATTTTTTTTGTCATTTAACTTCACAAGTTATAATGACCAATTACAGTAAAGGGAATAAATGGTCGCATATAATATATCAGTGTGTAACAGTTGTCACATTTTTTTTTCTTGAGTTTTAGAGTTAGTCATTTGCACTTATAATTTGGAAACCATAGAAAAAATTTTAGTTTAAAAGGGATATCACCATTTTTAGATTAACTTGCAGGGAATTTTTTTTAAAAAAAACAGTCTGTATATGTTACAAACCTTGGGGACTTATGAAAATCACAGTATTTTGTACAACGTTTTAAAAGGTATTTTAAACTCAGTCAAAATAAGCAGGTAATCTTAATTAGAAATTAGTTTTTAACTCATCGGTGTATTGGTGAATTGTCACTTTCTAATTGCTCTGTCTTAACATGTAGTAAGACATCCTGCTTTCTTCAATTGGCTTTGTAATTTTAAAATTCTGTTTGTGAGAATAGGAATCAATTCATCCAAAATATAACTATATTTTATTTTTTAATCTAACAACCATTTTCACTGCTTTGTATAATATAAATTTTTATTTGACATTTGCTACACTTAATCTATATTAAAAACAGTCTATTAATAAGGAATTCTGCTTAACAATTATTATTATGATCTGTCAGATAAGCCTCTTCAGAATCATACAGAAAATAAGCCAAATTTTTAAATTAAACAGAAAATGAAAAATGATTAAGGACAAGAGAAATATTTATATATCATCATTTCCTATATTTATTAATGTCTTACTTTTTAAATACTTCATGTAAAGAGTTTAATTTTAGGAATTTTTATTGAATTCATTAAATCTAACAATCTTAATTTGAGATATTTTCTATATCAAAAAAACCAAACTGGTAATTTGAAATCATTCAGCTTGTTAAGGTAAAGGTAGCTAGAACAAAGGAATTAGGGACCTCAAACAAAGTGTAATGTGCTTCAAAAGGAAAGACAAATGTCATTGAGCTAAAAAAAATTGAGTCAAATGAGTCTAAGATGCAGTATATTTGAATATATTAAATTAGAATGACATTGTTTTAAAACTCTCATGTTGAAACAAAACTAGTCCTCTTTTTTTTCAAGTATTTGTATTTGAGTTTAATTATGTTAGGAAACTTCAAATAAGGAACATAAACAAATTAAGTGACTTTAATTTTACTAAGTACAAATATAAATGATCTGACTTGCATTACAAGCAGATAACCTTTTGTCTCTCTTAAACATAAGCTTTTCTTCTTTTGCAGACTCATATATGAAAATCCATGCCTTTTTATTGACTTTATTCACTGTTCAAATTTTCAATTTCATTCTGTACACAAGGAACACAGATGGCAAGGAATTTGCTTGAATGCCTCTATGTAATTTTTATGTGGATATATCTTTCTGAAAATAGCATACCATGTCTATAGTGAATTATTTACAAAACAAATTTAAAGATATAAGTGTGTGCCTACGTGTGTATGTGCAAGTAACTACAAGATTAGCATTATGCAGACAGAACCTGGCTCATGGTTAAAGTAACTTGATATTTGAAGGCTTTGATCAAGTATACAAGAGTTGAAATATCTTCAATGTTTATTTATAGTTTTGACATCGAAGATAATG
Organism: Rattus norvegicus; assembly: GCF_021556685.1. Taxonomy (NCBI): domain Eukaryota; kingdom Metazoa; phylum Chordata; class Mammalia; order Rodentia; family Muridae; genus Rattus; species Rattus norvegicus. The sequence goes on from NC_141548.1 coordinate 71,530,974, forward strand.
ACATATAAATGTTGTCTTAAGGTTTCTATTGCTGTCATTAAACCTCATGACAGGAAGCAATTTGTGAGAGAATGGGTTTATTTCAACTTACCACAGCACATCACAGTTCCTTATTGAAGGAAATCAGGACAGGAACTCTGGGCAGACATCTGAAAGCAGGGGCTAAAGTAGAAGTTTGGAAGAATACTTATTACTGAGTCATTTCCATGTCCTGTTCTTCCTGCTTCCTTATACCATCCAGTACAATATGTCCCAGGGTCTTCAGTTCCATTGATTTGGAACCACCCACATTAATTATTATTCCTGAAAATACAGTACTGAATTCTCTATAAGATAATCTTATAGAGAAATTTGTTCAAATAATAATTCTTATCAAATGACTCTAGCTTATGTCAAGTTAACATGAAACTAACCAGCAAGTACGTCAACATTGATTTACAGTTGTGGCACAAGGGACAAAGACAGATGTATTCTCCACATATGATTTTTGAGCTTGAATAGAAACAATACAACAAAAGAAATTTCAGGTCTTAAAATGTATTAGATTCTATGTGTCTTATAAGACTTCATTATAGTACAGTTCAGTTTTAAAAATATAAGATGACTTTTCATGTTGCATGGTTTATCTAATATATTGTCTACATGATTGTAATGAGTCTTCTTTGCACACAGTGATAGTTGTCCAGTAATAACTTAGTTGTTTGGTTTTACACTAAGAACTCTTCAAATGGAAATAAAGTTGACACAAATTATTTTATATATGAACAGAACCAATTATTTTTCAAAAAGAAGACTCCTTTTTGCATAGATAAAATAAACTAAAATACTTTGTTATTCCACTAATACAAAATATTTTAAAATTAAGAAATATCAATATATTGTTCAATAAAAATAGTAAAAATGTCTATGATTCAAAATATATAATAATTCACTTAAAATTTTTGAAACATATTAAAAAGTATTTATTGCATTAAGAAGTCAGCTTAGAACAAAAATATACGTTATTTTACAACTATGCTTCAATATGTACATTAATTAGTTTGGGAAGAAAAAAATAAAACTGTATTTCCTATGAAAACAAACTTTTATTTCATTACTCTAAGAAATAAAAAAGTATAAATCTATAATTGTTGATAGTGTCCCAGGTATCCTGTATGAGTGCTCATTTTATCCTTTCTCTAAACTTTAAGGAAGATAAATAGGCAGCTGGTATGCCTTTGAAGATCCTATTCCAAGTGTACTGCTTTTGAAAAATTAATCATTCTGTCCAATGATTACCAAAGTTAGTCAAGAAGAGCCTTGTATCAGCACTTCGTCATTTCACAATACTTGCAACCAAGGGATAGTGTCTAATTGTTTTTGTTATACGACTTCACTTTTTTCCTCACTTTGTAACGAAAAAGAGTGAATTAATAATAAGCTTAGGCAACACTGCAGCTGTTGCTAGGGAATTGTAGTGATTTATATCATTGTGAAAAATGCTTGGACATTAAATGAATAAGTAAGGGGTCTAAATTATCTTTTATATCTCAAATCAATGCAATCTTCAGCTAAAACAATAATCTTTGAACAGAGTTTAGCAATAACACAATTGGGTGTGAACACTGGGGGATAGCAGATGAAGACAGAGTGTCTTCCTGGACTCTGCTCTGTTTTCTCACATGGTTATAAAGAGCAGCAGGTAATGGATTCCTACAAGGAACTAATAATGAAAAGTAATGAAGACAGAAATAGCTTGCCTCTAGCTATACTAATGGCAAGGTCAGATTACATCAATTAAATGAGAAAATTTTCATGGTTACTCTCACTAACACACTTGGGGATTTTATTTTCTCACAAATATGTCTACTTTAATAAGGAGAGGAGTTTTTGCACTAGCTTGATATACATAAAAGTAACAAATATTTTTAAGGAAAAAGAGGCAATATATGTATGCATAACTGACATATACACTAACACATGTACATACCATATTTGAACAAGCACACTTATATTCATGAAATTAATTATTTTATTGTGATTCTGATTTTCTCTCATCCATGTTTCTTTCTTTTGATTCCTGTTACTGATTTATTCACCCTTTCCTTTCTTTGTACATTTCCCTTTGAAAAGTAACTTTGGGGAGCTTTTTGTAACTATAAAAATACTTACTCATAAATTTGTGGATAACTCACTTAAATTTCATTTTGAATGTCAATCTTTTAAACATTCTCTAGTTTAAGTTTTCTCCAATTTTTTCAGTGTGTGTGTGTGTGTGTGTGTGTGTGTGTGTGTGTGTGTGTGTCTGTATTGCTATGAAATCAGAGCTATGTTTAAACTGGTAGCATTTATTCATAGTAAATGTTACTTCTTGTTTCAGTTTGGCTCTGATTTTCTCTTTGAGTCTGTGATTCATTTCCATACAGTTAAATGTGGCATTTTGTGACTAGTAAAGATTATTCATGAGTTAATTTTCTTTGGTGAAATCATTTTCTTGGACTATAAACTCATGGATTGAGAGAGGGGAAAATCTTTTCTTTAGCTTTAGTTTCATGTTTATCATTGTTATAGACACATAGCAGGCATTAAATCACTTTTTATAAGAAATTAAGTTGTGGTTTCAGAAATAACTGATACTTATTCTAAATTTCTCTCCATTTCATTTAGAATATTACTGTTAGTATTTTTACAAATTATACATTATTGTATTGAGTCACAACGGAACTAGAATATATCATCCTGAGTGAGGTAACCCACAAAAGAACACACATGGTAAGGCACACACTGATAAGTGGATATTAGCCCAAAAGCACGGAATACTTAAGATACAATTTACAGACCACATAAAGCTCAAGAAGAAGGAAGACCAAAGTGTACATGCTTCAGTCCTTCTTAGAAGGGGGAACAAAATACTCACAGGAGGAAATACTGAGACAAAGTGTAGATCACAGACTGAAGAAAAGGCCATTCAGAGACTGCCACACCACGGATTTCATCACATATACAGTCATCAAACCCAGACACTATTGCAGATTCCAAGAAGTTCGTGCTGACACGGGCCTGCTGGAGACTGACAAATAGAAAAGTGGAGGCTTGCAGCCAACCATTTGACTGAGATTGGGGTCCCCAATAGAAGAGTTAAAGAATTGACTGAAGTAGCTAAAGGGGCTTGCAACCCCATAGGAAGAGCAACAACATAAACCAACCAGACAACCCAGAGCTCCCAGGGACTAAACCACCAACCAAAGTGTACACATGGGGTGACCCATGGCTCCAGCTGCATATGTAGCAGAGGTGGCTTTGTCGGGCATCAATGTGAGGAGAAGCCCTTGGTCCTGTGAAGGCATGATGCTCCAGTGTAGGAAGATGCCAGGGAGGAAGGCCAGAGTCGGTGGGTGAGTAGGGGAGCACCCTCATAGAACCAGGGAGACGGGAGATCAGATAGGGCATTTCTAAAGAGGAAACCAAGAAATAGGATCACATTTGAGACATAAATAAAGAAAAATATCCAATAAAAAAGATTTTAAAAACTACATTGATATAAATGAGATTGGTATTTGTAAATGTCTATATCTTTCTTTTATTTTCCCATTGTGTGTCTTTATTTTGCAGTCCTCTTTCTACTTGTGATGTGATTACATTGACAGAAGCTTTTCCCCAGTTCTGAATGTCTGAGCATTCGTGTTCAGCTGTGGAATCTGTTCCTTATGCCTTTGTGTTTGCACTCTCCTGTACATGAGGGACACCATTGAAGCATTAAAAAATGGTCAAATCCAAGTTAAACATCAAGAGAGTTATCTAAATACAGAAATGTGGGTCAGAGCTGGCATGTAGTGTTTGAGTGAAAGTACTATTATAATGTTTAGGAAATTCAGGCAAAAGCAGTCATTGTCGGATAAACTAATGTGAGAAACTCAAAGAAATAGTTGTGTTTTTATAAATATTTTAAAATCCTTCTATGTTATCAAAATGTGTGAGTCATTAGATTGCTTTTTATCTCCATTACTTGCTTAATAAATAATGTATAATAAAATTTGCTTTTCATCTCTAGTAAAAGAAATATGTTTTCAAGGAGGTGTCAATTAAATTTCCAAGTCTTACTTGGAATTGTGTGACTGTCACTCCAATACTAGGAAAAATAGACAGGAAGATCTATGAAGCTTGCTGTCCATCTGTAATAGTTACTTCATTTCTTTCTCTGAAGTTTTGGTACTCATCACCAATACTTATCCTTTGGAAACCATGGGCCAAATTTTGGGTTTAAAATAGGTGTCATGAAATTAAATTACAGGAAAAGTTGTTTACTTGTTGACAGTGGAATTGCTATAAATAATTTAAAAATTTAATATTTATAATATCTTAAATGAAAGCAAGAGACTTAGATAAATATACTGTGTAATAATGCTTTCTTTTGTTCTTGCCTTTAATATAATATTGTAGAACCTGTTAAAGTTAATTAAAATTTCTAAACTTAAACAAATGTATCAGAAGGGTCTTTAATTTTCAGTTAAACCAAATTGATCATTAATAATATTATTATGTTCAATTATAACTATAGATTAATTTAAATTCATGATGTTTTTGAAAACAAACTTAAAATTTTATCCTTCATCTCAATATTCCCTTATAAATGTTCTGTAATATGCTCTGTTTGCATGGTACTGAAAATATCTTAATAGAAAAAACTATGAATGACTTTTCTATTACAATAGCATGCTATAGAGGCATATAATTTTTGTTAAAAAGTCAGTTGTAAGTTGAAACAAAAACACTTATAAGAGAGAGAAGTACAAAACTTCAGTTTGCCTCACAATAACAGTTGAAAATGATCTAGTATCAATTTCCTGAAATCTTCTAAGCCATATTTTTGTTTTATTTGTGGTGCTCAGCATTTTATATAAAAATAAGTATAGTTCATTTTTTCTTTGAATAATAATGGTTTTGCAGGAGAATAAATTGCCAACTTTCAATCAATTTCCATAATGCCCTTGACCGTGGTAAGAAGTCATTGATGCCTTGAGGTGCATTTCAAATAATACAGAGAATTTGAATGAACTGAACATTGAATTTCAATAGAAATTACATCCCTGTTAATATGTTTACCGAATATAAATATCCCATTGCTACACACTCAGGTGAATTTTTCAATTTCTCCTGAATTTGATTCTCAATTCTGAGAAAGTACACAATACGTACACTTGTCTTGTGATGGAAAATATGTACAAATCCCTGTGTTTCATTTCTGGCTTTCTATAATACATACTTCCAATGAGTCTAGAGATGATTTCCAATATAATACTGTATTACTTTCAACTTGTGCAGCAATATCTTAGAGACAGTGTGCTGCATTCACATCCACATTCTTACATATGCATAAGATGTAGATATTTTCTTTTCCAAAATATAATTAAACTATTTTTAAAATATGCACCCTAATATTGTGTTGGAATGCTATAACTGTGTTTTAGCACTAGCTGATTAATCTTGCCATTTAAGTCAATGATATTTTGCTTCATTGTCATTTGCAAACTAACTTATTTTACTTTTAAATTTGTCCTTAGTTCATTTGAATTCACCAAATATCCCCATGATATTGGAATTGTATGCAAGGTATGTTAGCAACTTGCAATCTAAATAGGCAGGTTAAGCAGGTTAATTAGGTTTTTACTTTCCCAATTACATTTCTGCTTATTTTAATGAATATTGTTAAAGTATATTGATGTTATATTAGCATAAGTTGTATGGGATTTTTTTTTATTTTTTGCAGTTTATAGTATTTTTCCTTATCTTTGGAGAAGACACTCTCTCAAGAAAAATTATGTTTTATGGCAATGGATGTCTGTTTTGTTCAGTCCTTTTTAAAGTATACATCTTAAGTGCTAAAGTTGGTTACGTTTTTTTTTTTTCTTTTTATTCATAATTGGCTACATCTACAAGGCTGTGCTATTAGCTTCGAGACCTGATTTCTGGTTTTCTTCTGCATTACTTCTTAATGACCTTAGGGAAATTCAACATAGTGAGCAAGGAATCACTAACAGATGTCACCTGTTAAAATCAAAGACTTAAATTTAAAGCATTTAATTCAGTAAATCTTCCATAAGGTTATGTTTTCTGGGTAAGAATGACCCTATCTATCTATCCATCAATCTAATTCATATATATATATATATATATATATATATATATATATATTCTATCTATCTGATTCTTATAAGAATTTTTCATACAGTACAGTCTAAATAGTGTTCATTAATTCATTTTTCTCAGAGTACTTTATCCTAATATTTAGCATTCTGTCGAAGTGGCTTACATTATTACTGCTCATTCTCTTTGCTCTATTTTAATCCTTTATGTATCTAAAATTTTATTTTATATTAGCCTCAGATGGTTGTTAAAAATTTTATTGTATATTATTAACTTCATACGGTTGTTTACAGAAGCAGTGTCAAATAAGTAGCTATACAAACACACATACTCTCTGATGTTGTTGATTGGTTCTAAATGCTATTTGTGCTCACATGGGGAAGCCACAGGTCTGCACTAAGGGTTCCTGCCCTCAGTTGGCTCTGAAATAAAGTTGCAGGAGGACAATATTCAGCAGGGAGACAGAGGCAGGACTTTCAGAATTCCTGGGCAAGAAATGCAGGACGGTGAGAGATAGGCATTGCCTGAATACTGGGGAAGCAAGAAGATTGAGTCTGAGAGCTGCAGGAGTGAAACCATACAATATGTAAGAATCAGGTTAGCGTGACCCCAGGGGCCACTACCCCAGTTGGTTCTGTGATAGGAGACTGGGAATATATATCTTAGAAACTAACATTCCAGGAATATCAGAGGGGAGAGTGTGCTAGTCGCAGGGAGATTTGAAAATGCCCAGCCATTGCACTGTTCAAGGCAGATTAAAAATAAGGCTGGGCATGAAACTCTTTCTTTTGGTAATCTAAATCATTTGGGTGGAGGCTCATGCAAAAGCCTGGGAGTTTAGAGTGGATTAGAAATTTACAGCAACACTCATTAAAAATGGCTTGTGTGTTTATTTGTTCTTCTATGCTAAAGTACACATATACATGCGTATGTGAATCTGTGTGGAGGCTTGTAAAAAAATATCTACCTTGCTTTTGAGAGAAGAGTACTACTTGGTCTTAAATTATTCAAATATGATAGACAATCTAACTAGCAATCCCAAGAGCCATGCATGGCTTTGGCTCCCTAATATGAGGATTATGAGAATTGCCCTACTTTGCTCACTTATTTTTATTTGGCTTCTAAGGATAAAACCTCATATCCTCATGTTTGCAAAGTAAGCGACTGACATATCTTCCAAGACAACAGAAATTAATTATACTTTTGAGTGTCTATATTTTAATCAAACATACATCAAAGATAAAGTGTAGTACTTGAAAGCAAGTTTTCAAATCCAATGTCCTCTAAGATTGTTAATTTGTGGAGTAAGATTTATATAACCTATTTGATTTTCCTTTCCCAAATTCCTTAACTTTTTGCACGACAGAGTGATAGTACCTAGGAATGGAACACCGTAAGTAATAAACTGTTAGATATATGTTAAGCTACTAAAAGGCACAAAGGTGAGTGTTAAGTACATTTCTTCTAAAACTATAGTTTAGTAATGAATACTATAAAATATACGAATATTCTGTTTGGATATAGAATGGAATTCTTTATTTCTATGGAATTAACGTTATGATAATTCAGCCTTTATGTCTCTTCTCAAAGTATAATTACATGGTCTATGTTTTAAAACTCCATTTGCTTATATACTTGCTTACTCTATTACTCTTATCTCTAATAAAGCTGCTCTGAGTAGAGTCACTAAATCCTTCCTCTAATGCTAATCCACTTGTCCTTTTAAACTTTTTCTTTCAACTGCACTGAAAATGGCTTCCTTATACTGAAAATCACCTGCTGTTATCAGACCTTGTCTTTCTATTTAAAAAAAATAATTAATTTACATCTGAAGCACTACCCCACATCCTGTACCCCTTACAGAGTCCTTCCCCCTCCCCCTCCTCCCTCCCCCTTCCCCCTCTCCCTTGCCTGTAAGTTCTTCCCCTCCCCCTCCCCCCTCTCCCTTGCCTGTAAGTCCTTCCCCCTCCCCCTTCCCCTCCCCCTTTCCCCCTCCCCTTGCCTGTAAGTCCTTCCCCCTCCCCCTTCCCCCTCCCCCTTGCCTGTAAGTTCTTCCCCTCCCCCTCCCCCCTCTCCCTTGCCTGTAAGTCCTTCCCCCTCCCCCTTCCCCTCCCCCTTTCCTGTAAGTCCTTCCCCTTCCCCCTTCCCCCTCCCCCTTGCCTGAACTAATTGTCTGAGCCACCCCCTACCCTGGTGCATCAAGTCTCTGCAGGATTAGGCCCATCCTCTCCACTGAAGCCAGACAAGGCAGTTCTCTGTTGCATATGTGCCTGGTATCTGTGGAGCTTTGTTTATTCTGGTTGGTGGCTCAGTCTTTCACTGCTCCCAGGGATCCATGTTAATTGACACCTGTTGGTCTTCCTGTGGGGTCACTTTCCCCTTTAGTACCTTTTATGCTACCCCTTATTCTCTCATGAGGTTTTCCTTCCCATCCCGTCTTGGTCTCTAACCTCCACATCCCCTCTCCCAGAGATCAATCCTCTCCTCTGCTCTGCTCAGAAAACAGCAGGCCTCTCATTGACAACAACCAAACATGGGAAAAATGAAACAAAGCAAAAACAAAACAACAACAACAACAAAAATAAAACTCCAAACCAAGAACCTACAATAATATGAGGTGTATATTCTCATGTAAAAGCTGGATAAGGCAACCCAGTAGGAGAAAATATATCAGGAAGGCAAAAGAGCCAGAGACATCCCCTGAGCACACTATTAGGAATCCCACAAGACAAGCAATCTATTCACCCATAATATAAATGCAGAGGCCCTAGGTTAGACCCCCTACAGGCTCCCTGATCAGTGTGAATCCTCATAGGTCCCTATCAGTTGATTTTGTGGGTCCTGGCCTATTCTTGTGGTGTCCTTGATCTTTCAGGCTTCTCCAATCCTTCCTTTCTCTACAAAACACTGAAAGCTGTGCCTAGTGTATTGAATCTGCTCCCATCAGTTGCTGAATTTTGTCTCTCTAGTCACTCTCATGATGATCATACAAGACTCTTGTCTCAGAACACAGTTCTGACTGGACGAACTATAGGTTGAAGGTTTTGTAGCTAAGGTAGTGTCCTAATCCCTCCACATAGATGGCTGGTTCAGGCTCAGTGTTCAAAATTTCTAGGAGTCTAGATAAGGGACAAACTGAAGCATAATCAAGGCAATTTACAGTAATCCTATAGCCCAGATCAAACAAAATGGAGATAAACTCAAATTACGAAAAAGACAAGGTTGTCTGCTGTTCTCCCTGTCCCTTCAATATAGTACTTGATATTCTAGCTTGAACCATAAGAAACTAATGGAAATCAGGGGTTACAAACTGGAAAGGAAGAAGTCAAAGAATAGCTGTTTGCAGGTGATGTGGTTGTGTGTATAAGCGACACCAAGAATTCTACTGGAGAATCCGTATAGCTGTTTAAAGCATTTTTTAATGTTATATGTTGCTTTTGTATGATTATTTACACATAAGAAAGGAAACATACCTATATGTGAAACACTGATCTCCTGGTCCTGAAATGGAGAGTTCTGAAAAACTGTCTTTTAAAACATTTACTCCATTAGACATTCTTCTTTTTATACTGTGTTTTTTTTAAAATTTTCCATAGCTATCACAATATAACTCATACAAAATTTATATTGTCTCTCCTGTTTGACACCTCTATGTTTACTATCTTACTATCATGTCATTTCTGCCTTATTACTGACATTTTAATAATAGGAGGAAATAATACATTGCTTCTGTCTTATATAAACTAAGTATAAAATTATTGGGATTTATAAATAGAGCTAAAATTATCACATCTAAATAGTTATTACTACATTAGGTATCTATAAATGCTAATCATAACTAATATATCTTACAGGCCATTTTCCCAGTCTGTCATTCTGTCTTACACAGAATAGTCTCCTATATTGCAGTAAGAATTATATTTTCCAGTGCTTTAGCTAGAAGTACTGGGGTTTCCTACATTTCAATAGAAAGCCAAGCTTCTGATTGACCATCAGATGCTCATATTCTTAAGATTTTTGTGGTGCAATATTTAAAAAAATATTTATAATATTTATAATATTATTGCTTCATTGCAGCAGAAATTTAAGCCCATTTTAGGCAAAACTGGCATCAATAAAATATATATCATGTTCATTAAAAGTAAATGCATTACAAAATTTATTTTCTTTTCCACAAAAATCAGTTTAAATCTATATATTTCATGCTTAGTGTTATGAAGAGTAAACCAATGCTCACTGAATTTGCTTTTGTATGCATGACTTATCTCACAAAAATAAATTCCTATTAATTGACATGTCAGAGAGCAGAGAAGCAAGGGGGGGCATGAGTAAGACATGGGAAAATTATGGATTATAAAAGAATCTTTGTGTATTAAATATCATAATTGGACTTTGATTCTCATTTCTGCATAGATGCTTTAGTATGTTAGAATTTACTTTGTACTTCTCACAGAGTTAGATCTTTCGTACAATCCCTTAACTATTCAAAGAGTAAAGATGAACTCCCGAAGCAATTTTTCAGTAGACAAATAATATATATCCTTATTGATGTCAGTTAACATCCAATAACTACTGTTATAACCTCTTTATTTCTCTGAAAAAATATGACTTCACACTGTAATTCATGTTCATATACCCAACAATGTTATTACTCAAACCTCTTGGCTTGTTTTATAAAATATTGTCTACCATTAAGAAAATATTATTAAATTTATAGTAATTTAAAGAAAGTACATTTGAAAACAAATCGCTATTTCAATTAAAAGTGAAATTGTGCATTAGATTACTGTAACTTTATTTCAGTATGTTAGAGGTTTGTATTAAATAGGGATGAGTCATCGTGCATGGAGCAAAATCACAAAGAAAGTAACAGAAACTTTTCTGACCTGCAGACATCATATTCACCTAGGGCACATTAATGGTGGTCCTGAGAATCTAAAGCACTAGAATGCAGAGGTCAGGAGAATATTAACTATGTTTTCTTAAGGTTATATATATTTCAATAGTAGATTTCTGAAGATTTTAGTGAAACATGGTTTTCTCTATTAAAAACAGAAAATGAGTCCCTCTGTTTTGAACCTGCACCCTGAGCAGACCTGGGGTACTGGCTCTGCACCCACTCCTATAGCACCCAGAGAGAGCCTAACTCCCAGGTATTCTGCTGCACCCAGGATCACATGTGCTCTGCTGTATGCAAAATCACAGGTCACAAAATCACAGAGGAAGACCTACTCCTAGAATATCAGACAAATGGAGGATTGCTGGAGCTCTGACACACTCAAGATCACAGTTGAGGCCATAACATCTTTTCCAACACTGGAATAACTGGGACCCCCACAGGAACCAGGAAACACAATCCTCCACTGAGCTAGATGCATGGGTACCTTCAGGTACCTGGCATCTGTCCTTAATGCAGTCCAAGGTCTCTGGCTTTCCAACCAATTGTGCAATACTCAGAGAAAGCTTGAATCCCAGGAACTCTGACACAACAGGATTTCACAAGCTTTATCACACCAGGATTTCAGGATCTCCATAAGCAGCTCTTCTCCCAGGAGCTCACACACACCTAGTATATCAGGGTCCCAGAATTATAGGATCACAGCTGTACTCTGAGGGGTTCTGACACAACCAGTGTCACAGGAGGGACAGACTCTAGTCAGAAACAGCAATAGCAGTTAGAACTAGAAAAAAAAACATATGGCATGAGGCAAGGGTAAGAACAGTAGCAACAGAAACCAATGCTACCTGACAGCATCAGAACCCAGTTCTTCACCACATCAAACCCAGGATACCCTAATACACCTGAAAGCAAGATTCAGAGCTAAAAATCCCATCTCGTGAAAATGATAAAGATATTTAAGAAGGACATAAATAACTTCCTTAAAGAAATATAGGAAAACACAGGTAAATAGGTAGAAGTCCTTAAAGAGGAAACAAATAAATCTCTTGAAGAAATACAGTAAAACACAATCAAACAGGTGAAGAAATTGAATAAAACCATCCAGGATCTAAAAAATGGAAATAGAAACATTAAAGAAAACATAAAGGGAGACAACTCTGGAGATGGAAAATCTAGGAAAAAGAACAGGAGTCACAAATGCAAGCATGACTGACATAATAAAAGAGTTAGAAGAGAGAATATTGGGTGTAGAAAATACTCTATATGATGTTGACATACAAGTCAAAATAACAACAACAACAACAACAACAACAACAACGAAGCAAAAAGTTCCTATGTTAAAGCATTCAAGAAATCCAGGACACAATGAAAAGAATGAGCTTAAGAACAGGTATAGAAGAAAGTGAGGACTGCCAACTGAAAAGTCCAGATAACATCTTAAACAAAATTATAGAAGAAAACTTTCTTATCCTAAAGAAAGAGATGTCCATAAACATACAAGAAGCCTACAGAACACCAGACTGTTGTGATCAGAAAAGAAAGTACTCCTGTCCCATAATAATTAAAACATCAAATGCACAGAACAAAGGATATTGAAAGAGTTAAGGGAAAAAAAGACAAGTAACTTATAAAGGGAGACCTATCAGAAGTACACCAGGCTTCACAACAGAGACTATGAAAGCCAGAAGATCGTGGTTCCATGTTGTAGAGACCCTAAGAGAACAGAAATGTCAGCCCAGGGTACTATATCCTGCAAAACACTCAGTTACTCTAGAGGAAGAAACCAAGAAATTCTGTGACAAAACCAAATTTAAACAATTTCTTTCCACCAATCCAGTTCTATGAAGAATAATAGAAGGAAAACTCCAACACAAGAAAGGAAACTCCACCCATGAAAATGCAAGAAACAAATCTCATAACAAACCCAAAAGAAGAGAACCACACAAGCATAATTTCACCTCTGTCAACGAAAATAACAGGAAGTAACAATCATTGGTCCTTAAAATCTCTGAACATAAATGGACTCAATTCCCCAATGAAAAGACATAGACTAGCAGGCTGGATATGAAAACAGGACCTAGCATTTTACGTCAGAGAGGAAACATATCTCAGTGACAAGGACAGACACTACCAAGGAGTAAAAAACTAGAAAAAAACTTTCCAGGCAAATAGTTCCAAGAAACAAGGTGGATTACCAATGCTAGTAATCAATATAATAGACTTTTAACCTGACACTATCAAAAGTGATGGGGGAGGACACTACATATTCATTGAAGAAAAAAATCCACCAATAAACATAGATTCTGAGCGTTTATGCTCCAAATGCAATGGCACCCACATATGTAAAAGAAATATTACTGAAACTCAAAGCACACATTGTACCTCACACAATAATAGTAGGAGGCTTAACACCTCACTCTCACCAATAGACAAATCATAAAAACAGAAACTAAACAGAGGCACAGTGAAACTAACAGAAGTTATGAACCAAAAGGACTTGACAGATATTTATAGAACATTTCACCCTAAAACAAAAGAATATATCTTCTTCTCAGCACTTCATGTTACCTTGTCAATAATTGACCATTTAATCAGACACATAAAAAGCCTCAATAGATACAAGAAGATAGAAATATTCCCTTGCATCCTATCAGATTACTATGGCCTAAGGCTCATCTTCAACAACAACTAAAACAACAGGAAACCTGCATACACACGGAAGCTGAACAACTATCTACTGAATGATAGCTTGGTCAGGGACGAAATAAAGAAATTGAAGCCTTTTTTTAGAATTTAATAAAAAATGGAGGCACAGCATATCTAAACTTATAGGACACAATGAAAGCAGTGCTAAAATGAAAACTCATAGCTCTAAGTGCCTTTATAAAAAAAATGGAGATAACATGTAATAGCAGCTTAAGAGCACATCTGAAAGCTCTAGAACAAAAGAAACAATACACTATATAAGACTAGATGGAAGGAAAATAGAGAAACTTATGCCTAAAATCAACCAAGTTAAGACAAAGAGAACTATATAAAGAATCAACAAAACCAGGAGGTGATTCTTTGAGAAAATCAAAGATAGAAAAACCCTTAACCTGAGTAACCAGAAGGCACAGAGACAATATCCAAATTAACAAAATCAGAAACAAAAATGGAGACATATCATCAGAAATTGAAGAAATAAAAAAAATTATCAAATGATACTATAAAAGACTACACTCAACAAAACTGGAGAATCTAGATGAAAGGAATTATTTTCTAGACAGGTATCAGGTATCAAATTTAAATAAGTGTCAGATCAAACATCTATACACTTCAAGAACCCCTAAGGGCCACATGGTTTTAGTACAGAATTTTATAAGACCTTCAAAGAAGACCTAATACCAATACTTCTCAAAGTATTTCATAAAATAGAAACAGAATAAATACTTCCTAATACATTCTATGAAACCACAGTTACATTAGTACCTAAACCACACAAAGACCCAACAAAAGAAGAGAAATTCGGACCAATTTCCCTCATGAATATTGATGCAACAATACTCAATAAAATTCTTGTGAAATGAATTCAAGAACACATCAAAACCATCATTCAACATGATCAAGTAGGCTTCATCCCAGGAATGCAGGCATGGTTCAATCAACATAATCCACTATATAAACAATGTCAAAGAGAAAGGACACATGATCATCTCATGAGATGCTAAAAAAGCCTTTGACAATATAAAACACCCATTCAATATACAACACCCATTCATGCTAAAATATTGAAAAGAAGAGGAATAGGAATTCAAGGTCCGTACCAAAATGTAAGAAAAGCAATATACAGCAAGCCAATTGCCCACATCAAATTAAATGAAGAGAAACTTGAAGCAATCTCACTAAAATCCAGGACAATACATGACTGCATGGTAGTATATGTAAGTGGCCCAAAAAAATCATGAGCAAACTCATACCACTGATGAACAACTTCAGCAAAGTGACTGGATACAAAATCAACTCAAATCAATAGCTTTCTTTTACTCAAAGGATCACCTAGCTGAGAAAGAAGTCTGGGAAATGACAGCCTTTACAATAGTCACCAATAATATGAATTATTTTGGTGTTGGGTTAACTAGGCAAGTGAAATATCTGTATGGCAAGAACCTCAAGTTCTGAAGAAAGAAATTGAAGAAAACCTCAGAAGATGGAAAGATCTCCCACACTCATGGATTGGCAGGATCAATATAGTAAAAATAGCCATCTTACCGAAAGCAATCTACAGATTCAATGTAATCCCCATCAAAATTGCAACTCAATTATTCACACAGATTAGAAAAGAATTTCTCAAATTTATCTCAAATAACAAAAATCAAAAAGCATTCTCAACAATAAAAGTACTTCTGTGGTAATCGTCATCCCTGACCTCAAGCTGTATTACAGAATAATAGTGAAAAAAATCTATATCGTATTTGTACAGAAACAAGCAGGTAGAATTGAAGACTGAAAAATGAACTCACACCTCTATTGTCACTTGATCTTTGACAAAGGAGCCTACATCATCCAGTGGAAAAAGGACAGGATTTTCAACGAAACGTCCTGGTTCAACTGGAGGTTAGCATGTAGAAAAACGCAAATCAATTGATTCTTATTGCCTTGTACAGAACTGAAGTCATGGACCTCCACATAAAACCAGATATGACTAATCTAATAGAAGTGAAAGTGGGAAAGAACCTTGAACATATTTGCAAATATGTTCAGGGAAAATATTCCTGAAAAGAACACCAATAGTTTGTACTCTAAGTTCAAGAATTGACAAATGAACCCTCATAAAATTGCAAAGCTTTTGTAATCCCACAGAATGGGAAAAGATTTTTACCAACTCTACATCTGATAGAGGACAAATCCAAAATATAAACAAATTTCAAGAAGTTAGATTCCAGAGAACCAAATAATCATAGTAAAATGTGGAGCAAAACAGAATTCTCAACTGAGGAATCTTAAATGACTGAGAAGCACTTAAAGAAATGTTCACCATCCCTAGTCATCAGGCAAATGCCAATCAAAACAACACTGAGATTTTACCTCACATTAGTCAGTATGTCTAAGATCAAAGTTCAGGTGACAGCAGATGCTGGTGAGTATTTGGAAAAGAGGAACACTGCTACATTGCTGGTGGCATTTCAAGCTGGTAAAACCACTCTGGAAATCATTTTGGCAGTTGCTTAGAAAATTGGAAGTAATTCTACATGAGGACCCATCTATTACATTCTTGGGCAGATACCCAAAAGATGCTTCAACATATAACAAGGACACATGCTTTATTATGTTCATAGCAGCCTCATTTATAACAGCTAGAAGCTGGAAAGAACCTAGACGCCCCTCAACAGAGAAGTGGATACTGAAAATGTGGTACATTTACACTATAGCATTCTATGCTGCTTTTTAAAATGATAATTTCACGAAATTCGCAGGCAAATGGATGGAACTTGACATAATCATCCCATGTTAGGCATTTCAGTCACAAAAGAAGACACATGGTATATACTCACTGATAAGTGGATATTAGCCAAAAAGAATTTTGGAATAATCATGATACTACTCACATACCATATGAATCCCAAGAAGAAAGAATATCACACCAAAGTGTGGATGCTACAATACTACTCATTAGGGGATGAAGAATAATCTCTGGGAAGTAAATGGAGAGAGGGATCTCGAAGGGAGAGAAGTTGGGGAGGAGAAAGGGGGACCAGTTCAGATGTGGGAGGAGGTGGGGGAGAAATGCAGAGGGTCAGGAATTTAAAAGTATGCGTTTAGCCATGGGAGAGAGGAACTAGGAGTAGCTACTAGAACCTAAGTATTTTCCAGGACACAACAGGGAGGACTTAATCTGAAATACCCACCAAAGGGGAGATAAAACCTTTAGAGACCATATCCAGTGGATAGGCATGAACACCATTAAAGGGATGGGGCCACTCATCCACCTCAAAAATATCGATCCAGAATTCTTCCTGTCAAAAGAAAATGCAGGGACAAAGAATGGAACAGAAACTCAAGGAAAGGCCATTCAGAGACTGCCCCACCTAGGAAACCATCCCATTTGCAGACACAAGCCCAGACACTATTGCTCATGCCAAGAAGTACTTATTGACAGAAGCCAGCTGTAGCTGTTCCTTGAGAGGTTTTGACAGAGACTGACCAATATTGATGCAGATATACACAGCCAATCATTGGACTAAATTCAGGGGACCCCAATGCAAGGACTGTAGAGCTGATGGGTTTGTGACTTTATAAGAACAACAGTATCAACCAACCAGAAACCCCAGGACTTCCAGGGACTAAACCACCAACAAAGAGTTGGTAGTCATTTCGTACTCATGTTTCTAGTTGGATATGTAGCAGAGGATTTCCTTTTCTTGCATCACTGGGAGGGTAGCCCCTTATTCCTGTAGAGGCTTGATGATCCAGGATAGGGGAATGCTAGGCCACTGAGGCAATAGTGGACATGGGTTAGGGAGCACCCTCATAGAGGCATGGGGGAGGGAAGAATGAGTAGGGGGTTGTAGAAGGGAAACTGGGAAAGGGGATATCACTGGAAATATAAACAAATAAATAACCAATAAAAACAATACTATGTAATGTATATTTTATACAGTATACCCTGTTTTTAAAATTTTCAAATTAAATAATAGGTAATTTAGTTATAAGGAGAATGGATATAGGCAAATATACTACCAGCATTAGATATTTAAGTGGTATAATATTTAAATTTAGGATAAATGAACAATTAATATGGATAAATGGGTAGACATAGGATTCATAAGTAAATGGACAAGTGTTAGTAATAAGTATATATACAAAAAATTGGTCAATATTAATACATTTATGAATATAATGTTGTTAAATATTGGTTATATTATAACTACAATGTCACAGGACAGACATCAGCTTAGGGTACTTGCAGCACCAAAAGACATAATGTTTGATTTGTAACAAAATATTCTTAGGTTAGAAAATACTGTGGAGACAAATAAGACATTGAAAAGTATATTTGTCTATAATGTAATAAAAGTTAAAGTCTAAAATTGTTAATGAACATGCATGTATTGAGTTTCAAATAGGAAAAAAAGTCCACCCATCAATTTAAAATATTGTGAAATCAGTAAAACAGCAGTCTTTTATTGAAACGTATAGAACAAATTAGAAAGAGATAGATGAAAATTTGCACAATGTATATATTAGATAATGCCAAATGATAACAATGAATTATTTATAGTCTTCAGAACATACCCCGAAATAAAAATGTTGCTAAAACTTGAAAACTGATAAGAACAAGCTTGTAGATGTACAAATGTAGAAATACAAATTCTTGGAGAAAAGATATGTTTGAGACTTCTAGGGGACCACTGAGGGAGAAATTTAATGTTTTATCTTAGTGGTGCTGTTGAAGAAAGAAAAAAGTCAAGGAAAGAGGGTATATAGTTCAGATCCTACAGTTCTAAGGGTGTTTACTTTGATTCTATGTTATTTGTACAAAAGAAGCAATTGTGTTTAAATTGAATTCTTTGAAGATGTGTTAAGAATAGGCTACTTGAGATTCCTCAAGTTGGCTCAAGGTATAAAAGTGATTGCTGCCAAGCGTCAAAACCTGAGTATCATCCCCAGGACAGACAGGGTAACAGGAGAAACTGAACTGGACAAGTTCTTCACTGTATACTCATACCTATCTCTCTCTCACACACACTGTAATAAAACAGATGATAGACTACGATGAGTACATATTTTATATACATGTATCTCCAAGTAAACATTGTAGAAACTGAATGTCTGCATTTAAGAAGACAATCTAGAGAGATGAAGTCAGAATTTTATGAGAAGCAGAGCTGTGGATTGGCATGAATATGACTGAGGGATTTGTACTAAAGGGGGTTGACATAGATAGTAAAGAGCTGGTAAGAATGAGAGAGCAAATAATCAGTCATTATGTACTATATACATTGTATAATTGTCTCAGAAATATTTACTGGATTTAAAAATGATTTCTTCTTTTATCTTAGTAGCTTGCGTGAAAGGACGTCATCTATTAAAGATGGATGTTCAAGAATCGACTGGAAACAAAGAATTATTTGGAGTACAGAAAACCTTTACTGGAGATCGTCTATTATTAGATTTTGCAGCTCACTTAACTTTTGCTTCATTATACTTTCTTATAATTGCATATACATTAATATATCATAGAGGGTTTATGACATATAAAAAGCATACATAAAGTCAAGTGGAGAGCATTCATGTTAAAATATATCCATTTTATGCTTTGAAACGTCAAAAAAAGGAAAGATGTCAAATGACTACCAGCAAAAGACTCCTGGTTTACTGGGTGAACTTGAGGGGTGCGTTGCATTTGGACGTTCCTTGCTGTAGTATGAATTAGGAAAGAGGCACATGAATTGTTTCAAAACAAGATTGCTTTGTCCTTACTTCACATGATGTGGAAGAAACTATTTTTCCATAGTAGGTGCAGGGCCCAGGAATCTGAGGTTACTGAAGCTCCTATTTAGAGTGATTTATTATCTCACGTCCTTAGCATCCCTGGATGAACCACTAGGATCCAGCAATTAAAATGAATAATCATAGGCATAAAAACTAATATTAATTTATTAAGCCTTTAATTTTTCAAATACATTCCATGTTGCCAAAGAGCATACGCATTATTTTAATGGAATAAACATTTTGTTTAAATGTATAAAATTTGTGGATTTGGGGAGTATTATGCAACATCATTGCCTATGACAATATGGTTTCAATGAGGAAAGTTTTTACTTAACATCAGTGTTATGGTGGGAGTTATTTGAAGGGAAAATTTCTTAAAATGTCTTCTTAGTCTACAAGTGAAGTGATTTTCAGATCAGCAATTAGTAAATGTATCACTCGTGTTTTGAAAAAAGAGTTGAAATAAACACTGGATTATTAAATGCTTACTGTGTGTCTTCACTGAAAAATCTATGTATACAAAAAGAGGGGCAGTGATAGCTATTATAAAATTCACTAAGAAAATTTGATTTAAGTATGTCATGTTGCTTTGCCAAGGGAGTTTTTTTATCGATACATCCATGATGCTAACAGAAATTTCACAGATTCAAAATCCCAGGTTTTAATTATTAGGCTGTTTTTATTTATACACTTGAAAAATATTGTTAAACATTCAGTATTACTTTTTTTATAATATAATGAACTAATATACTATAAAGACACACACACATATATACATACAGATACATATATATATACATATACATACTCTAAAATTATATAGACCATATAGTGTTGTGGTAATCCAATATTATATTAAACAATAAGAGCCATATTTATATGCTATATACAAATATAATTATATTTAATCATTTTTACACTCCAGATTTTATTCCCCTCCAGGTTCATGCCCCTAGGATTCTACATTCCTTACCTCCCTCCCTCCCTCATACTCCATCTACCTATCCACAAGGATGTCCCTACCCCACCCACCCCACTACCGAACCAGACCTCTAATCTCCTTGGGACCTCCAGACTCTTGAGGGTTAGGTTCATCTTATCTGACTGAACCTAGACCCGGGAGACCTCTGCTGTATATGTGTCTGGGGCCTCATATCAGCTGGAGTATGCTGCCTGGTTGGTGATTCAGTGTCTGAGAATTCTCAGGAGTCCAGGTTAGTTGAGACCACTGATCCTCTTACAAGGTTGCCCTCCTCTTTAGCTTCCTCCAACTTTTCCCTAATTCAACAAGAAGGGTCAGCGGCTTCTGTTCATTGAGTGGGTGCACATATCTGCATCTGACTCTTTCAGCTGCTTGTTGAGTCACTTGGTAAACAGTCATGGTAGGTCCCTTTTTTGTGAACACCCCATAGCTTCAGTAATGGTGTCAGGTCTTGGGGCCTCCCCTTGAGCTGGAAACTACTTTGGGCCTGTTGCTGGGATCTTCTTTTCTTCATTTTCTTCTCCATTTCCAACTCTGCATTTCTTTCAAACAGGAAGAATTATGGGTTAGAGTTTTGGCTGTGAGATAGCAACCCCATCCTTCATTTGATGCCTTGTCTTTCTGCTGGAGGTGGATTCAATTAAGTTCCTTCTTTCTCTTGCTCTCTTGCTCTTACCCTCTTCCCTTTTTGTCCCTTTTCTCCCCATTCCCTTACCCCTTCTATCTACATGCTCATGGCAGACCTCTACTTTTACTTTTCTTCTCTCTCTCTCTCTCCCCCCCTCTCTCTTCCCCCTCTCTCTCTGCCTTTCTCTGCCTCTACTATCCTCTTAACTCCCCTCCCCATGCCCTGAATAAACTCTATTCTATATTCTATACATACATATATATATATGTATAGAATCCTAAGATATACATACATATATATATATATATATATATATATATATATATATATATATATATATATATATATATCCCTCTTCCCACTGTAGGGCCTTTCATCTAGAGTCCTTCACTTTGAGTCCTGAGAGTCTCTTATTTCCCTGGTCCCTGGTACATTATAAAACGTCTTCCCAAACTCCCTCCTCACTAGGTTGCCTGTTTCCATTGTTTCTGATGGCCCTCAGGGCTTTAGTCCTTTTCCCCTACCTGATACCAAATCATAGTCCGCCCTTTCCCCCACCCCCATCCTCTTTTGCTCCCCTGTCCTTCCCTCCCTCCCTATTTGTGGTTGCTTTCTTCTCCCTCCCAAGTGGAACTGAGGTTTGTGGACTGTGTTCTTGAGTATTTTGTATTTTTTGTTTCGGCTAATATCCACTTATTAGTGAGAACATATTGTGCATGTCCTTTTGGGTCTGGATTACCTCATTCAGGATGATATTTTCTAAGTACATCCATTTTCCTGCAAAACTCAGGATGTCCTCGTTCTTAGTAGCTGAGTCGTATACCATTGTGTAAATTAACCACATTTTCTGTATCCATTCTTCCATCCTGGGTTATCTGGGTTGTTTCCAGCTTCTGGTCATCACAAATAAGGCCGCTATGAACATAATGAAACATATGCCCCTGTGCCATGGTGGGACATCTTTTGGTATATTCCCAAAGTGGTATTTCTGGATGTTTAGATAGGTCTATTTTTAATTTTCTGGGGAACCTCCAAATTGATTTCCAGGTGGTTGTACCAGTTTGCAATCCTACCAGCAATGGAGGAGTGTTGCTCTTTCTCCACATTCTCCACAACATGTGTTGTCACCTGAGGTTTTGATCTAGGTAGTCAGAGTGTAAGGTAGAATCTCAGGGTTGTTTTTATTTGTATTGCTCTGATCATCTAAGTACTTTGAACATTTCTTTAGGTGCTTCTCAGCCATTCAAGATTCTTCTATTGTGCATTCTCAATTTAGTTTTCTACCATTTTTGATTGGTTTATTTGTTTTTTTTTGTTTTTTTTTGTTTTTTGTTTTTTTTTGTTTTTGTTTTTTTTTTTTTTGGTGGTAAGCTTCCTAAGTTCTTTATATATTTTGGATTTTAGCCCTCTATTAGATGTGAGGTTAGTGAAGATTTTTTCCCAATCTGTAGGATGCCGATTTGTCTTATTGACTATGTCCTTTGCTTTGCAGAAGCTTTCCAGTTTCATGAGGTTCTTGATCTTGAAGTTCTATTTAGGGAATTCCTGCCTGTGCCAATGAGTTCAAGGCTCTTTCCCAATTTCTCTTCTTTTAGATTCAGTGTACCTGGTTTAATGTTGAGGTCCTTGATCCACTTGGACTTGAGCTTCATGCATGGTGACAAATATGGATCTATTTTCATTTTTCTACATACAGACATCCAGTTAGAGCAATTGGCTTCTTTGTCAACAATCAAGTGTGTGTAAGTGTGTGGTTTTATTTCTGGGTCTTCAATTCTACTCTGTCTCTGTACCAATACTATGCAGTTTTTATCACTATTGCTCTGTAGTAGAGCTTGAGGTCAGGGATGGTGATTCTCCAAGTCATTTTTTTATTGTTAACAATTATTTTCGTTTTTCTGGGATTTTTTGCCTTTTCAGATGAATTTGAGAATTGCTCTTTCCATGGCTTTGAAGAATTGTGTTGGGATTTTAATAGGAATAGCATTGATTCTGTAGATTGCCTTTGGTAGGATGGCCATTTTTTGCTGTTCGTTTTGCCAATCCATGAGCATGGGAGATCTATCCACTTTTTGAGATCTTCAATTTCTTTCTTGAGAGACTTGAAGTTCTTATCATAAAGGTCTTTCGTTTGTCTGGTTAGAGTTACCCCAAGGTACTTCATATTATTTATGGCTATTGTGAAGGAAATTGTTTCCCTAACTTCTTTCTCATCCTGTGTATCATCTGTATAAAAGAAAGCTACTGATTTATTTGAGTTAATTTTATATATGACACATTGCCCTTGTGTGGTTTAGGTATCAGAGTAATTGTAGCTTCAAATCTTAAATGTTTATGGATTCCAAATTTCTCACTTGCCTTTTGTTGTATCAGCAGAAGAAATTCTCTGGTAGAATTTTTGGGTTCACTTATATATACTATCATATCATCTGCAAATAGTGATACTTTAATTTTTCTTTGCCAGTTTGTATCCCCTTGATCTCTCTTTGTTGTCTTATTGTTCTCACTAGCACTTCGATTACAATATTGGATAAAGAGTATTCATCCTTGTCCCAGATTTTAGCTGGATTGCTTAAAATACCTCTCCATTTATTTTGATATTGGCTGTTGGTTTGCAGTAATTGCTTTTGTTATGTTTAGGTATGACCCTTGAATTTCTGATCTCTCCAATACTTTTTACATGAAGTGTTTTTGTATAATGTCAAATGCTTTTTCTGCATCTAAGGAGAGGATCATGTGATTTTTTTTTTTTACTTTGAGTTTGTTTATATGGTAGAGTATGTTTTGGATTTTCATATATTGAATCAACTTTGATAAAGCCTACTTGATTGTGGTGAATGATGGTTTTGATGTGTTCTTGGATTCGTCTTGTGAGAACTTTATTGAGCATTTTTGCGTCGATATTCATAAGTGACTTTGGTCTGAGGTTCTCTTTTTAGGTAGAGCCCTTGTGTGGTTTAGGTATCAGAGTAATTGTAGCTTCAAATCTTAAATGTTTATGGATTCCAAATTTCTCACTTGCCTTTTGTTGTATCTGTGAGACTCACACATCTTTCCAACATACAATATAACCAAGAGAGATAGAGACTAGATCCCCTTCAACCAGCACATAGGACTGGATGTATAAGCAATATTTGTCCACTTATTATATATTTTGAGGTTAATTTACATAAACAAACTTGTCAAGAAAAAATAAGACCTATGAATACATTGAAATTGAGCACTAATTTTTCTTTATTATTACAGTTCACTAAAATGATGTTAGTGTTATTCCTGAAATCTTTGCTAGAAAAACCTTACACATAATGATATTTTGTGGTTGCATTTTCTTTTCCTTTATCGCAAATACAAGAATAAATATTCCAATTAGAGTTTAACTATTTTACATATTTTAGTAAGGACATAAAATTATTGGATATGTATGAATTTTTTTTAAACAGTAGCTTTCTAACTATCTCTCTATACATTCTTTAGGAACATGACAAACTTCTTTTTTTTGGAGTTATACTCTTTACTAGATATTAGTTCAGGTCACAATGAGCGGGTTTCCTCAGAAGAGCCTCAGGGGTTGGGACTGCTGAGGCCCTGGGTCAGAAGCACAACTGGAAAGCGTCAGAAACATGCTGCTTCCATGCGTCCAGGCTGGGCAGCAGGGAGGAGAGACCCGTGACGTGCCAGGTCTCTCTATCGGATACCTTGGAGGTCTGATAGGACAGCAGCTGTACACCCTGGCTGTCCTGCATAGTGGCACCTCTGGCCTTAAGACAGCTCCGTTGAGCACCTGCAACATTGTTGTGGTGTCCTGGACCAAGCCGACTGCTTGGTAGGGGACACCTGCCAAAGCCACAGTCAGGAGGCATTCCCCGCTCCCCTGCTCTCCTGGGACACCAGGACCGTGGGAGTTGGTGACATTGAGGCCAGCCTCTTTCACCAGTTGCTTAGCGTTCACCAAATTCATATCTGCTTGTTTTGATGCATCTCTCAGAAGGCCAACAAGGACTGCAGAGCTCAGACAGGTCCCAGTATTCTTCAGAAATTTTCCTTGTGCCACCACCTGGATGGTCCCTTTAGGGGAGCCAGCACAGGCGTGCATCAGCATGCCCAATGCTTCTGCCAGACCAATCCAAACCTTGGTGTGTGGAAAGAAGGCACTGGTAAGGGTCTGGGCGTTTATGACCCCGGTTAGAGATTTCCCCTTCACTCTGTCCACAACTGGACTGCGATTTCCTCCCTACAGCGGCTCTGGGCCTCCTTGGTGCTGGCGCCCAAGGAGCCATCATCATCAACTGATGATGTTCTCATGGTCCACTAAGGCCCGATCCTGCAGTGTCTCGTCTGTAAACACATCCAGTGCAGCACCAGCACACCGACCAGACTGCAGAGCATGGAGCAGGGCACCTTCATCCACAATGCCTCCTCGAGCACAGTTCACCACCCGCACGCCTTTCTTGCACTGGGCAAAGGTGCTGTCATTGAGCAAGCCTGTAGTGGAGGGCAGGAGTGGGGTATGGACAGTGATGAAATCACAGAGAGGCCAGATCTCTTCTAGTGGCAGCTGCTGAACACCAAAGGAGGCAGCGACTTCTGGAGAAATGATGGGGTCATAGCCTACAGTCTTCATTCCAAAGGACTGAGTTCGGGTGGCCACCTCTCTTCCAATTCTGCTTAGGCCAAGAATTCCCAGTGTCTTCCATTTCAGTTCTTTCCCCATGAACTTCTTCAGGTCCCATTTGCCATCTTTCATGGAAGCCGACCCCTGGAGGATCTGCCTGGCCAGGCACATGATCATTCCACAGGTGAGTTCTGCAACACTGAGGCTATTTCCGTTGGGGGTATTCATGACTAGGACGCCGTTCCTCGTGGCAGCCTCCAGATCCACATTGTCCATGCCTGTACCAGCCCTGCCCACCACCTGGAGCTTCTCTGCTACGTTGATGACATCAGCAGTGACTAGTAGCTGACCAGACGATAAGGCCTTCACAGTCCTGGAGCTCGGCTATCAGCTCCTCCTTGCTCAAGTTCTGCTTCTCCACCACCTGCAGCCCTCCACCTTGCAGGATCTTCAGGCAGCAGGGGTCGAGGCTGTCGCTGATGAGTACTTTGCACAGATTTGCGAAGGCCATTGTTGGAGCCAGGCCTTAGAATCAGTTGCTCTGGTGGGCAGAAGCACTTAGTACAGGAAACTGTAGGGAGAGCTGGCTCCGGTGACTGGGCCCATGACAAACTTTTTATGTATTACAAAATGAGAAATGAGTGATAAGAGTTTTTACTTATATTTCTTTCTTCGACTCTTGTTAACTAATGAAATATGCTGATTTCACCTTTTCCTGTCAAACTAATATTTTCATTTGTTTTTATTATTATAATTGCTTCATTTGCCTCTTTCCTTTTCTCCATCAAAACTCTCCCACATAATCCTCCTGAACTTTAGCAAATATATGTCTTCTTCTTTTAAATTGTTGTTACATAATTATATAGTTAGGCTAATCTCTCTAATACTTTTAACATGATGGGGTATTGTATAATGTCAAATGCTTTTTCTGAATCTAAGGGAATGATCATGTGATTTTTTTCTTTGAGTTTGTTTATATGGTGGATTGTGCTTTGGATTTTCATATAATGAACCAACCTTTCATCTCAGGAATGAAGCCTACTTGCTCGTGATGAATGATGGTCTTGATATGTTCTTGGATTTGGTTTGTGAGAATTTTATTGAGTATTTTTGCATTGATATTCATAAGCAGGATATAATATATCTATTATATTTCTAACTACAACTTCCTCAGACTGTATATATTATATTTATGTACAAATATCTTCAGGGCTGATGACTTGGTTCTGATAACCAACTGGTGTGTTTCTTCTAAGAACTATTTCTTCCACTATCAGCGTTAGCTATTGTACTTTTTTAATAGGATCTCCAGGATACATATTCCCAAAGAGGTCTAGTGCCCTTTCGTGGAAGGACTATTTACTTTAGACACATAAACAGGTGATTTTTTCACCATATGGAAGGATCATGATATGATATGATAAATGATATGATACTTTACATATAAAATGGAAATTAATTACACAGATTATATACTGATTATGCTCTAGTAATATCTAGAGGTACAAGCATAAAGTCTTACCACCTTGACTGTCCAAATGTGAGTTGAACAATTATGGCACCAAAAGGCATGGTAAGCTGAACAGAGAAAAGCCTACAAGGCCACAACTCAACACAAAATTTTAAAAATTAATTGAGGAAAGTTCAGATTTGGGAGGTGGTCTTCTCCAAGAAAAGTCTAACAACTTATTGTCCAGTGCCTTGTGCTACATTGTACATTACTGTATTAAATTACCTGAATGAGGTCACAAAGGGGACAAAGTAATTGTGCTGCCTCCTAATTTGAAATCATGTAGCTCATTAAGATGAGATAGGTAGTTACATGATGTTGGAACATTTGACTGCTACTTGTCAGCTCTTCAATTATGTATGAAGCAGAAGATTGAGATTGGACAAAGAGGAGGGGAGTGCTATAATTCATTCAGAGTGTGTCACCTGAAAGAACTACTTCCCCAAGTAAGCATACTTCACCTAGCTTTTACAAGTTGTCAAAACAATAGCACCAATAAACACCTGGGACAAATTGATCTTCTTGGAGAAATGTGACCTCAGAATTATAGAACTGGGTTTATGAGCAAGTTTTGGATATAAGTCATTTGGTGCTAAAATTGTAACTTCTCAGTGTTCTCTAATTCACTTAGCATGTGTTACATAAAGAATATTCTAGAAATGGGAAGGAGGTCTATATTCAACTCTAACATCTGAAACCATTCTCATCAATTACCTTGACAAGTAAATGTAAAGAACTTTATCAAATATCTGATGCTAACCTCTCTTAAAATTATGCCTCAGAAAAGGAATACATAAATATGCTATTTTATTGAAAGAATAGCTCGAAATACTCATTCCTTAACTGTGAATTGAATGTAATAGGTCCTTAGATGTGAATGGAGAATAAGGACAAAAAGATAAACAGAAGAGAAACATAAAAGTAAAGCTTCAGCCTACAGATGTTCCAGTGCATTGATAGTAAGTTGTGTTCATAGGATGACAACATAAAATAGAGCATGATGAGAAAGGTATCTTACTTGTCCCCTTCTCATGATATCACATGACATTATAATCAGTAGCAAAGTGCAGATCAGGGGATTCCAAACACAAAGGTATTATACAAGCTTTATAAAGTCACTAAAAACAAAGACAGTAAAACAAATTTCAAAGACAAATTGCCCCCAAAAGATGTGAAAATAGAATGCCTTCATTATAGCATTTTGGGTAAAAATCACTATTATTACCTAGGTAGAAATCTAAAACAAATATATACCTAAGGGGGAAAATGATTAAATGCAAATAAAGTATAGATTTTAGAGTATCACAAAGAACCAGCATTGGCTTAATAATGTGATCATACTTATGCTGTTATAAATACCAATAGCATGGCAAGAAAATGACAGAGCAAGAAAACTGAAACTTACTTTGTTGTTTTTCAACTTTTCTGCTAAGTGTTTAGAGAAATACTTGAACAGTGTTGATGTACTTTTGTATCAAATCATATAAGTAGAAAGAAAGAGGAAGAAGGCACTTATGGGTAAGCAAGTATTGTATGCGATCAAATTCTATTGTGTAATTCACATATGCATTATATTTATACATTCCAGTTGTATAATTCTACCCATTCTTTGTAAAAAAATTATATAGTCTAATTATATTCA
Source organism: Rattus norvegicus (assembly GCF_021556685.1). NCBI lineage: Eukaryota > Metazoa > Chordata > Mammalia > Rodentia > Muridae > Rattus > Rattus norvegicus. The sequence continues at coordinate 71,559,846 of NC_141548.1, forward strand.
GATAATGGTTATAATTTGTGTGACAAAAATATTTTTAAATTGTGTAAGAAACTCAATCAATTACATGTGGATGAACTCTATTGATTTTTTTTTCTCAACCTGATACAAAACTTTCCTTTTGGAACATTAAATTTCACATGGGAAAAATTATTGAAGTAATTGCTTTACCCTAAGCTTCTTGAAAAAATATAGCAATACACTGGTTATTAAAAGATATTTTAGAAAATTATATTGTGCTATACAATTTGTATATATAATTTCTCCCTTCAGATTCTTATCAATGATGTATTATCCTTACTATTTATTACTATCATGAATATTAGTAAGTGCTTAATATCATTATGAACATACAGAAAGAATTTAACATTTGTTTAATGTAAAAAAGCTCAATTAACAAATAATGTATAATGTATTATATTAATAAAGAAGCTTTATTATGCTAACCCAGGTTCTTATTTTCTCTGCATCATATTTCCTATTAGTTGTTTCTCTTCCAAAGCAATAAATAAAAACAGTCTCTCAGAATGTATTTTTATTTTATCTGCCTTCCACTCCACAGGGTGTATTTACTCTCTGTCTTTGCTTACTTGGCTGCTAAAAATAATACCATTTTTCTACTCTACCTATTCACCAGTGGGAAATCTTCTCCTTCGGGGACACAAGTACAGAGAAAGCTGCTGCTGTGTTGGGATCAGAGAGAATGCAAAGTGCATTTCTCATCCCCATTCATACCATAAGTCTTGAGGGAGTAGTCATGATTAAAATATAAGATATTATCACCACATCAAAACATGCCCACATTATTGTAGATATCTTTCCTGCACTTCCAAGTCCAGCCAAGTATAAAATTATACATCATTTTGAATTTCATAATGGCACCTTGAATGTCACTGTGTGCCTCATAATTATTTTCTATTGTGTATATATTTTATGTATATCAATGGTTCATTTGTATCTATACTATTATTATTTTTTATTTTATATACAGTGGTAGAATTAGATTATTTTCTGGTTTGTGTGTCAGGGAAAAACTTCAGTGACTAGTAACTACCAGTGTGATTTACACTATATTTTATTTTTAGTACCAACAAATAATGAAATGGTAAAGCTGACAGTGTGACAAAATAGAGCCACTTATAGACACATTAACCTCTAGGAAAATTTCTGCTGTGTTCTTTCTTTTCTCTTTTCAATATCAGTCTTTTTTATTTAATGACTCAAATGAATGTGCATTGATAGCTTATGGTTAATTTAATTTGCATTTCATTCTGATGAGCAATGAAACTGACAATTTTTTCCTTATTAGATTGACTTTTCATCAGCATATTTCAAAATACCTGGTAATAAATTATGTTATAGGCTGGAGAAATTCTTAATATAATCACACAGCATAACTATCACCAAATGTAATCACAATTCATATCTCTCCAGATACCATTTTTCTTTACTTTTATAGTTTAAAAAATAAAAATTTTGAATAGTTGGAGTCATAGTTTTATTGCATTTAAAACCACCTGTAACAATCTATAACACGCAAATGTCTTCTTTAAGCAATTTTCCTTCAACTTACATTTGTTGCAGTTAAATACAGGCATGTTGTATTTAAATGTATATTATGACATGTTCTTAGGATATATATATATACATATATATATATATATATGCATGTATAAACATAAACACACAGATACACACCAACAGACACACACATACATATATACATAAATACATGAGCACCTCGTTTAAATATTTTCTCTGTCTTTTGTTTTAGACTTATTTTTATTGGATATTTTATGTATTTACATTTCAACTGTTATCCCCTTTCCTGGTTTCCCCTCTGAAACACTCATGCCATTCTCTCTCACTCTGCATCTATGAGACTGTTCCCCTTCCACACTCACTCCCACCTCCCCACCCTGACATTCCCCTACACTGAGGCATCATAACTTCAAAGGCCAAAGGGCCTCTATTCCCATTGATGCCAGACAATGCCAAACTCTTCTGCATATGTGGCTGGAGCCATGGGTCCCTAAAAGTGTACTCTTTGGTTGGTGTTTAGTCCCTGGGTGCTCTGGGGGGTTCTTGTTGTTTGATATTACTGTATTTCCTATGGAGTTGCAAACCCCTTCAGCTCCTTCACTCCTTTCTCTAAATCCTCCTCTGGGGTCCCTATGCTTAGTCTGATGCTTGACTGTCTGCATCTGCATCTGTATTGGTCAGCCACTGGCAGAGACTCTCACTGGACAGGTATACCAGGCTCCTATCAGCAAGCACTTCTTGGCATCAGCAATAGATTCTGGGTTTGGTGTTTTTATGTAGGATGGACCCAGGTGGTCTAAAATGACCTTTCCTTCAGTCTCTGCTCCACACATTGTCTCTATTTCCTTTAAACAAGAGCCCTTCTGGGTCAATAATTTGGAGATGGGTGGATGGTCCTATCCCCCACCCAGGGGCGTGGCATAAACCCTGGATATGTTCTGTATGTCATCATTCATTATTGTCTTAGAATTTCTGGTTTTTTAAATTATAGTCGACTAAATTAATATTAATCATCTGTTTACTGATCTTTCAATCTTGCTCCAGTAAGAAAAAATACAATAAAAATAGAAAATTTAATCAGGGACTTGGTTTAGCAAATTTTTTTAACATTAAATTGCTGATTTCCAACCCAATTAGACCCAATTGGAAAAGCTAGCAGAAGGACTGGAGGAACAGAATGGGATTTCAACCCCATAGGAGAACAATTGTACTGGTCAGACTATGCAATGCTCCCAGGGACTAGACCACCAATCAAGGAGTGTACAGGAAGGACCCATGGCTTCAGAACACATGTGGGCAGAGGATGGCCTTGTTTGATCATCAATGGGAGGGGATAATCTTGGTCCTGAGGAGGCTTGATATCCCAGAGTAGAGGAATGCTCAAGTAGTGGGGTTGGAGTGGGCAGTTGGGCGGGGGAGTACCCACATAGAGGCAAAGGAGAGGGTGGAGAAGACAGATTGGGGATTGTGGAGGGATAGTTCGGAAGGGGAATGTCATGTAAGATGTTAACAGCAGGAATGATTAATAAAATTTAATAAAAAAGAATTGCTGATTAGTACATATGCATTCTGAGCAATTAAGGTAGATATGACAGACAAAATTAAATAAAATAATAAAAACAATCCTTTGGCTACAGAAAAAAAATGAAATGAGATAATGAGGTGTTTCCAGGAGTAAAAATAGATAGGAAGCCTACTGCATATCCGTTTAATCTTTATAAGCAGAAAAATCTAAAACAAATAAAAGAAAGGGTACATTGGATCATGGCAAAAGGAAATCTTAACCAGTGAATCATTTTCCAGACCTTAGCCAGTTTTCAGAACCAGAGCCCCTGGAATGAAGGGGTGGCCGGGTTCCCCTGAGGAAGGATTTTGATAAGACTCCTTAAAGTTTTACTGTTAGCCTTTCTCCAGTTCTTTCCCAGAGGGACCTACGACTGTTTACAAGGGTAAATGTACACTGGGAAAATGGAAATTATCTGACTTTCCTGGTTCTGTTGGATACTGGTTCTGAATTGATGTTGATACCAGGAGATTCCAAGAAACACTGTGGTCCTCCAATTAAAGTAGGGGCGTATGGAAAGACAGGTAATTAATGGAGTTTTGACTGATGTCTGACTCACAGTATGTCCAGTAAGTCCCTGAACACCTCCTGTGTTCTATCCCCAGTTTCAGAATGTACAATTTGGATAGATATACGTAGAAATTGCAAGAATTCTCACATTTCCCTGACATGTGGGGTGAGGGCTATTATTGGGAAGGCTAAATGGAAGTCTTCAGAGTCGCCTCAGCCAAAGAAAATGGAATCAAAACCAGTATTGTATTCCTGGAGGAAATTCAGAAATTACTGCCACTATCAAGAACTTTAAAGTTGCAGAGGCAGTGGTTCCCAACACATCTCCCTTTAACTCTCCTATCTGGCCAGTACAGAAGACAGATAGATCATGGAGAATGACAGTTGACTATTGAAAACTAAATCAGGTCTTAACTATGACTGCAGCTGCTGTACCAGATGTAGTTTCATTACCTGAGCAAATTAACACATCTTCTGTTACCTGGCAGGCAGTTACTTGTCCAACAAATCTATTCTTCTTAGTACTTGTCCATAAGGGCCACCAGAAGCAATTTGCTTTAATTTGGTAAGGCCAACAGTATACCTTTACGGTTTTGCCTTAAGGATATATTAACTCCCCTGCTCTGTGTCATGACTTAGTTAGAAGGGATCTTGATCATTTTTCTCTTCAACAAAATATCACATTGGTGTACTATATTGATGAAATTATGCTGATAGACCAAGTGAGCAGAAAATAGCAACCACTTTGGACTCATTGGTAACACATATATGTATCAGAGGATGCAAAATAAATCTAACAAAAAATTTAAGAAGCATCTACATCAGTGAAACTCTTAGGAGTCCAGTGGTACAGGGCATGTAGAGATATTTCTTCAAAGGTAAAAGATAAGTTATTGTACCTGGCCCCTCCCACCACCAAGAAAGAAGCACACTTTTTTGGGGGGTCTATTTGGATTCTGGACACAGCACATTCCTCACTTGGGTGTGTTACTCAGGCCCATTTACCAAGTAACTCAGAAAGCTGGTAGCTTTGTGTGGGGCCTAGAACAGAAGAAGGATCTTCAACAAGTCCAAGCTTCTGTGCAGGCTACTCTGCCAATTGGACCATATGAGCCAGCAGACCCGATGGTACTTGAGGTGTTGGTGACAGATAGAGAAGTTGTTTGGAGTCTCTATCAGGTCCCTGTAGGTGAATCACAGAAGACATTTGAGATTTGGAAGCAGAGCTTTGCCATCTTCTGCAGACAACAATTCTACCTTTGAAAAACAGCTCTTGACCTGCTATTGGGCTTTAGTTTAACTGAATGATTGAAAATAGGACACCAAGTCACCATGCAACATGAACCGACCAACATGAGCTGGGTGTGATCAGACTCTCCAAGACATAAAGTAGGACATGCCACAGTAGCAGACTATTATCAAATGGAAGTGATATATATGATTATATATATTTTATATATGTATAAAATCAGGTACAAGCAAGTTACATCAAGAAGTTGCTCAAATGCCTATGGTTTCTATTTCTGTTACGATGCCATCTACTGCCAGGCATGCACCTATAGCCTCATGGGGTGTTCCCTATGATTGGCTGACTGAAGAAGAGAAGATTAGGACTTGGTTTACTGACTGCTCTGCACGTTATGCAGGCACCACCCAGAAGTGGGCAGCTACAGCATTACAATCCCTTTCCTGGACAACCCTGAAAGATAAATGTGAAAGAAAATCTTCACAGTAGGCAGAACTTCAGGTGGTACACATGGTATTACAGTTTGTCCAGAAGAAGAAATTGCCAGATGTGTGATTGTTCACTGACTCACAGGATGTAACCAGTGGATTGGCTGGATGGTCAGGGTCTTGGAAAAATCACAATTGGTTAGAAAGACATCTGGGGAAGAAGAATGTGGATAGAAGTCTCCAAATGGGCAAATGATGTGTAGATATTTGTGTGCCATGTAAATGCTCAACAAAAGGTGACTTCAGCAGAAGATGAGATCAATAATCAAGTGGATAAGATGACGTGTTCTGTGGACAATCAGTCTCTTTCCTCATCCATCCATCACTGTCCAGGGAACACATGAAAATTGGCTGTGGTGACAGAGATGGAGGTTATGCTTGGGTCCAAAAAAACAGATTTCCACTCACCAAAGCTGACGTGGCTACAGCTGACGCTGAATGCCAGATCAGCCAATAGCAGAGACAAACATTGAGCCCCAGGTATGGCATCATTCCTCAAGGTAACCAGCCAGCAACCTGGTGGCAGTTTGACTACATTGGACCACTTCCTTGAGGAAAGGACAATGTTTTGTTCTTACTAGAGTAGATACTTATTCTGGTTATGGATTTGTCTTTTCTGCACATAAAGATTCTGCCCAAACCACCATCCATGGATTTACAGAATGCCTTATCCATCCTCATGGTATTCCACACATTATTGCTTCTGACCAAGGAAGTAATTTTATTGACAGAGAAGTGCAATGGTGGGCCCACAGTTGTGGAATCCACTCATCTTACCATGTTCCCCACCATCCTGAAGCAGTTGGTTTGATAAAAAGATGCCACCAATTAGGTGGCAGAAGCAAGGAGGGCTGGGATAGAGTTCTTCAGCATGCAGTATATGCTTTGAATCAGCTTACAGTGTATGGTATAGTTTCTCCAATAGCCAGGATCCAAGGGTCTAAGAATCAAGGGATTGAAAGGGGAATAGTTCCACTCACTATCACTCCTAGTGTCCCTCTAGGAACAGTTTTCTTCCTGTTCTCACAACTCTAGGTTCTGCTGCCCTAGAAGTTTTGGTTCCAGTGGGGAGAGTGTTCTTACCGTGAGCCACAAGAAATATTCCACTGAACTGGAATCTCAGATTTCCCCCTAGTTATTTTGACATTCTATTTAGCCCTTCAATCAATAGGCTAAGAAAGGAACAATAGTGTTAGGAGGGGTGGTATACCCAGGTCACCTACAACAGCATAATCCAAGCAGGATGACAAAGGACACAGACACATCAAGAATGAAAGGAGGGGTATCTCCACCAGGAAAAGAGCCAAGACCTGCTGAGGTGCTTGCCAAGGGTGGAGGAAATACAAAATCAGTAGTAGAAGAAATAGTTTTAAATACCCGCTAAGGCCATGTAACCAGTTGCAGAAATGAGAATTATAATGCAATATGAATGTTCCTGTTTTATTTGTGAAGAACACATTTGCTTTCTTCCAATTTCTTTGCTATCAATTGGCATTTAAGTGGAAAATCTGGAGGAAATGAACAATTTTCTAGACAAATACCCCATACCAAAGTTAAATCAGAATCTGATAAACCTTCTAAACAATCCAATAACTCCTAAAGAAATAGAAAAAGTTATTAAAAGTCTCCCAAACATAAAGAGTCAAAGATCAGATGGGTTTAGTGCAAAATTCAATCAGACCTTCATACAAGAGGTCATCATACAAATATTGTACAAACTATTCAACAAAATAGAAACAGATGGAGCACTACCTAATTCCTTCTATGAAGCCACAATTATGCTTATACCTAAACCACTGAAAGATCTTAAAATGAAAGAGAATGTCAGACCAATTTCTTTTATGAATATCCACGCAAAAATATTCAATAAGATTCTCACAAACCAAATCCAAGAACACATCAAAATGATCAACCATCATGATCAAGTAGGCTTCATCCCAGGGATGCAGGGATGGTTCAATATATGGAAATCCATCAATGTAATCTACTATATAAACAAACTCAAACAAAAGAATCCCACATGATCATTTCATCAGATGCTGAGAAAGCATTTGACAAAATTCAACACCCTTTCATGATAAAAGTCCTTGAAAGAGCAGGAATTCAAGGCCCATACCTAAACATAGTAAAAGCAATATACAACAATTAGTAGCCAACATTAAACTAAATGGAGAGAAATTTGAAGCAATCCCACTGAAATCAGGGACTAGAGAAGGCTGCCCACTCTTTCCCTACTTATTCAATATAAGTAGGACTTTATTTAATGTCCTAGCCAGAGTAATCAGATAACAAAAGGAGGTCAAAGGGATACAAATTCGAAAGGAAGAAGTCAAAATATCACTATTTGCAAATGATATGATTGTATCATTAAGTGATCCCAAAAGTTCCACCAGAGAACTACTAAGCCTTTTAAACAATTTCAGCAAAGTGGCTGGGTATAAAATTAACTCAAAAAAATCTGTAGCCTTCCTCTATTCAAAGGATAACAGACTGAAAAAGAAATTAGGGAAGTGAAACCCTTCATAATAGTCCCAAATAACATAAAATACCTTGGTGTTACTCTAACCAAGGGAGTGAAAGGTCTATATGACAAGAACTTTTAGTCTCTGAAGAAAGAAACTGAAGATCTCAGAAAATGAAAAAGACCTCCCATGCTCTTGGATTGGCAGGATTAATATAGTAAAAATGGCCATTTTTTCCAAAAGCAATCTACAGATTCAATGCAATCCCCATCAAAATTTGAACTCAATTCTTCACAGAGTTAGAAAGAACAATTTGAAAATTAATTTGGAACAAAAAAATCTGGAAATCAATAATTATCCTCAACCACAAAATAACTTCTGGGGGAAACACCAACCCCAATGTCAAACAGTATTACAGAGCAGTAGTGATAAAAAAAAATGTATGGTATTGGCACAGAGACAGGCAGCTAGATTATAGTAATAGAATTGAAGACCCAGGAATGATCACACACCCCTGTGGTCATTGGTCTTTGACAAAGGAGCTAAAACCATCTAATTGAAAAAAAGTAGCATTTTCAAGAAATGGTGCTGGTTCAATTGGAGGTAAGCAGGTAGAAGAATGCAAATCGATCCATTCTTAACACCCTGTACAAAGCTTAAGTTAAAGTGGATCAAGAACCTCTACATCAAACCTACACATGGGCACGGGGGAAAATTTCCTGAACAAAATGCCAATGGCTTATGCTCTAAGATCAAGAATCAACAAATGGAACCTCATAAAACTACAAAACTTCTATAAGGCAAAGGACACTGTCATTAGGACAAAATGACAACCAATGGATTGGCAAAACATCTTTACCATTCTAATCTGATAGAGGGCTAATATCCAAACTATACAAAGAACTCAAGAACTTAGATTCCAGATAGTCAAATAACCCTATTAATAATGGGGTACACAGCTAAACATAGAATTCTCTGCTGAGTAATACTGAATGACTGAGAAGTAACTAAAGAAATGCTAAACATCTGTAGTCATCAGTGAAATGCAAATCAAAACAAATCTGAGATTCTACCTCACATCACTCACAATGGCTAAGATCAAAAACTCAGGTAAGGATGTGGAGAAAGAAGAACCCTGCCTCCCATTTTTGGTGGGATTGTAAACAGTACAACTACTCTGGAAATCAGTCTGGAGGTTCTTCAGAAAATTGGACATTGTACTACCTGAGGTCCTAGTTATACCTCTCTTGGGCATATAGCCAAGAGATCCTCCAACATATAATAAAGATACATGATCCACTATGTTCATAGCAGCCTTATTTATAATAGCCAGAAGCTGGAAAGAACCCAGATGCCCTTCAACAGAGGAATGGATTCAGAAAATGTGATACATTTACATAATGGAATACACCTCAGCTATCAAAAACAATGACTACATGAAATTCATACGCAAATGAATTGAACTAGAAAAGGACACCAATGCCAATCAACCAGAGCTTTCAGAGTCTAAACCACTACCTAAAGACTATGCACTGTCTGACCCACGGTTCCAGCTGCATATATAGCAAAGAATGTCCTTGTTGGGCACCAATGGAATGAGAATCCCGTGGTCCTGCAAAAGCTGGACCCCCCATCCCCCATTGTACAGGCATGTTGTGGGGTGGTAGGCAGTGGGGTGGATGAGGAAGAAATACACCTTTATAGAAGAAGTGGAGGGCAATGGGATAGGAGACTTATGTCCAGGATTCCAGGAAATGGAATAACATTTGAAATGAACATAAAAAAATTTCCAATTAAAAATAATTAACAAAAAAAGGACATTGGTACTAGAAGTGATTCTAAGGGAAGCGTACTCTTGAATCTTTTAACCATCTGGAGTTGGTTTAATAATTCACCAGCACCTTCAACTACAGATACTTTTCTGCTGAGATCTCAGAGAACATTGAAAGCTGGAGCCCTAGGTCCCTCTAAGTATATTATTTGATTGGTGATTTAGTTGCTGGGAACTCTCAGGGGTCTGGTTGTTTTAAAATGTTGTTCTCCCAATGGCATTGCACACTCCTTCAGCTCCTTCAGTCCTTCCCTTAATTCTTCCGTTGGGGTCTCCATGCTTTAGTCAGATGGTTGGCTACAAGCATTCACATCTGTATCCATAAGGCTCTGTCCGAGTCTCATGAGACAGCGATATTAGGGTTCCTGACAGCAAGCACTTCTTGACAACAGCAAGTGACTGGGTTTGGTGAATGCATCTGAAATGGATCCCCAGTTGGGGCACTTTCTGGATGGCCTTTCCTTCAGTCTCTGCTCCAGTCTGTCCCTGTATTTTACTTAGAGAGTAGTAATTCCGAGTTACAATTTTTGAGGTGGGTGTTTGTCTGCATCCCCCAATGGGGACCTTGTCTAACCTCTCCATGTGGTCTCTATATGTTCTCTCTTTCCTTTGTTGGGTATTTCAGCTAATGTCATCCAGGTCAGGTCCTGGAGCCTCTTGCTTTCCCGGCATCTTGGTCTTTCTAGTGGCTACCCCACTTCCCCGTCCCCCATTACTACACCCCTCTGTTCAATTTCCTGACCCTTTTTATGTCTCCCCCATCTCCTCCCACACATGATCCTGACTCTCCTTTTTTTCTTCTCCCTTCCCCTCTCTTCCTAGCATGTACTTCCCCTGTACCTCCCATAAATATTTTGTTCCTTCTTCTAAAGAGGACTGAAGCGTCCATGCTTTGGTTTTCCTTCTCCTTGAGCTCCACATGGTCTTTAAGTTGTGTCCTGGGTATTCTGAGCTTTTTGCCTAATATCCATTTATCAATGAGTACGTATCTTTAACTTCCCTTAATTATTATGCTTTCTTGGGCTTGAAAGCTCTGTAACATTTATAATTAAAGTACATAGTGTAACAAGGGATGATTTTCACCTCTTTAATCACCACCACAACCTACTTCACTTTGCCAAGGACCATAACTACAATCAAGAAATGGTATACTTCAGTTTTCAATGATACACACAAGAAAGGATTTGCTTGAGCATAAAACAATTTTAGAAGATAGCAACATATAAATAACAGATTTCTTCAAAACTGTACATAAATGGGAACAAAAGATTTTAAGTGAAAGGAAATCAAGATGAAATAGTATGAAATAGTTTATTCAAAATAAACAGTGATCATATCTGAAGCGATGTTTTGCTGCACTAATACAATGTGAAAGAATGGGCTCCATCTGCAGCAGTAGTTGATTTGGTCCACAGTTTTGAAGACTAGGGAGTATAACATCAAAAGGCCACTTTAACATATTTGTGTGTGTGTGTGTGTGTGTGTGTGTGTGTGTGTGTCTTTATGTTAGTAGCAATTAAACTTAGATCATTGGGCATACTGAACAGGTATTTTACCAACTGAATTATATTTTTAGAATCCTCATTTTATAACTTACTTATTTATCAATTATGTTTATAGGTGATGATAAATTATACTTTATTGAAAATAATTTTTGTTATTAGATGTTCTAAACAGTTGTTCTTTTTTATCTTCTCTTCAGATTTCCATCCATACGACTCTGCATTGTCTTTATTTCTTTAGAAAAAAATAATACATTAAAACAAAATTAACAAAAAGCATAACACAGAAAGACAGAGACAGAGTCAGAGAGACAGAGAGACAAAGACAGAAAGGAAGATACACACAATCCAAAAGCCCCAAAAAGCACTTAGTCATAAAACATAATATATAAGAACCAGTAATTTAAAAAACAATATTCAAACAAAGCAAGATAATACAAATTGTATCCAAATATCATTGGGGTTGTTTTGTGTTAGCCATTTACTTTTTGTCATAGAGTCTACTCTTAAATCACATTTATATATCCAGTGAAATTACATAGGAGAAAATTATTTTCCTTGGCATGCGATTGTGAATTAGAGTTAGTTTCTTTGTTTGTAGTGAAGGTTCATGCTCTCTTCCCCCTCTTAAAGTAGAGGCCAATGTATATGTATATGTATATGTATATGTATATGTATATGTATATGTATATGTATATGTATATGTATATGTATATGTATATGTATATGTATATGTATATGTATATGTATATGTATATGTATATGTATATGTATATGTATATGTATATGTATATGTATATGTATATGTATATGTATATGTATATGTATATGTATATGTATATGTATATGTATATGTATATGTATATGATGTATATGATGTATATGATGTATATGATGTATATGATGTATATGATGTATATGATGTATATGATGTATATGATGTATATGATGTATATGATGTGTATGATGTGTATGATGTGTATGATGTGTATGATGTATATGATGTATATGATGTATATGATGTGTATGATGTATATGTATATGTATATGTATATGTATATGTATATGTATATGTACAAACACACACACACTCACACATTGTGCAAGTAATGTGCATGCTGCCATAAATTCTGTGAGTTTATATGGGGTCAGTCCTGTTATATCGGGAAGACATTGCTTTCTTGTTGCTATTTATGTCCTCTAGCTCTTACAAACTTGGTTCCTTCACTCACACACAGCTTGTTTTGAAAAAATGCTTGCTAATTTGCTCAGACTGACTTGACCTCACTATGTAGATACATCATCAAAAGCTCTTTTTATCTCAGCTTCACAGAGAAGTTTCTGTGAAGTAACTAGTAAAGTATTCATTTTTATTAAATATAAATATGTATTTTTATTATAAGTTAATGGATATACTTATAAAGTATATGTTTAAGTATTATGGCTATTGAAATATCAGTATTGCCATATACTAATTAGTATACATACTAATATAGAGAGATAAAGAATAAAATATAAATATTTTTTAGCTTTATTAGAATAAGAGTAATAAGCTTAATCATACCACTTTAATAAATATATTTTGACTAATATCTTGTTATTTTCTGGAAATAAGGGAGAAATAAATGATTATTTGGACCAGAATGATATACTAATTTTATTGTTTATAGTTACCTACTGGGAGTCTTTTTTATTAGTTCTCATTAGGGTGAGAATAATCAGAAATGCATCAGGGAAGCAGGCAAAGTACTGACTATGGAGATGAAATTGGAGTAACTGCAGCAATTAAAGAAACTGAGAACATAAGATGAGTACAAGAAACTGTTGAATATGATAATGGCTGCACTCAAAATAGCATGAAATGACTTTTTTTCGGATGTTTATGTTATAAAATTGTTCAATTCTGTGATTTATCAATTTAAATTGAGAAAATAATGCTTTAAGTGTTGCAAGGGAATACTTGGAATGTCAATGAAACTTGAAAATAAACTTATAGAAGAGTTTATATTACTAAAACAAATTGCAATGTTAGACACTATCATGTCTGATGCATGCCAAAAAGAAAGTCCCTAAGTTTGTTAGTATCTTTTTCTAAACTGTTTTTGTGTTTAATTATTTATTTATTTATTTATTTATTCATTTATTATTATGAAAAAACTCTAAACTTCAGATTTAGTTATTAAAATGACCAATATAAAACCTCACACGTTTTCTATTACTCTTGTATTTCATTTTACTTCTTTTTAGTGTATTTATTACATTTTTAAAAATTATGTATGTTTGTATGTATGTATGTATGCATGTATGTATGAGTATCTGTGTTATTTATGTATTTAGCCTTTTGCCTGGATGAAATATTGAGCATCATGTGCATATAATCATGCAAGATAGCCTTAAAAATGTGTGAGATCCCCTGGCTATTCCAGCAGGTGTTTATGAGTCACGAGGTGTGGGTTCTGGGAATGGAAGACAGGTATTCTGGAAAAGCAGTCAAATTCTTAACCAGTGAGGCATATCTTTACCTATTTGAAAAATATTTTTCATTAATTTTAGACTCATTGGTTCATTGCTTTGAGTTTACTTCTTCAGTGTTATCTTAAGATAAAACTATGAAAATTATAATTCCTCTGATTTTTGTCTGTTTTGCAAGGAATTTATTTTATTGTCTCTATATGGTGACTCTAAAATTATTGTCCTTCTAATTTCATTCTTTCATTATTTTTCAATTTTTTGGCCTTATTAATATACTCTTCATTGTAAGTTGCTTTTTGTATATCTTCATTCCACATATTAAAATTGAGGCATATGCTTGACTTTAATACATAAAATGTATACTTTGAATTTTAGACTTTGGCTTGCTTTTCATCATAGGATGCATACGTTGACTAAACTTGAGTTACCTACATGATGTCCAAAAGCTTATGAAGTCTTTGAATACACATCAGCAGACACACAAGCCCAAACCAACTATTTAAGTTAAATTCCTATGTTAACAAAAGTAATTTAGTTGACATTTGTCACAGTACAACACATTCATTTATTTTAGTAATATTTTAGTATATTAAATGATATGGCATATCTTATTTCAATAATATATTTTGTCTAATTTTCAATTATGTCACATGACTTTACTCTGAAAATTTATACAATAATTTAGATGATTTCTGTATTTTGTGCTTCCATTTTTAAATATTTTTCTCAGCTCATATATCATTAATTTTACCTCAAATTATCTATTTCTTTTTTTTTCTTTCTTTTCTATTTGAGAATGCAAAATAGAGCAGTTATTTTGTTACTCTATGTCAAAGGAGAGACTTGTTCTGTCTAATTGAATTTTCCAGCATAGTGCTTTGAAGATAGTGTCTGATTAAAGGATTAGGTTGAGGAGAATTTGCATTCTCAGTAAAAGGGAACTACTCCAGTGGAATCTGTTTTAAGTACAAATGGGATTATGAAGTTAAACTTCAATTTAGGTTCATTATGTCAGCCTGGGATACCTCCTGCTGAGACACGAACCAAGCATAACTCTCCTGTGAGAGCCTCCACCCAGCAGCCAATGGAATGAGATGCAGGAACTCACAGGGAAGCATTAGATGGATCTTAGGAGCTGGTGTGTTTCACTAAAGAAGAATTGAAAGAAGGACTGAGGGATGCAAATAGAAAGAGAACTCCTCAGAAGTTCAACTAGAGAGAGGATTGAAAGACCTGAGTAGCTAGGAACTCCACAGGAAGACCAACAGAGGCAACTAACCTGGACCCAGGATAGCTCTCAGAGGCTGAGACACCAATCAAAGTGTATACATGGGCTAAACCAAGGCCCTGGGCACATAGAGCTCCCTGATTTGGCAGCAAGGGGTGGGGGGTTGCACCTAACCATACAGAAACTTGATGTGCTAGAATTGAGGGATATCCCAGAGGGTACCTTTCACAGAAGGGGAAGAGGTATGGAATAGGGCCTATGGACAGTGTTTGAGATGTGAATGAAAGAAAGAAGGAAGGAAGGAAAAAAGTTAAAAAGAAGGAAAATGATGAGTTGTTAAAGCTCTCCAGGAGAGCAGCTCTCTGCTCCCAGACCCGGTGAGAGAGAGACCCAACCGCCTGGTCAGGTGGGCACTCCTGAGGCTGCAGAGCGGAAGAGACCACCAACACTGCTCACCCCTGCCCACATCCCTGGCCCAAGAGGAAACTGTATAAGGCCTCTGGGCTCCCGTGGGGGAGGGCCCAGGAGCGGCAGGACTTCTGCGCCTGAGACACCGCCGGAACCTGAAAGAAACAGACCGGATAAACAGTTCTCTGCACCCAAATCCCGTGGGAGGGAGAGCTAAACCTTCAGAGAGGCAGACAAGCCTGGGAAACCAGAAGAGACTGCTCCCTGCACACACATCTCGGACGCCAGAGGAAAAAGCCAAAGACCATCTGGAACCCTGGTGCACTGAAGCTCCCGGAAGGGGCGGCACAGGTCTCCCTGGTTGCTGCCGCTGCAGAGAGCCCCTGGGCAGCACCCCACGAGCGAACCTGAGCCTCGGGACCACAGGTAAGACCAAATTTTCTGCTGCAAGAAAGCTGCCTGGTGAGCTTGGGACACGGAAGCAGAATTTCTCTAGGAGGCACGGTCTGTGTTTACCGGAAGTCCCAACCCGCGGATCCCGGCCCGCAGCAGCTCTCTGCTCCCAGACCCGGTGAGAGAGAGACCCAACCGCCTGGTCAGGTGGGCACTCCTGAGGCTGCAGAGCAGGAGAGACCACCAACACTGCTCACCCCTGCCCACATCCCTGGCCCAAGAGGAAACTGTATAAGGCCTCTGGGCTCCCGTGGGGGAGGGCCCAGGAGCGGCAGGACTTCTGCGCCTGAGACACCGCCGGAACCTGAAAGAAACAGACCGGATAAACAGTTCTCTGCACCCAAATCCCGTGGGAGGGAGAGCTAAACCTTCAGAGAGGCAGACAAGCCTGGGAAACCAGAAGAGACTGCTCCCTGCACACACATCTCGGACGCCAGAGGAAAAAGCCAAAGACCATCTGGAACCCTGGTGCACTGAAGCTCCCGGAAGGGGCGGCACAGGTCTCCCTGGTTGCTGCCGCTGCAGAGAGCCCCTGGGCAGCACCCCACGAGCGAACCTGAGCTTCGGGACCACAGGTAAGACCAAATTTTCTGCTGCAAGAAAGCTGCCTGGTGAACTCAAGACACAGGCCCACAGGAACAGCTGAAGACCTGTAGAGAGGAAAAACTACACGCCGGAAAGCAGAACACACTGTCCCCATAACTGACTGAAAGAGAGGAAAACAGGTCTACAGCACTCCTGACACACAGGCTTATAGGTCAGTCTAGCCACTGTCAGAAATAGCAGAACAAAGTAACACTAGAGATAATCTGATGGCGAGAGGCAAGCGCAGGAACCCAAGCAACAGAAACCAAGACTGCATGCCATCATCGGAGCCCAATTCTCCCGCCAAAACAAACATGGAATATCCAAACACACCAGAAAAGCAAGATCTAGTTTCAAAATCATATTTGATCATGATGCTGGAGGACTTCAAGAAAGACATGAACACACTTAGGGAAACACAGGAAATCATTAATAAACAAGTAGAGGCCTACAGAGAGGAATGGCAAAAATCCCTGAAAGAATTCCAGGAAAACACAATCAAACAGATGAAGGAATTAAAAATGGAAATAGAAGCAATCAAGAAAGAACACATGGAAACAACCCTGGATATAGAAAACCAAAAGAAGAGACAAGGAGCTGTAGATACAAGCTTCACCAACAGAATACAAGAGATGGAAGAGAGAATCTCAGGAGCAGAAGATTCCATAGAAATCATTGACTCAACTGTCAAAGATAATGTAAAGCGGAAAAAGCTACTGGTCCAAAACATACAGGAAATCCAGGACTCAATGAGAAGATCAAACCTAAGGATAATAGGTATAGAAGAGAGTGAAGACTCCCAGCTCAAAGGACCAGTAAATATCTTCAACAAAATCATAGAAGAAAACTTCCCTAACCTAAAAAAAGAGATACCCATAGGCATACAAGAAGCCTACAGAACTCCAAATAGATTGGACCAGAAAAGAAACACCTCCCGTCACATAATTGTCAAAACACCAAACGCACAAAATAAAGAAAGAATATTAAAAGCAGTAAGGGAAAAAGGTCAAGTAACATATAAAGGGAGACCTATCAGAATCACACCAGACTTCTCGCCAGAAACTATGAAGGCCAGAAGATCCTGGACTGATGTCATACAGACCCTAAGAGAACACAAATGCCAGCCCAGGTTACTGTATCCAGCAAAACTCTCAATTAACATTGATGGAGAAACCAAGATATTCCATGACAAAACCAAATTTACACAATATCTTTCTACAAATCCAGCACTACAAAGGATAATAAATGGTAAAGCCCAACATAAGGAGGCAAGCTATACCCTAGAAGAAGCAAGAAACTAATCGTCTTGGCAACAAAACAAAGAGAATGAAAGCACACAAACATAACCTCACATCCAAATATGAATATAAAGGGAAACAATAATCACTATTCCTTAATATCTCTCAATATCAATGGCCTCAACTCCCCAATAAAAAGACATAGATTAACAAACTGGATACGCAACGAGGACCCTGCATTCTGCTGCCTACAGGAAACACACCTCAGAGACAAAGACAGACACTACCTCAGAGTGAAAGGCTGGAAAACAACTTTCCAAGCAAATGGTCAGAAGAAGCAAGCTGGAGTAGCCATTCTAATATCAAATAAAATCAATTTCCAACTAAAAGTCATCAAAAAAGATAAGGAAGGACACTTCATATTCATCAAAGGAAAAATCCACCAAGATGAACTCTCAATCCTAAATATCTATGCCCCAAATACAAGGGCACCTACATACGTAAAAGAAACCTTACTAAAGCTCAAAACACACATTGCACCTCACACAATAATAGTGGGAGATTTCAACACCCCACTCTCATCAATGGACAGATCATGGAAACAGAAATTAAACAGTGATGTCGACAGACTAAGAGAAGTCATGAGCCAAATGGACTTAACGGATATTTATAGAACATTCTATCCTAAAGCAAAAGGATATACCTTCTTCTCAGCTCCTCATGGTACTTTCTCCAAAATTGACCATATAATTGGTCAAAAAACGGGCCTCAACAGGTACAGAAAGATAGAAATAATCCCATGCGTGCTATCGGACCACCACGGCCTAAAACTGGTCTTCAATAACAATAAGGGAAGAATGCCCACATATACGTGGAAATTGAACAATGCTCTACTCAATGATAACCTGGTCAAGGAAGAAATAAAGAAAGAAATTAAAAACTTTTTAGAATTTAATGAAAATGAAGATACAACATACTCAAACTTATGGGACACAATGAAAGCTGTGCTAAGAGGAAAACTCATAGCGCTGAGTGCCTGCAGAAAGAAACAGGAAAGAGCATATGTCAGCAGCTTGACAGCACACCTAAAAGCTCTAGAACAAAAAGAAGCAAATACACCCAGGAGGAGTAGAAGGCAGGAAATAATCAAACTCAGAGCTGAAATCAACCAAGTAGAAACAAAAAGGACCATAGAAAGAATCAACAGAACCAAAAGTTGGTTCTTTGAGAAAATCAACAAGATAGATAAACCCTTAGCCAGACTAACGAGAGGACACAGAGACTGCGTCCAAATTAACAAAATCAGAAATGAAAAGGGAGACATAACTACAGATTCAGAGGAAATTCAAAAAATCATCAGATCTTACTATAAAAACCTATATTCAACAAAATTTGAAAATCTTCAGGAAATGGACAATTTCCTAGACAGATACCAGGTATCAAAGTTAAATCAGGAACAGATAAACCAGTTAAACAACCCCATAACTCCTAAGGAAATAGAAGCAGTCATTAAAGGTCTCCCAACCAAAAAGAGCCCAGGTCCAGATGGGTTTAGTGCAGAATTCTATCAAACCTTCATAGAAGACCTCATACCAATATTATCCAAACTATTCCACAAAATTGAAACAGATGGAGCCCTACCGAATTCCGTCTTTGAAAATTCCGTTTATGAAATTCGTAGGCAAATGGTTGGAACTGGAAAATATCATCCTGAGTGAACTAACCCAATCACAGAAAGACATACATGGTATGCACTCATTGATAAGTGGCTATTAGCCCAAATGCTTGAATTACCCTAGATCCCTAGAACAAACGAAACTCAAGACGGATGATCAAAATGTGAATGCTTCACTCCTTCTTTAAATGAGGAAAAAGAATACCCTTGGCAGGGAAGGGAGAGGCAAAGATTAAAACAGAGACTGAAGGAACACCCATTCAGAGCCTGTCCCACATTTGGCCCATACATATACAGCCACCCAATTGGACTAGATGGATGAAGCAAAGAAGTGCAGACCGACAGGAGCCGGATGTAGATCGCTCCTGAGAGACACAGCCAGAATACAGCAAATACAGAGGCGAATGCCAGCAGCAAACCACTGAACTGAGAATAGGTCCCCTATTGAAGGAATCAGAGAAAGAACTGGAAGAGCTTGAAGGGGCTCGAGACCCCAAAAGTACAACAATGCCAAGCAACCAGAGCTTCCAGGGACTAAGCCACTACCTAAAGACTATACATGGACTGACCCTGGACTCTGACCCCATAGGTAGCAATGAATATCCTAGTAAGAGCACCAGTGGAAGGGGAAGCCCTGGGTCCTGCTAAGACTGAACCCCCAGTGAACTAGTCTATGGGGGGAGGGCGGCAATGGTGGGAGGGTTGGGAGGGGAACACCCATAAGGAAGGGGAGGGGGGAGGGGGATGTTTGCCCGGAAACCGGGAAAGGGAATAACACTCGAAATGTATATAAGAAATACTCAAGTTAATTAAAAAAAAAAAAAAAAAAAAAGAGAGTTGAATGTGAAACAAGGGGATATGAATCTCTGACAAGCTCCAAGTGATAGTGCCAGCATCCTCTTGGGACCTCTTGAGAATTATTGAAGTAGATAGATAGAAAATTGAATCTTATGTATATCCAAAAACTAGACTCAAAAGCAAGGACATAAATCAGATCTGATACATTTGTAAGAATATGAGAGATAGAGAAAGGAATCACAGTTTGATAACATCTAGCATATAACAGGTGGCTGTTATTATTTAGTGAGTCATATTATTTCTGTAGGTTAGGTATAATTGTGTTACTAATAGTCTCATTTTAATTATTAGAAAATGGAAGCTTAGACAACTCACACAGATTTCTAGATGTCAACCAGCTGAATTTGGATTCTAGTTTCTCTAACTCCAGAATAAACTTCTGGTGACTCAGGCTAAGGCCTTTGAGAGTATCCTGCTGGGGCAAGGGTGTCTTAGATTTGCATGTTCAGAAATGACCTTTTTCCCTCCAGTGAACCTAGAATAATCAATGTGGGCAGACTGTCTATTATTTCTATTTACTCTACCATAATCTAGTGTGGGAAGACTATCTCAACCTAGATAAACTTGCAATCTGCAGCTTTGGAAGTCACGCTACCCCCAGTTTTCAACTTCCAGATCTGTGAAGGAGAAGACTTAAATGTACTTAAACTTTTCTTCCACTGTAAACATTTATGCATTAAATTTGAGAGAAGCAACTCACATTCACAAAGAATTGCCAAGGACTTAGAATCATCACTCTGTGTATCCTATAAGCTATAACCCACCAGCATTAGAAACTGCCAGAAACTGTAGCCATAATAAAATGAATAATATTGTTTTAGTGAAAAATGACATCAGTTTAAAGTCTTCAGTATTCTTTAAAGCAGTAAAGATGAAGTGAGATGGTTCTGGATATGAGGCCCCCAGATCTGTGAAAGATAGATCTTTTTACTCATTACATTTCTGTTCTGTCCTCTAGAGATATTGTACATCAAACAAAATCCAGTGTTTCCTTACCTTAAGGTTAAAGCCAGGGAGATACTGTTGTCCTGTCATAAGAAACCCCACATGCATACATACCTAGAAACTTGTCTGCTTCTCTTGGTCATGACCTGGATCATTTAAAAGCTGATATTTTCCTGTACCTTGTTGCCAACTTCATTGGTGACACTATGTCTGGAAACTGCAGGCAATATGTATAGACAACAAGGAGACTTTGTATAAAGATTCAGACTTTTCCTTCCCAGCAGGCTAGCGAGGACAGCACAGGAAGTGTGTCTTGCATGCATCATGTTTATGAAGTGACCACTCATTGTAAAAACAGATTTACAATGAGTGTAATGTGTGTGGTTGAGGTCTGGCAACCATCATGATGTTAATCACAAATAAAACTAAAAGAGAAGACCATAAATTTAAAAACTAAATATGACTTCAAATAACAACGTTTCCCATTGAAAAGGCTCAGATATTTTTCCTTTTTCCTTTCTGTACAACTTTAATATTTACATTTTTATTTTTTATATAGCAGTGTTTTGCATGCATTTAAGTATGTGTAGCACATTTGTGACTGGCGGCTGGAAAACCCAGAAGAATGTATTTGATAATCCAGATTTGAGTTAAAGATGCTTTATGGATTCTAGGAACCAAATCCAGGTCTTCTGCAAGACCAGCAAGTGCTCTTCATGGCTAAGGCATATCTCCATCCAAATTTTATCTTTAAAATATATTTGTATTTATTCTTTGAGAATTCCATACATGCATTTAATATATTTTGATTTTGTTTACCTCCAACTTTTATTTTAATCTTTTAACAATTAAATCTAGGAGATAATGCCATACTAGGCAAGTGAGCTAGATATTTGATTTTCATTTATATGATATAATTTAAATTTTTCATCTATTCTTTGTGTGTGTACACGTGTGTGTGTACACATACGTGTGTGTGCACATGTACATGCGTGTGCATAAATGCACATGTTTGTGTGTGTTTATGTGTAATATATAGTACACCCATGTATATTATAGAAGTATACTCATCATGATTTTGTAGGAAGTGTGTGAATATATGTCTCTGTGTATGCATACATGTGGATATATTTTCCAGGTCTCAAATGTACAGTGTACTTCTTATTATAATCAATGTTTTCTTAGTGATATTGTGTTATTAGACAGTCTAATGCTCCATATACAACATAGTAGAAAGAGGTTACAAATACTGAATGCATTGGAGCTCACCAGTATCTGTAAGCATTCCAAGTACACATTTGCAATAAAATACTTCAGTAATCTAAAAAAAAAAAAAAAAAAAAAAAAAAAAAAAAAAAAAAAAAAAGCTCTCCAGGAGATTCCTAAACATTACAACTTACTGTCATGTCTTTGGTTCACCCACTACCCAGATATGACACTTAAATTCTGTTCCTGAATATAACTTATACTTCAGAAAATGGGCCCAAAAATCCCCTGAGCTTGAACTGACCTAAATGACATACTTGTTCCTGTACAAAGGTATAATGAAGTAATAAAAATAACTAAATCAAAAAGAAAGTTTGGGGATCCCAGGCACAAATGGCAAACCTATGAAATAACCCCTGCATCTAACAATTAGCAGTCAATGCGATCAGAATTTTAAAGATTAAAATAGCCAGAGACACAGGTAGGTGGTTATTTCTGAGATTGTGCCTCCTGGTAATGTTAGGGGCTACTTATACAATTTCAAGTGCATCAGTAAATCAATAGGAGCTGAACAAAGACAGTCCCAATAGGCATTCTAAAATGGGTCGGGAAAACCCATGAGACCATAACCCTTAACAAAAATCTGTAGGCACCAGTGGAATGCTGAGTGTGGAATCAAGTCTTCCCCAAGCAAGAAAATGCAAATTTTATATCCAAAATAAATGTTCATCCCTGAAAACATGCATATAATTAATATTATATAGATGGAACAGGTTTCGAATGATGATTAACAAGGCCATCCATTTGACAGAGCAAGAAAATTTCCTAATGGATCAATAGTTATTTGTCTGCTGAACCCTCCCATGTACAAAAATTGGAGGTGAAGTTCATCACATCCTTGTACAGTGGCAAGTCTTGAAAACATATAAACAAGTCACCAGTTAATAGAGAAAATATGTTCAAAATCATTGCACATCAGAGACAATGTAAATAGAAACCACAAATATACAACTTCACATCTGTTTGACTATAATTAAAAAAATATTCAAAGCAGATGTTAAGGGTCAGAAACTGGATGTGCAAAATTGCTCATGGGAACGTAAAGTGAAGCATCCATTTTTGAAAATAGTTTTGTAGTTCATTAAGATATTTCACATTAAATTACCATCTTTTAAAGTGATTTTCTTACTTTTTGGAGTGTAAGATAAGTTACAAAACAGGAACACTATGTCTTATGGACAAAGAACCATCTAAGAGCTGAAATTACAGATGTGTTGCAAAGTGCATGCTATAAAACATGAAGACATGAGATGGATCCTCAGCACACATTTATAAAAGTGTATGACTTTAGCTTGCAATACTGTGATTGGTGGAACAGAAGTTGATGGATTCTAGAAATCTATTGTCCAATTACCTTAGACTCTTTTACTAGTTCCAGGCCAAGTGAAGACCCTATGTCAAAAGACAATGTTATGGCACCTGATAAAAGACTCGTGGTATTGCCTTCTGACATCCATACCCGTGCTCAATTGAGCATGTGTGTTGGCAAAGACACATGCACACATGCACTCATCCCATGTAAAAAGTCAAATCAAGAGTTCATA
Organism: Rattus norvegicus; assembly: GCF_021556685.1. Classification (NCBI taxonomy): domain Eukaryota; kingdom Metazoa; phylum Chordata; class Mammalia; order Rodentia; family Muridae; genus Rattus; species Rattus norvegicus. Next base: position 71,583,660 of record NC_141548.1, read on the forward strand.
TGGAGACCAAGTATGAGAAATGTTCCAAATGCTTTCAATTGATAAGCAACCTAAATCCATAGAGATATATACTCATTCGTGAATACGTACTAATTATAATCTGATGCAGAAAAGAACAAGATAAATCTGAAAACTTATCTTAAAATGTCCTCCATGCCCATGTACCACAGATATCTAAATTTAGAGAAATGTTTTTTACAGAAATTTTTTCTATCTAAATATCTATCTAGTCAGAAAATTTTATATATATATATAATCACACATATGCACATATATATATTACTAATAAAAGAGGAATTATCCATTAAGATATAAAATATGGGTATATTGATTACTTTTATATAAACCAAGTGTAATAATAATATAACGTACTACATAGATTCTTTCTATGATCTCATGCAAAATTATGGAACATGTTACTAAATACTATATGAAATGAATAGCCTAAACATGTCATTTCCTTTACCAATAAAGCAGATCAGAATGTAGTGTGGCAGGAGAGTACAGTACAAATTGAGCTGTCATAAGATTCTGTGTGTACTAATGGGCTTTTCCACCCAGCCATTTTGTTTCTAGAAATAATGACTCTGAGAATTCTTATGTATTGTCTTACTCAGAGTTCCTATTCCTACACAAACATCAAGACCAAGAAGCAAGTTGGGGAGGAAAGGGTTTATTTAGCTTTCATCACCAAAGGAAGCCAGAACTGAAACTCAAGCAGGTCAGGAATCAGGAGCTGATGCAGAAGCCATGGAGAGATGTTTCTTACTGGCTTGCTTTCCTGGCTTGCTCAACTTGTTCTCCTATATAACCCAGGACCACCAGCCCAGGGACAGCACCACCCTCAATGGGCTGGGTCCTCTCCCCTTGATCACTCATTTTGAAAATGCCTTACCGATAAGAAAGGGGAGGGGGGAGGGGGATGTTTGCCCGGAAACTGGGAAAGGGAATAACACTCGAAATGTATATAAGAAATACTCAAGTTAATAAAAAAAAAAAAGAAAATGCCTTACAACTGGGTTTCATGGAGACATTTTCTCAATTGAAACTCCTTTCTCTCTGATAACTCCAGTTTGTATCAAGTTGACACATAAAACTATCCAGTATCTGTATAAATGCCTAGGTCAATGGCTTTGACTTGTTTCTGCTAGCCCATTACTCAGTTATCCTCATTTAAACTAGTCACATGGTTAGTAGTCTCTCCTTGGTTATTTCTCCATCAGTTTTCAGAGCAAATCAACCACACTGGACAATTTCCCAGAATCTTCTCTACCTCTGCAGGCTATCCCACCTTCTAATCCTGCCTCAGCTCATTGTCTATAGACTTTTTATTAGGTTGGACCCCAGTACAGGGGAATATGTGGGGGGAGCAGTAAGGGAGATGTATGGGGGGAATACCCACATCTGGGGGAAGGGAGGGGAGAAGGGCTTATGGACAGGAAACCGGGAAGGGGAATAACATCTGAAATATAAGTAAAGAAATATATCTAATAAAAAATGTAAATAAAAAGGGGGGGGAATGCTTCCATGAGATATTCTGCATTGATTCTCTCTACAGCTGATAGGTTATTTAATAGGTGTTTTCCTTTAAGGCAGAAGTGGCTCACTAGATTTCAAATTAGAGTGTTAGATAATGAGAAAAACATTTTATTAACACATTTCCCAGAATCTATAGACTCACTTTGTTTGGCATGTATTTTTATGCCAAACAATTTATAAATTCCAATTACCTGGGAGTTTTTATATATTGTTTGATTTAGAGACACTTGAATGTTTTAGTGTCTTAGATCCACAATTTCCAAGTCAAGGGTAAAAATAATCACATAGTGAGTGATATTTAATGGGTAATAAAACCACAATTTGAACAGAGAATTAATAGTATAACCTTTAAGTCATGATCTCTTAGGTATAATATATAGCCTTAGGAGAAATGGTTCATAATTAATTGTGTAATTTCACTTTTTGTCTTTTTTATCTGCTCCAGTTTCAGAGTTGTACCTTTAAATATAGAATTATGTGAATTTAAGTATCAACTTCAAAGCACTCTAATCACCAAAACAAGCTTATATCATATACTTCTATTCTAAATGTTGTCCTTCCCATTCTCCAAGATACTTAAGAAGAATTTAATTACACCATTAAGGTATCTTACATCATTATTTCAGAATATAAAGTTAGGGGTTATGTTTGAACAAAGCATGAGTCATTTTATTGCTTGCTAATTAATTGAAAAATGAAATTATGCTCTCAAAATATAATACTGAACGTTATAGAACACGAGACTATCATTGAATTTGCCCGTTACAAAAGAATAAACTAAAAGTCCACACATATATAAATGCCATGTTTTATATTAAAGAATCCTACTTGATTGCAATAAATAGCTATTATAAGGTAATAATTGACTATAATTTCCTGATCTCTGTAATTATTGTTTATATAATCTAAAATATTGTAACAATACGATATTGTGGTGGAGAATTATATCAAAGCCAAATGAAACGTACAAAAAATGTTGATTTAACAATTTCAATTATAATTACATAGTTATATATTAAATAACTATAAATAAATTATGATCCATGACATATAAATCAGGTCAGAAAACAAAACAAATCACTATTTACTGCTTATTGAGATTGTGTAAATTCCAAATTTTTTGCTAACAATATTTATACATTTACAAAATTAGATAGTAAAATTAATCTGTAACAATAATAATAATTAGTACATATATGTGAAACATATATCTGTATGCATACATATGTGTATGTACAAATACTGTTGGCCTTGTGCTTGATTACCAGATTCCCAAGGGGTGATAGTGAATTAACACAGTTATCCAATTTAGAACTGAGTGTTTCTTAAGCACTTTCATTCTCTGAATGTTGTCAAGCTCTTGATCTCTGTATTTTTCCTACCCACTATAAGAGGAAGCCTTTATGATAATGACTGTGCAAGACTATAATTTATGAGTACAGAAGAATGCTTTTATAAGCCATTTATTTCACTGGAACATTTCTTAGTGGAACAGCAATATTGGACCTTCATCTCGGTCCCTGGCCTACCCAGTCTAAGGCTTTGAAAATGTAAGCAGTGTCAAGTATACATTTCTTGACATGAAGCAGGTCTTACATCCACATATTGGTTAGTTAGTCCCACAAGAATTGTATCACTACTGCTCCTGCAAATCCTAAAGGCAGGACAGCATTGAAGACCCGAGAGTCTGCAGCTAGCTTCAATAGGAATTCTAACTGTATCAAAACTAATATTAAGACAATATAAAATATTTATAAGAGAGTATATTAAGACATTCAAAAACATATAATTTGACTTAATCAAACATGAATCAAATAAAATCCATGAGAGGAAGATGAAACACATCTCAGCACAGATACATGAATTAAAATGACCGGTAATGCTGTCATGCAGGAGTAACACTGAACCTAGCTACGGCTTTATCATATAAATTAAGTGCTGAAATTTATGTGTCATAATTTTTTATGTAAAGCACAGCTATCTGATTAAAAATTGAAACCAGCATGTACTTTGCCAGTTTTAAAAATTTTATAACCATTCACAAAATGGACTGCATAAAATTTATAACAAAGTTCTTGGTTTCACAGACAAGATATAACTAACTTGTACTAAATATTTATTAGTTATTTATTGAGACAGAAAAGAAATTAAAACAATCTACATTTGTATAAGTTTATGTGCCAGCCCTTGAATCTTGTGAAGCTTTGAAATCCAGTTAACATTTCAAGAGCGTCTCAATGACTACTTGAAAATAAATTCATTATGTGTGTTAATTACAATAGAAACCAGACTGACTCTTGCTTGGAAAAAATAAAACAACAAAGCACCAGAGAAAGTAAAAGATACAGTATTTTCAGAAATATTTATCACTGTTTGGTAAAGAAACATCTCCTGAGATTAATATTCCATTAAGAAATATGTATGAAATGCAAGAATATTAACATAAGTATCTCTTATTTGTATAAACCATTTTGTTTTACTCTACCAAGAAGATAGCTCTTCACATAATTTTCTGAAATACTTATTTTCATAATATTCTGCATAATTTTTATTAGTGTTAGTTTAAAATAACACTTTTAGTTTATTTGAAAATTCAATGATTAATAATGTAAAATTGATTCTCAATGTTATGAGTACAATATTCAATTCAAGAATTACAAATTCTATATATTTACAAAATAAATAATACTCTAAATGTCATCTACTTGATTATTATAATAAAATAGAGGAATTCCAGAGTTGCCAGTAAAGCTGTTTTTTTACTAAATTTATCATAATAAAAGCAGACATATTCTTATCAATTTTGTCTATACTACATAATTTAGAATTCAGTTGTCACTATAATTATTTCTGTTAATTTAGCTACAAATTCTGAAATAATTTAATCTAATAGAGATTAGATGCACGAGACCCATCTCAAAAATACTAATCCAGAATTACTCCTGTTGAGAGGAAATACAGGGACAAAGAGTGGAGCAGAGACTGAAAGACAGGCCATCCAGAGACTGCTCCACCTAGGGATCCATCCCATTTGCAAACACCAAACCCAGAATCCATTGCTGATGCCAAGAAGTGCTTGCTGACAGGAGCCTGGTATAGCGTCCAGTGAGAGGTTCTGTCAGTGGCTGACCAATACAGAAGCGGATGCAGGCAGTCAACCATCAGACTAAGCACAGGGACACCAATCGAGGAGTTAGAGAAAGGACTGAAGGAGCTGAAGGGGTTTGCAACTCCACCGGAGTTATATCAACCAACCAGAGCCTGCCAGAGCTCTCAGGTACAAAACAGCCAAACAAGAGTATACACATGGAGGGGCCTATGGCTCCAGCTACATGTGTAACAGGATGACATTATCTGGCATCAAAGGAAGGGGAGGCCATTAGTCCTGTAGAAGTTGGATGCCCCACTGTAGGGGCACTCGTGTGAGTGCAGAGGAAGAGGCGGTGTGTGGGAGCACCTTCTATAGAAGCAGGTAGACAGAGGAGTAGATTGGGGGTTTAACTGGGAAGGGGAATAGCATTTCAAATGTAAATAAGTAAAATAGCCAATAACTAAAAGAAAACGGAAAAATAAACTAAGAAACTACTAAATTATTTTTTACTTTGATAACCCCTATTATCCTTTGTTCTTCTAATAGACTAATTGAGCTTGATGCTCTAAATTGCATGATTATTAAAGAATTAAAGAGACAGAATAAAAAAGTTGCTTATACACAAGACATCAAACACATAATTTTGATAGTTTTGATAAAAATGATTTTTTACATAGTGATTGTAATCATACTCTAAACATTTTCATATGTTGTTATAAAATATTTCATAGTGTATAAATTGTTTCCTTGTGTTTGAAAAGTTAAATTCTTTCTCCAATGAAGATTGTTTTAGTTCTGAAAGACAGTTTCTGTAGGTCGAGCTTCACTTTAGTCACTGAAGTTAACATGAAGGTATTATGTTCTCAGTAACTGGCAGGCAAGTAGTTTTACATGTTCTTACCACACAGAAAACAACTTTGTGATAATATTGAAGTGTTTATAAGCTTGTTTGAATTGTTTTTAATATATTTTTATATATTAAAACAAATACAATGTAAGTAAAACAAAAATATAGAAAATCATAGGCAAAATTAGTCAAAATATTTTCCATAATAAATGCTTTCACTTCTATTCAATATGTATGGCAATTGTAACAACCTTACAAATGGGTTTAAACTGAACATGAACATGGATTACTTGTCTAAATATCAGTGTAACAAAATTCTACACTGCTTTTGAGAAATATTGTGAAATACTTGTTCTTGGATTCAAATCTTTAAGTCTAAATATTTCTCCCAAATAAATTGTAAAGCAATTTTTAGGAAATCATTCTCAAAAGTTAAAATATGCCTATATTGTAATCATTATCATGGAAGATTGAATTGATTTTGAAAAAAATATATTGGATCTAAAATATATATATATATTTATATATATATTTATTACACATTAAAAATTTTAAGAGAAACAATAAAATAACAATGATCTTTAATATCTTGTCAGGTATTGTCATTAACAAACAGAGGCAGGGTATATTTTATATAATTAATTTGATACTACTCTGATTCTGAATAATCAATAATGTGACAGATGAAATTTCTATAACTAGAGTTGCTTTTCTTACCATTTTGGTCAATTTTCTTGACACTGCCAGTTGCTTAACTTGGTTACTAGATAAGCACAAAGAAAATAATCAAAACAAAACAAACACCATTAGGGTTGCTGTAGACAACACTCCACTCAATTCTCATCTCTCCTACAGGATAGGACCATGTATAGAAATGTATGCCTCACAGATATTATCTCATAAATATTAAGTCTGTGTAAGTAAATGGATTTAAAAGACCTTAGAAATAGTATTGCTGAGATTTGAAACTATGACATCTTTTCTAATATAAATGATGTTGACACACATAAAACAAAGAATCTTGATGTAATAGGGCACAGTAGAATTGTGTCCTCAAGTGTGTTGCAGTAAAAGTTTTTGTTAAGCTGGAAACCAAAATATAAAAATATTTTTTTTTAAATTTTTTAACTACAATGATGTGAGGAAAGTTCCAGGTTTTCCTTTGGGTTTGATGTTTTTTTATTTAGAAATTTAGTATTTTTACAAGTATAGAGTATATTTTATTCACAATCCCACCCCCAGTGATTTTGTTGAACCCAATGTAGAAAATGATATGTCTGTAAGTCTACACTAAATTTGCTGTTAAATAAAAAAAATAGATTTAAATGTTTAATATAGAAGTAAAACCTTATAAATCCAACAATAAAATGCATCTTTCCATCAGTTACCAATTTTTGTTTAATGTTAATTTCAAAGTCTGTATGTGTTAATGTGTTTCGCCATCTTAATAAGATGTGTTTGTCTGGTATAAAAAAATAAAATTTATACAGAAAATATTTCACACATTTTCATTTTAAGCATGCTACAAATAAGTCAGTTGATTTGAAGTCAAGGTTTTCTTGTTTACATTTGATGGACCAATATTTATTGTAAATTTTGAGGAATCATGGAAGCATGTTTCTATGTGTACCTCTGAGTGAAGAGTTTTCAAGGAAGATATTACAATAGTGATTTATAATTTATTGTACACCTTGTGTCTCATGTTGTAAATTTACCAGAAATTTTTAAAGCATTTTTTCCATCTTTATTAACGTGGGTATTTCTTATTTACATTTCGATTTTTATTCCCTTTCCCGGGTTCCAGGTAAACACCCACCTAACCCTTCCCCCGCCCCTTCTCTATGGGTGTTCCCCTCCACATCCTTCCCCCATTAGTGCCCTACCTCCAACAATCATGTTCACTGGGGTTTCAGTCTTGGCAGGACCAAGGGCTTCCCCTTCCACTAGTGCTCTTACTAGGCTATTCATTGCTACCTATGAGGTTAGAGCCCAGGGTCAGTCCATGTATAGTCTTTGGGTAGTGGCTTAGTCCCTGGAAGCTCTGGTTGGTTGGCATTGCTGTTCATATGGGGTCTCAAGCTCGTTCAGTCCTTCCTATGATTCCTTCAACGGGGGTCCAGTTCTCAGTTCAGTGGTTTAATGATGGCATTCACCTATGTATTTGCTGTATTCTGACTGTGTCTCTCAGGAGAGATCTACATCTGGTTCCTGTCGGCCCGTTCCTGTCATCTAGTTTGGTGGCTGTATATGTATGGGCCACATGTGGGGCAGGCTCTGAATGGGTGTTCCTTCTTCCTCTGTTCTAAGGTTTGCTTCACTATTCCCTTCCAAGGGTAATCTTATTCCCCTTTTAAAGGAGGAGTGAAGCATTCGCATTTTGGTCATCCTTCTTGAGTTTCATGTGTTCTGTGCGCCTAGGGTAATTCGAGAATTTGGGCTAATATCCACTTATCAATGAGTGCATACCATGTGTGCTTTTCTGTGATTGGGTTACCTCACTCAGCATGATATTTTCCAGCTCCATCCATTTGCCTATGAATTTCGTAAGTCATTGTTTTTGATAGCTGAGCAATATTCCATTGTGTAGATGTACCACATTTTCTGTATCCATTCCTCTGTTGAAAGGCATCTGGTTTCTTTCCAGCTTCTGGCTATTGTAAATAAGGCTGCTATGAACATAGTGGAACTTGTGTCTTTGTTACATGTTGGGGCATCTTTTGGGTATATGCCCAAGAGAGGTATAGCTGGGTTCTCAGGTAGTTCAATTTCCAATTTTCTGAGGAACCTCCAGACTGATTTGTAGAATGGTTGTACTAGTCTGCAATCCCATCAACAATGGACGAGTGTTCCTCTTTCTCCAAATCCTCTCCAGCATCTGCTGTCACTTGAGTTTTTGATATTAACCATTCCTACTGGTGTGAAGTGAAATCTCAGGGTTGTTTTGATTTGCATTTCCTTTATGACTAAATATGTTGAGCATTTCTTTAGGTGTTTCTCAGTCATTCGGCATTCCTCAACTGTGAATTCTTTGTTTAGCTTTGAACCCCATTTATAATAACATTTGTCTCCCTGCAGTCTAACTTCTTGAGTTCTTTGTATCTTTTGGGTATAAGCCCTCTATCAGTTGTAGGATTGGTAAAGATCTTTTCCCAATGTTTGTTGCAGTTTTGTCCTAACCACAGTGTCCTTTGCCTTACAGAAGCTTTGCAGTTTTATGAGATCCCATTTGTCAATTCTTGATCTTAGAGCATAAGCCATTGGTGTTTTGTTCAGGAAATTTTCTCCAGTGTCCATGTGTTCAAGGTGCTTCCCCACTTTTTCTTCTATTAGTTTGAGTGTATCTGGTTTGATGTGGAGGTCCTTGATCCACTTGGACTTAAGCTTTGTACAGGGTGATAAGCATGGATCGATCTGCATTCTTCTACATGTTGACATCCAGTTGAACCAGCACCATTTTCTGAAAATGCTATCTTTTTTTCATTGGATGGTTTTGGCTCCTTTGTCAAAAATCAAGTGACCATAGGTGTGTGGGTTCATTTCTGAGTATTCAATTCTATTCCACTGATCTATCTCTTTGTCTCTGTACCAATACCATGCAGTTTTTCTCACTATTGCTATGCAATATTTCTTGAATTCAGGGATAGTGATTCCCCCAGAAGTCCTTTTATTGTTCAGGATAGTTTTAACTATCCTGGGTTTTTTGTTATTCCAGATGAATTTGCAAATTTTTCTGTATGACTCTCTGAAGAATTGGATTGATATTTTGATTGGGATTGCATTGAATCTGTGGATCGCTTTTGGTAAAATGGCCATTTTTACTATATTAATCCTGCCAATCCGTGAGCATGGGAGATCTTTCCATCTTCTGAGATCTTCAATTTCTTTCTTCAGAGGCTTGAAGTTCTTATCATACAGATCTTTCACTTGCTTGGTTAGAGTCTCACCGAGGTATTTTTTATTATTTGGGACTATTATGAAGGGTGTTGTTTCCCTAATTTCTTTGCTTGTTTCTCTATTGTGTAGAGGAAGGCTACTGATTTATTTGAGTTATTTTATACCCAGTCACTTTGCTGAAGGTGTTTATCAGGTTTTGTAGTTCTCTGGTGGAACTTTTGGGATCACTTAAATATACTGTCATATCATCTGCAAATAGTGATATTTGACTTCTTCTTTTCCAATCTGTATCCCCTTGATCTCCTTTTGTTGTCTCATTGCTCTGGCTAGAATTTCAAGAACTATATTGAATAAGTAGGGAGAGAGTGGGCAGCCTTGTCCAGTCCCTGATTTTAGTGGGATGGCTTCAAGTTTCTCTCCATTTAGTTTAATATTAGCTAGTGGTTTGCTGTATATGACTTTTACTATGTTTAGGTATGGGCCTTGAATTCCTATTCTTTCCAGGTCTTTTATCATAAAGGGGTGTTGAATTTTGTCAAATGCTTTCTCAGCATCTAATGAAATGATCATGTTGTTTTTATCTTTCAGTTTGTTTATATAGTGGGTTATGTTGACAGTTTTCCATATATTAAACCATCCCTGCATGCCTGGGATTAAGCCTACTTGATGGATGATTGTTTTGATGTGCTCTTGGATTCAGTTTGCAAGTATTTCATTGAGTATTTTTGCATCAACATTGCTAAGGGATATTGGTCTGAAGGTCTCTTTCTTCGTTGGGTCTTTGTGTGGTTTAGGTATAAGAGTACTTGTGGCTTCATAGAAGGAATTTGTTAGCACTCCATCTGTTTCAATTCTGTGGAATAATTTGGATAGTATTGGTATGAGGTCCTCTATAGAGGTCTGGTAGAATTCTTCAGTGAACCCATCTGGACCTAGGCTCTTTTTGGTTGGGAGACCTTTTAATGACTACTTACATTTCTTTAGGAGTTATGGGGTTGTTTAAATGATTTATCTGTTCCTGATTTAATTTTGGTACCTGGTATCTTTCTAGGAAACTGTCCATTTCCTGCAGTTTTTTAAGTTCTGTTGAATATAGGCTTGCAGGTTCTGATGTTTTTTTGCATTTCCTCTGATTCTGTAGTTATTTCTCCCTTTTCATTTCTGATTTTGTTAATTTGGACACACACGATTTTTAATGAAAACTATTAATTAGACCACTGTTAGGAAGCTATTTTAAAGTATATACACTTTGTTTTTCTGGGCCCATATGAGCTGGGTAAAGTAACATTGTATTTTATGTAAGGTAAATAATTTAGTTATAATCCACTGAAATTCTGCATGAGCCTCACTATTAGCTACCCTAGCTTTCAATAGGCAAAGGAACAGCTGGCCACATAAGTGTTTCTCATCTTTAAGTAGGGTCCCTATATTGCCGTAGAAACATCAGCTACTGGGGTCTCTTATAATATAATCCTTATTGCATTTCCACTATCACGTAATGATTAAATTCACAGCAACAGTGTTAGTTATGTTATCTGGATTTCTTTCATTTTATGTCTTCATGAGGGAGTACTATTTTATTATTTTGATTTCTCAATTTTAAAGCACTAGTGATAATTTAAAGCATTAAGCCAAGTATTCTGGGAAACATGACAAAATGGAAGATTAATATACAATCTTGTTCTTTTTTTGCTGTCTTTTTCTTCTATTGGATATTTTCCTTATATTTCGAATGTTATCCCCTCTGCCAGCTTCTACTCGGGAAACACTCTATTCCATCTCTCCTCCCTCTGCTTCTATGAGCGTACTACCCCACCCATCCACCCATTCCCTCCCTCTTTGAACTCAGGCATATTTTATGTATTTACTTTCAAATGTTATTCCTCTCTCATACCTCCTCCCCCTGCCCCTGCTTCTATGAGGGTGGTCCTACTTCCACCCACCCATTCCACCTCAATGCTTGGTACATTCCCTTACAAAGGGGAAATGAGCCTTCTCAGGACAAAGGGCTTTTCCTCCTATAGATGCCAGACAATACCATCCTCTGCTATATATGAGACTGGAGTCATGGGTTCCTTCAAGTGTACTCCGGATGGTGGTTTAGTCCCTAGGAGTTCTGTGGGCTCCAATTGGTTGATATTGTTATTCTTCTTATGGGATTGCAAAATGCCTCAACTCCTTCAGTCCTTTCTCCAACTCATCCATTGGGGACTCCGTTCTCAGTCCCATGGATGACTGCGAGCATCCACCTCTATATTTGTTAGTCTCTGGCAGAGCCTCTTAGGAGACAGCTAGATCAGGCTCCTGGTAGCAAGCATTTCTTGGCATCTGCACTAGTGTCTCAGTTTCTTATCTCTTCTTATTTTAGTTATTTTTTAACATTTGGTTTTTGTTAGCTGGGAGTTTCATATGAGTATTAATAATATTCAGCCTATCTTCATCTCTTCCAGACCCAACTCCCTTCCATACTCACCCAACATTGTCCCACTTAAAAAAAAAAAATCAGCAAGCACAAGGCTTGTTCAGGTCTGCACCATGTACACCATGACTTTCAGTTTATTATTTCTGTGGGACTCCTGAATGCTGGAATGAGAGGAACTCTCATCTGTGTGACTTTCCATTCTGCTCAATTGCTTTATCTTATATCTTACTTTCTTATATCTTGTTATCTCTTCAAATCCTATTGTTTTCTGATAAGAGAAAAAAAGTAGATAGGAGGAGTGGCTGGGAGGACTGGGACAAACATAGGAAGAGAAACTCTATACAGGATGTAATGTGTAAGGAAATAATCTATTTTCCGTAAAAGAGAAAAGGAGAAAATAAAATTTAAGACCAAATTATACAGCTGAAACATTCTCAGATGTGTGGTCTTCCACTATCACAGGTTGTACTTGAATGGAACCTGGCTTCCCTTTTCCCAGCAGATAACATTTTTCAAGAGCTCCATTGCTTAGGTCAGATATTTTGTGCCCAATGCCCATCCTCATAGTGGCCTTTGGTCTGGCTGATGACTGCTGTGTTGTGCGTACCATAGTAAACTGAGTGAGTTGACATGTGCTACTGTCCTACTGTGTTCAGAAGATAGTATATCATTGCAGTCATACAATTCAATGATATCTTTGATTATCCTTCCTTTCTTCCTTCCCTCCTTCCTTCCTTCAGCCTGCCTGTCTGTCTGTCTGTCTGTCTGTCTTTGCCTTTGCCATCTAAGTGTGAGGATTATAAACACAAGGCAGCACACAAGGTTGCTTATTTGTTATCTTCTTCCTTTAGTTAATAAAATACAGTGACTCTAGGTAAGATTCACAGAAGTTGACTAGGCTCCTCCCTTCCCCACTTTTCAAATTTCAGTGTCACTTCACGGCACACAATAACTTGAACGGCCACTTGATATTTAAGTACATAAAGTCCATTTGTTTTATCAGTTAAATAGACTAGCTAATATTCTTGGTAGTTTTTCCTAAAAATGCAAGGTTTTGCTCATGACTCACAGTAATTCAAAATTTATGGAAAGAGCATCTATACTAACAATAAAACTAGAACAATCAACTCTGCCTCTGGGTTGCTTGAGGCACATGTCATTTACACCGGCTTGAAAGGAATAATGACCTTCTGGGACCTTGACATTAATCATCCAATCTGAATGAAATAGGCCTCTTTGAAAAGCCCTATATTTGTCCAATATTAGAAAGTAACCTTCTTGTGAGACTGTTAAAGCCTAGATCTCCAGTGACTTGGCCTCTTCATTCTGTGGAGAGGGAAAGTGCAAAATGGCAACAGATTAAATGCTAACTTTGTTGTTTATAAAATACTTTGAAGTATAAAAATCACATTTTCTTAATCCTCCTAGGGATATCAGAGAAATAAGAAGTTAGCTAACACATTCACTAACCTGTGAATATGAAGAATCTTCATGAAAAAGTAGAAAAATGACATTAAATATGCCAGATTTGAGGCTGCTATGATGGATCAGAACACTAGCTGATCTTCCCAAAGACACAATTGTAGTTTGCAGCACTCATGTTCGATCTGTAATTCAAGCTCTAGGAGTTTCAAAGATCTTGTCTCCTACTTGAAATAATGATATTCCTTGCATCTGGAAAATTTTATTCAAATGTCTTTAAAACATTTTCTGCCACACAAGTTGATCTTTATTTAGACCTAGAATTCCATGATGTTACCCTGTAAAAAAATAGGATCTCCATCTCTTGGAAATTTATCTAGAATTTCTACACAATAACACCCAGTGTACACTATTATTTGTTTAGCTTATGTTACTTTTTCAATTTTGAGTCCCATTTGGAAATCATATACTATTTTTTGTATTGTATATTTTATATGGTCTTGCTGCCAGACAAAAGAATAACACATAAAAATAACATTTGATCATCAGTTCTTTCATATATTTTTTTTTGAGAAACAGAGAAATTGCTATCTAGAGTGGTTATACAAGATTGCTCTCCCACCAGCAATGGAGGAGTGTTTCTCTTGCTCCACATTCTTGCCAACATGTGCTATCACTCGAATATTTTATCTTAGACATATTGATGGGTGTAAAGTGGAGTCTCAGAGTCATTTTGATTTGCATTACCCTGCTCATGGAGGAGGTTGAGAATTTCTTTCAATGCTTCTTGTCCATTAGAGAATCCTCTGTTAAGGACACTTTAGCTCTCTTCCCTATTTTTTTCAATAGGGTAATTTGGTTTTAGTATCTAACTTCTTGAGTTCTCTATATATTGTGTATGTTAATCCTCTGTTCAATGCATGTTGTTGAAGAACTTTTCCCAATCTGTAGGTACCATTTTATCTGATTGATAGTATCCTTATCTGTTCAGCTTTTCAGTTTCATGAGCTATCATTTATCAATTGTCTATCTTAAGGCTGAGCTATAATGTTATATCCATGAAGTCGTCTCCTATAAGAATGAGTTCAAGGTTATTCCTCACTTTCTCTTCTATTAGATTCAGTGTATCAGTTTTATGTTGATGTCTTTTATCTATTTGGACTTGAGTTTTGTGCAGGAAGATAAATATGGATTTATTTTTATTCTTTACATGCAGACATCAAGTTAGACCAGTACCATTTGTTGAAGATGCTCTCTTTTTAACATTCTGTGCCTATGGCTTCTTTATTATGAATCAAGTGTATAAAATATATGGGTTTATTTTTTCTCAATTTTGATTTCATTGACAATGCTGTTTACACAGAAATATCATGTAGGTGTTATTACTATTGCCCTGTGGTACAGATTGAAATCAGAAATGAAACCTCCAGAAGTTCTTTTATTGTACAAGATTGTTGTAACTATCCTAAGCTTTTTTGTTTACCAAATAAAGTTGACAATTATTTTCTTAAGGTCTGTAAAGGAATTGTGTTGGGATTATGATGAAAATTGTACTGAATCTGTAGATAGATTGCTTTTTGTAAGATAGCCATTTTTAGTTTAACTTTACCAATACATGAGCATAGGAGATCTTCAGATATCTTATCTAATTTCTTTCTTCAGGGACTTGGAATTCTCTTCCTCCTCCTCCTCCTCCTCCTCCTCCTCCTCCTCCTCTTCCTTTTTTTATGTTACATCTTTTATAAAATTGGATATAGTTCTTTATTTATATTTCAAATGTTATTCCCTTTCCCAGTTTCCTATCCATAAGCCACATATCACCTCAGCATCCCCCATAAGGATATTCACCCCATCCACCACCTCTTACCACCCCTCCCCAAGATTCCCCTGTACTAGGTGTCCAACCTTGGCAGGATTAAGGGCTTCCCTTTCCACTGGTCCCCAACAAGGCTATCCTCTCCTACATATGCAGTTGGAGCCTTGGGTCAGTCCATGTACAGCTTTTGGGTAGTGATTTAGTGCCTGGGGGCTCTGGTTGGTTGGCATTGTTGTTCTTATGGGGTTGTAAGCCCCTTCAGCTCTTTCAATCCTCTCTCTAATTCCCCCAAGGGACCCATTCTCAGTTCAGTGGTTTGTTGCTGGCATTCGCCTCTGTATTTGAATGCTCTGGCTGTGTCTCTCAGGAGAGATCTATTTCCGGTTCCTGTCAGCATGCACTTCTTAGCTTCATCAATCTTATCTAGTTTGGAGTTAACTCCTTTTTAAAATATATATATATATATTAGTGCATTTCTCAATCTGGTCAAAGAATTATGTTTTTTATAGTAGATGTTTGTCAAAGCAGAAACTCATAATTGGACAACAAGCAGGGACTAAATGGTTATTTAATTTGTAGCTCTAATTACAATGTCTATGTTATTTGCATTTTAGGTCACTGGAACATTGTAGAATTGAGGATAGAAAGATTGTGGAAAGAGGTGGATATCGAAGTTGGTCATGGGATGCTATCTTCTGGATTGGGCATAGCTGGTAAAATTCAAAACACACTACAAGTGTGATTATCTTTTCAGGGCCAGAAAAAGAAGAGGTGGACAGGAGATAGAATAAAAAGAGGAAGAATACCTAATAAGAACAAAGGTCAGCATCAGAAATGGAAACAGTACTGGAAGGTAGAGTGTGAATATCTTTAGAATGCACTCCTTACAGACAGGGTATCATCAGTATTATTTAATGTGAATAAAATTGTTTGAACATATCAGAGGTTGTGTGAATATTAGATGTCTGTATACATCACTTTCATGTAATTGGCGAAATATATTATCAAACAGTAACTGCATGTTATTGGGTCATCATATTGGTATGTAAAGATGAAGGGTTTTGGAAACTCTGTAGTTCCCAGCCAACCCTGGAAAACTCGCTTTCAAATTCTTGTGTAATTGTTTTGTTTGGAGACCCATTATGTCTCTTGATTCCTGAGTTTGGAAGTATTTCCAAGATACTAGAGAGGTCATTAATGGATGCTGAAGGCAACACCTCAAAATAGTCTTCTTTCCCAGAATCTAACAATAGTCAATATTTTAGCAATACATGTCTCTGAGTTCTTGCTTCACATATGAAAGGTCCAAGAATTTATAAACCAAGAAAATGTACCGGAGAATCTGTTGTAAGTTCATGACAAGTGCTTTAGCTATGTCCAAAGGATGGTATTTTTACCAATCTTCTATCTTCCAGTTCTCACATTCATTTCATCCTTTCTTCTGACACAAGCTTTAGAGTGGTTGACATTAATGTTTCATTTAAGTGTGAATTATCAACTTTCACTTATGAAAAGAATTGTAGGATGCCTGAGCTTCTCCAATGTTGAATGAAAATACTAGATTCTATTATTATGGATGAGCCTCATTTCTATGTAAAATGATAAAAAGAGACATTAAAAGGCAGTTTTATATTATTTCAATTTATTTTACAAAATCAGTAAACTCCCAGCTTGAGTTAATGACCTCCTGAAATGTGAACTCTTGTCCTGTCTTAGAGTACCAGTTATAATTTACTATGTAGTGACCCCCAAATCTTATGGTTACCAAAAGAATAGTTATGCTATTATTGCACAGGCTAGGTAGCAGGTTGATTTTATGCTTCATAAAATTCATAGCTGTTTAAGACACATCCTTTCTCTCACATTTGCCTACATTGCACCTTCTGTGATTTTTCCAAGTGAAATATTTGTATTAGATGCATTTATTTATTGCATGTAGGATAATGTATGTCAAGCATCATTGTTTTAATAGCATGATGGGAGTTTGTGTGTGTGTGTGTGTGTGTGTGTGTGTGTGTGTGTGTCTGTGTAAGTCACAGGAAAATATGTGTCTCATTCTTTCCTTCTACCATGTAGATGCAATCATTGAACTCAAGTCATTAGCTTTGCAGAAAGTGGTTTTAACCTCTTAATCATCATGGTGGCCATATGGATATAGAGATTTATTCCACATTATATGCAGAAAATATGACTTAAATAAAACATTTTTGAAAGAAAGATGTGTGAAAAGTGATTCAATTAATATTTGAATTAGTATTCAGATAAACATCTGTTGATCTAATTAATATTTAATAAAGACAAAAATAGAGGGGGTACTTTGATATGTTATTTCATTGCATATGAATACTTGGGTCCATGACAAATTTCAAGCTATGTCTTCTAGTTGTTACATAGGTTGAGTCAAAAGAGATAGTATAATTAAATGTGATGTGTGAAATTATGAAGTAAAGAAAGAAAATATGAGATATCATAAATAATGTGGTATAGGCCAAGAACTTTTAGCTGGCATAAAAGTCCAATTTTTAAAAATTTATTTATTTATGTATTTATTTTTACACTTCAGATTTTATTCCCCTCCAAGTCCATCCCATACCTCCTCCCCTCCCCTCCCCCCACGGACTCAACCCTCCCGGCCTCAGTCTCCACAAGTATGTCCCCATCCCACCCACTCACCAGACCTATAAACTTGCTGGAGCTTCTAGTCTCTTGGTGGTTAGGTGCATCTTCTCTGATTGAACCTAGACCAGGAAGTCCTCTGCTCCTTATGTTTTGGAAGCCTCATCCCAACTGGTGTATGATGCATGATTGGTGACCAGTGTCTGAGAGATCTCAGGAGTCCAGGTTAACTGAGACTGCTGGTCTACCCACAGGGTTGCCCTCCTCTTTAGCTTTCTCCAGCTTTTCCCTAATTCAATCAGAGTGGTAAGCAGCTTCTGTTCATTGGTTGGGTGCATATATCTGCATCTGACTCTTTCAGCAGCTTGTTGGATCTTTCAGAGGGCAGTCATGGTGAGTGCTTCATAGCTTCAGTAATAGTGTGAGGGCATGGGGCCTTCCCTTGAGCTGGATCCCACTTTGGACCTGCTGCTGAACCTCCTTTTCCTCAGGCACTTCTCCATGTCTATCCCTGCAGTTTTATTCAGACAGGAAAAATTATGGGTCAGAGCTTTGACTGTGGGTTAGCAACCCCATTCCTCACTTAATGTCCCATCTTTCTACTGGACGTAGGTTCAATAAATTCCCACTCCCCACTGTAGAACCTTTCATGTAGGGTCCCCATTTGAGTCTTGAGAGTCTCTTACTTCCCAGGTCTCTGGTACATTCTAGCGGGTCTTCCCAACCTCCTTCCTCCTGAGGTTGCCTGTTTCCATTCTTTCTTCTGGCCCTCAGGGCTTCAGTCCTTTTCACCTACAAAATACCAGATCATGTTCCCTTCTCCCTTCACATCCATCTGCTTTCTCTCCCCTGTCCCTCCATCTCTCCCCCCTGGTGATTGCTTTCTTCTCCCTCCCAAGTGGAAATGATGTGTCCTCACTTGGGCCCTCCAGCTTATTCACTTTTTGAGTTTTGTGGACTGTGTTCTTGGGTGTTTTTTTTTTTCTGCTAATATTCACTATTAGTGTGAACATACTGTGCATGTGCTTTTGGGTCTGAGTTACTTCTAATGACACTTTCTAATTCCATCCATTTGCTTGCAAAACTCAGGATTTTCTCCTTCTTAATAGCTGAGTAATATTCCTTTGTGTAAATGAACCACATTTTCTATATCCATCCTTCTGTCTTGGGACATCTGGGTTATTTCCAGCTCTGGCTATCACAAATAAAGCTGCTATGAACATAGTCTCATGTGTCCTTGTGGTTTGGTGGAGCAGATTTGGGGTATATTCCCAAAAGTGGTATTTCTGGATCTTTAGGTATGTCTATTCCAGCTTTCTGAGGAACATCCAAATTGATTTCCAGAGTGGTTTTACCAGTTTGTAATCCCATCAGCAATAGTTACCAGTTTGTAATCCCACCAGCAATAGAGGAGTGTTCCTCTTTTTTCACATCCTCACTAACATGAGTTGTCACCTGAGTTTTTGTTCTTAGTCATTTTGACTGGTATAAAGCGGAATCTCAGAGTTAATTTGATTTGCATTTCTCTGATCATTAAGAGTGCTGAACATTTATTTAGGTGCTTCTCAGTCATTAGAGAGTCCTCTATTGCAAATTCTTGGTTTAGTTCTATACCCCATTTTTTGATAGGGTTGTTTGGGTTTTTAGTTGTAAGCTTCTTGAGTTCTTTATATATTTTAGACATTTACCCTGTATCAGATGTGGGGTTAGTGAAGATTTTTTCCCAATGTGTAGAATGCCAATTTGTTTTATTGACTATACCCTTTGCTTTCCAATTTTTGATTTACTGTCATTTCTTTTCAAAATAATTGAGAACATGCATTCCTTACCTGAACATAATTTTTATTTGGATTATATTTTTCATGTTTCTTTCCATTTTAAAAAGTCAAATTCAAATTATATCCTTTTTAACTCCTACTCAAAACATATTTCAAGCTGCAGGATACAGGACAGAAGAAGTAGTTTAAGAATCTCAACATATCCTTCCTTAGCTTTTTACCCCATGTGGTAATGAAAGCCATTTTTTTTATAAATGTCACTTTTTTTTTCTCAGATGAAGTGACAGATTGAAAGATGTATCCAATTTGTGGGAATATAGGCTTTACCTGAGCACAGAACATTTCCTTCTATGTTCTATTTCTAGGCCTAGGCCTGGATGCTTCTAGCCTCTGTATAATTTAATCTTCCAAGCCAACTGATTCAATCCAGCTTCACTTGGTTTCTGACTGACATGTTTGTGGCTTCACATTAACTGTGGAAATGTGATCTAAACTTCTGGCTCCTTCTATCTTAACTGGTGTCCCGCTTGTTCTCTCTGATACCTGTGCTTGTGTACGTGGCCTGGTAAAATTGCCATACATACTCAACATCTACTAAACAACAACATTTTCTGATCCTAAGTGGCCTTTAATTCCTGTGGTGTTCTCATGTGAGTTGGGCATATCCTATCTCTGACTCTGTCGAATCTTTCTCTCATTTGTCACTTTGTCTTCCACTCATTTAGCTGTCATTTTTGAAAATTGCTGCTTCCTTCTACAAACTAAACTTTCTTTTATTGTTAGGGATTTAATGCTGGTACTAAGTGCCTTTCTCTATTCCACCAAGATCATATTGCAATTCAGGGTGTGTCTGCATGTTTCCCACATCATACTTGTAGATGTGGTCCCATGTCAGGGCAGCCAGGTTGCTGGGTGAAAATTCCTCTACATTTGCATAAGGGCAATCATGCTTGCACTTCACCTTTATTTCTTAAATAAGTGTGTAAATTGTGTGCTTCCTATTATCAACAGTGTGTTTTTAATACATATCATTCCTAAGATTGGAAACACTTATTTTAACCTCACTGAACAGAATTAATAGGCCTTATGGTTTTCTTATTGGTCCTCAAGTCTTCATAATAATCTTTCTACATTGTTAGAAGCATTTGAATTTTAAGTCCCCAGTATAATTGACTCCTGTTCTGAAGAATATATTCCACGCATATTAAGTGAAAATTTTTTTCTCAGTACTAGTTTCTGATTTCCTTAGAAATGCCAGCTCCGTTACTTCAACTAAAGTAACTACTTGAATTTTGGTTTACTAATAAACATATTTAATGAAGTTTAAATTAATTTAACAATATTTGAGATAATTGTCTTTTAACAAATGGTAGGTTTGAAACGTCTACATCTGTTGTTTTAGTTTATTTTTGCCAATTATTATAATTAAGTATAACATTTGTACATGTGCGCACATGTGTGTGTATTGTGTGTGTGTGTGTGTGTGTGTGTGTGTGTGTGTGTGTGAGAGAGAGAGAGAGAGAGAGAGAGAGAGAGAGAGATACAGAGATACAGAGAAAGAAATAGGGAATGAATGGAAATACACATGCTATGAGAACAGTGATCTACCTCAGATGACATTCTTATCATATTCGCAACATTTAAATATTTTTTTTGTCTAGGCAGTGACTCTTATTGACTTGAAATTCCTATTATTAGGCAGGCTACTAACCCAATAAACCTAGAAATACAAATTCTTCAAATCTCAGTTCTGGGCTTGCAAAACTAATTTCTACGCATATACTCAAATATATCATAAAAATCTACATTTAAAATATGACATGTATTTATAATTTAAAATAGCCATAGATTTTGAAGCCTATTTGGATTATTCAAATCCAAAAAGATATGTTCATTAATATAATGCCAAAATTATTTTTTAATTTTCTTAGTATTCCTATGATAAAATTATGAGAATTATTGAACACTGTAAAATGTGTTGGATTATACTTTAAGAATATCTAAGATAGTTTTATACTGTATATACTCTGGATAGAAATTTCTTTAAAAGTTTAAATGAGAACACCTGACTGTAACTCAATAATCCATTGACAATTGTCCAAAATAATAACTGACAGAGAAAAGTAATGTCATAGTAGATATGAGGAAATAGTTTAAACATATATATCTCTGTAATTACTGTAGCTGACTTGAATAAATCCTTAAATATATTACAAATTACATGTTAGTGATTATTATTTGAATGGTTTATTGCTTACATTTATAGAAGATTACTTACAAAGAGCATTATTATAAAATCGTTCTAACTTTAAGGCACTATGAAATATTATTTAATAAGAAATTAACACTCCATTGTATTCCTTGCTAAATATTTATGATGAATATTAGGTTATAGGCTGTCTCTTAGTTTCTTTGTCAGTATCTAGGATCTCTGCTCCTTCATCTACCTTTCACGCACACACAAAAAACGTGAGGCTCTTGTGAATACCTGTAATGGGAATCCTATTTTCTTTGTGCAGAAGTTCATTCTTGGATTTCACTTTGGCTCATTACTTTTACTCAAGCCTTGCTGACTACTTCACTTTCCCCCAAGTGGCTAGGGAACTTTTTTTTTTCTTAACAACTGTTTCTTTTTTTTAATTTTTAAGAACTGAATAATGTGTGTTTAAAATATACCCACCTTCTTTTCCTCAATTCCCCATTATCCCATAACCACCAAGCTCTCCCAAGCAATTCTTATTTCGATTTTTTTCTCACCTAATCCAGATAGTATTGCCTGATTATTCTTGTGGGAAAGGGAGATGAGACTGTCCTGAACTGTGCTTGACTTTAGGAGGTGAAAAGATTGAAGGAACTTGAAGATAATATGAAAAGAGTGTTTTCCAGACACAATTAGGGAGCTGACTATATGAACTCATAGCAAATGTGACAATCTAGAAAGTCCAGAGTCTTATATACCTGGTCTACCTGCCTTTTATTTCTAGATTTTTAAGTGGTGGATTAATGATCAAATTTCTCCTGTTTTTGGACTTTTGCTTCAGTAAATCGTCTTCGGTGAGACATAGCTGGGCACTTTACTTTTTCAGACATATAATACCACTTATACTGATTGCAAACTTTTCACAGACCATGTGTTTCCTCCTTCATTTGATAAGGCATAGTAAACACCTGTTTTGCCTTTTTTTTATAAGCCTCAAACCTCAAAAAGATACTTTTCATAAAATGATAAATCAGTGATTGATTCTAAGTATTCTGAATATAGTGGGTATTAATTGACTTCCGTTCAAAATGAATAGATACAATTAGTAAATATAGAAATTTTTCCAATCTGAATAAATAATGTAATGTGTCAAATTTCAGGTTGGAAGAGAAAGAAAAAGAATTTAGGTACTCAAATGCTGTCAATTGCATCTTTTTTTTTTCTGGAGATGGGGACTGAACCCAGGGCCTTGTGCGTGCTAGGCAAGCGCTCTACCACTGAGCTAAATCCCCAACCCCTGCATCATCTTTCTTCAGTAAACAATAGTTCATATATTTCTGTTGTTGAATGTAAGAGCTTACATGGTAAACTCTTCTAAGTGTGCCTATTCTCATCGAATATAATATTTAATATTTAAATAATTAATTTAGTAATACTACAACTTAAGATGCACATAATAGCTATATGAAATTACTTTTTTTTCTATTCTAAATTACAGTAATGGTGCTAAGTTTCTTTTCTATTTACCTAATTTATGGTTTCTACTCCACCTTTTGATCATTAGTCATGTTTACCCAGGAATAACTTTCAGAACATCTTCAAACACATGGAAATTTACCCAGGTTGAAAGATGTTATGCTTTTAAATAAAGTACATGAATGCGTTATAAGCGTCACAATTATGCATATAATGATAGAGTAATACTAGAGTCATAATGGTAAGATTGATTTATCTTTTTATGTGCTCATTTATATATGTATTATATATTAATTAAATGTAGTTAATTTATAAAATTCATGAGTTCTCCAAACATGCAAATATATCACACACATGAGACACTGAAGAAAGGTTTCTGTAATTAAAACCATCTCAATTGATTTTTTAGTAAGATGAACTTTAAAATGTATTAAATATTTATTTTAAAATGACCTGGTTTTGGCCTTGCTTTCATGGAGATAGCCCTTGATAAATGCGAGTTTAAAATATTAGTGTTCTTGAGAAAGGAACAAAGGACTCTGTGAGCACTAAGAACAGAACAGCACTGTGAGATTGAATAATTATGCCAGCAAATGTCAAATCTAGTCAGACAGCTCTTGGTTTGAGCACAGAGTAAAGTCATTTAGTAGGTCCTAAAACCCAAGTGTACACATCCAGGTCACATTGAGTGATTGCAATGTCACCAAGAGAAAACAAGCTGAGATACATTGCAGTCAGACTCCAGGGCAGGGAACCCCACAGGTCTTTGCGGACAATGTGGTTTCAACTGAAATTTTTATGAAAGCCGTAGGCAGGAAGAAAAATTCAATTTTTCCTGAGTAAAGTTGGAAATTGGTACTACTCATATGAATTCTCAGTCATCCTATTAGATCTAACCACATTTTTTTTATCCTCTCAAAAGACTGAACCAGGCATCCTGCAAAAGAATGGCTTGAGTATAAATTTCAAGGACTCATTAAAGAACCATACCACAGTTTTATAACATTTAGGCCTCTTCAGGTGCTTGGCTACCGACTTTTTTTTCTGTTTTACAAAAATCGGTTAATATAAACATACACATGTGGAATTTGGAGTTCGTAATGAGGTGTAATTATGAGAAGTTGTAATATTTTCCTTATTATTCTTTATTATGGAGAACTACTAACATATAGTCAGTAATTCAAACCTGTTTTGAGGAAGTTAGTTGGTTCATAACTTATTATTAACTTTAGCTTCCCTTATGATATTTTGGTGATGAAAAACTTTAGGGTTTATATAACAAGTAAGTCATATTGGAAGAAATATGACTTTTTTTCTTTACTTTTTCCTGAACATAGCTGTGACCTTGCCTTCCAGGAAAGACACGGAGCTAAAACAGAAGGGAACATGTGGAAATGAAAACAGAAACACAAAAGAGCTAGAAAACATCTGTATATATTGTCTTCAGACCTCAAATTACTGGAATGACTAAATGAAGCTATTTAACATTACAGTACTTTAATATCTCACAGTTCAAGAGTGAAGGTACAGAATCTGGTAAATGCCTTGAAATAAGCAAACATTTCTAATGAGCTATACCATGCTTCACCAAAGACATTGTGAACACATTAGTACTTTCCTTTGAGCAGACTTACATGGTGTTAGGCCCTTTATAATTTGATGGAATCTTCTTAGGTAGAATTGGTTTTGATACCAAAGAATAACTCAGAGAAGAAGAATGCCTGGCATTAGTGACCATTTACAGTGTCAAGAATATCCAGGAGCTGTGGACACTTCACAAAATCTATGGAATCAGTAAAATGTAAAAGAAAACCACTGAAGAATAGTGATCAAAGGAAATATAAATCTGCAATCATTTAAAATGCCATTGTATTCTAGTTTATGTTTATCTTAGTGACACTGGGTATAGAAAACAGCAGCAACAGTAAGTAAATGAACTTTAAATTGTAAAGATTGTAGCATTTCTTTGGATTGAAATATTGTTTTTAGAAACTGATAAACACACAATAAGTCATTACATATTTGAGCCATGTTATATGAAATCGTGTGGCTTAAATTCACATTATAAATAAGGCCATCACAGAATAAATTTCAATACCTTTTTTTTGTTTCTACTCTTTATTTGCAGCATTTGTTGTTACATAATGAAAGACACTCGTTCATGCAGGTGACATGACCTTGACTACACACAGGCTTCTTTACTTAAAGAATAAACATATTTTCTACTTTGAAAATTTTAGGGGAGAATTGCACAGAAGCTGCAGGAGGTTCAGACTTCCTTGAAAAATACTTTGAGACTCTATAAATGGAAATATATAGTAATGTTTAGAAATTAAAATTAATATGTATTGACAAAGGATATTCGCCTATGAACGTGAAAATACACATACGAGGGTTTAATGCATTCATAGTTATTATTGTTTCAGAGAGATTCTTCAGAATTATGGAGTGGGAACAAAGGTTGATTAACCATGAGGAATTACTATGTTCTTAATTCGATTAAAAATAATGAATGATTCTTCTTTAAACCTATCTGATCGAGAAAGCACTCTACACAAGGATCATTGTTTTATATCATGGTATGTACAAACATCTAAGTCTCTATTGATTCATTTTTCAGTACAATTAATCACTCTATCAGATTTACAGGATGTTGTAAAGTTAAAAGCTCAGGATTAGAATCAAAATAAATTATGTACTGTATGTGTTGCAATGGAATTTATGATTAGTATAATATAAGAAAACAGCATGAAAAATAAAATCAAATTTATTTATTCAGCATAACACCTAAAATTCTGTCATCTCTAGCTGAAGACACTCACTTTCAAAAATGTAATCTACTTTTCTTTTCCTTCTTCACTTTATAAATTATATGGGAAAATTCTCTAATGGAACATGTAAAAATCATATGCTAAAGAACATAAGAAAGGAAGGCTTCCAGCATATTCAGACTGTGGAATCCAAGTATTTTTGTCGCTGTGATATTACACCCTGAAGGCTCCTTCTTTCTGTATCTATCTGTGGATAATCAGAAGAGTATGTGCACTCTACAAAAAGAGATGTGTCCACTACAAAATCACTTAATCATGGAAGGGAATATTTACCCTTTAATTAGATGCTTATAAGTGGCAGTCTCTGATTTGTTTACAGTTTTATATGAAGGCACTGTCTCACTAAAGATACCCATAATAAGTCTGAGAATACCTGTTCAACTTTGTTGTAACCTGCTGGGTTTTTTTTTATTTTTAAGTGCTCATTTTAATTAAAAAATATGTATATTAGTTAATCTAGATGCAAAAAAGAATCAGCTCCTTCTTGCCTTAAAATAATCCCTCTCTTTACCTTTTTCTTTCTTTCCTTCTCTCTCTATTTTTTTCTTTTTCTTTTTTTTATTAACTTGAGTATTTCTTTTTTTTTTTTTATTAACTTGAGTATTTCTTATATACATTTCGAATGTTATTCCCTTTCCCGGTTTCCGGGCAAACATCCCCCTCCCCCCTCCCCCTCCCCTTCCTTATGGGTGTTCCCCTCCCAACCCTCCCCCCATTGCCGCCCTCCCCCCATAGACTAGTTCACTGGGGGTTCAGTCTTAGCAGGACCCAGGGCTTCCCCTTCCACTGGTGCTCTTACTAGGATATTCATTGCTACCTATGGGGTCAGAGTCCAGGGTCAGTCCATGTATAGTCTTTAGGTAGTGGCTTAGTCCCTGGAAGCTCTGGTTGCTTGGCATTGTTGTACTTTTGGGGTCTCGAGCCCCTTCAAGCTCTTCCAGTTCTTTCTCTGATTACTTCAACAGGGGACCTATTCTCAGTTCAGTGGTTTGCTGCTGGCATTCGCCTCTGTATTTGCTGTATTCTGGCTGTGTCTCTCAGGAGCGATCTACATCCGGCTCCTGTCGGTCTGCACTTCTTTGCTTCATCCATCTTGTCTAATTGGGTGGCTGTATATGTATGGGCCACATGTGGGGCAGGCTCTGAATGGGTGTTCCTTCAGTCTCTGTTTTAATCTTTGCCTCTCCCTTCCCTGCCAAGGGTATTCTTGTTCCCCTTTTAAAGAAGGAGTGAAGCATTCACATTTTGATCATCCGTCTTGAGTTTCGTTTGTTCTAGGGATCTAGGGTAATTCAAGCATTTGGGCTAATAGCCACTTATCAATCAGTGCATACCATGTATGTCTTTCTGTGATTGGGTTAGCTCACTCAGGATGATATTTTCCAGTTCCAACCATTTGCCTACGAATTTCATAAACTCGTTGTTTTTGATAGCTGAGTAATATTCCATTGTGTAGATGTACCACATTTTCTGTATCCATTCCTCTGTTGAAGGGCATCTGGGTTCTATCCATTTTCTGGCTATTATAAATAAGGCTGCGATGAACATAGTGGAGCACGTGTCTCTTTTATATGTTGAGGCATCTTTTGGGTATATGCCCAAGAGAGGTATAGCTGGATCCTCAGGCAGTTCAATGTCCAATTTTCTGAGGAACCTCCAGACTGATTTCCAGAACGGTTTTACCAGTCTGCAAACCCACCAACAATGGAGGAGTGTTCCTCTTTCTCCACATCCTCGCCAGCATCTGCTGTCACCTGAGTTTTTGATCTTAGCCATTCTCACTGGTGTGAGATGAAATCTCAGGGTTGTTTTGATTTACATTTCCCTTATGACTAAAGATGTTGAAGATTTCTTTAGGTGTTTCTCAGCCATTTGGCATTCCTCAGCTGTGAATTCTTTGTTTAGCTCTGAACCCCATTTTTTAATAGGGTTATTTGTTTCCCTGTGGTCTAACTTCTTGAGTTCTTTGTATATTTTGGATATAAGGCCTCTATCTGTTGTAGGATTGGTAAAGATCTTTTCCCAATCTGTTGGTTGCCGTTTTGTCCTAACCACAGTGTCCTTTGCCTTACAGAAGCTTTGCAGTTTTATAAGATCCCATTTGTCGATTCTTGATCTTAGAGCATAAGCCATTGGTGTTTTGTTCAGGAAATTTTTTCCAGTGCCTATCTGTTCCAGATGCTTCCCTAGTTTTTCTTCTATTAGTTTGAGTGTGTCTGGTTTGATGTGGAGGTCCTTGATCCACTTGGACTTAAGCTTTGTACAGGGTGATAAGCATGGATCGATCTGCATTCGTCTACATGTTGACCTCCAGTTGAACCAGCACCATTTGCTGAAAATGCTATCTTTTTTCCATTGGATGGTTTTGGCTCCTTTGTCAAAAATCAAGTGACCATAGGTGTGTGCGTTCATTTCTGGGTCTTCAATTCTATTCCATTGGTCTATCTGTCTGTCTCTGTACCAATACCATGCAGTTTTTATCACTATTGCTCTGTAATACTGCTTGAGTTCAGGGATAGTGATTCCCCCTGAAGTCCTTTTATTGTTGAGGATAGCTTTAGCTATCCTGGGTTTTTTGTTATTCCAGATGAATTTGCAAATTGTTCTGTCTAACTCTTTGAAGAATTGGATTGGTATTTTGATGGGGATTGCATTGAATCTGTAGATCGCTTTTGGTAAAATGGCCATTTTTACTATATTAATCCTGCCAATCCATGAGCATGGGAGATCTTTCCATCTTCTGAGGTCTTCTTCAATTTCTTTCCTCAGTGTCTTGAAGTTCTTATTGTACAGATCTTTTACTTGCTTGGTTAAAGTCACACCGAGGTACTTTATATTATTTGGGTCTATTATGAAAGGTGTCATTTCCCTAATTTCTTTCTCGGCTTGTTTCTCTTTTGTATAGAGGAAGGCAACTGATTTATTTGAGTTAATTTTATACTCAGCCACTTTGCTGAAGTTGTTTATCAGCTTTAGTAGTTCTCTGGTGGAACTTTTGGGATCACTTAAATATACTATCATGTCATCTGCAAATAGTGATATTTTGACCTCTTCTTTTCCGATCTGTATCCCCTTGATCTCCTTTTGTTGTCTGATTGCTCTGGCTAGAACTTCAAGAACTATATTGAATAAGTAGGGAGAGAGTGGGCAGCCTTGTCTAGTCCCTGATTTTAGTGGGATTGCTTCAAGTTTCTCTCCATTTCGTTTAATGTTAGCAACTGGTTTGCTGTATATGGCTTTTACTATGTTTAGGTATGGGCCTTGAATTCCTATTCTTTCCAGGACTTTTATCATGAAGGGGTGTTGAATTTTGTCAAATGCTTTCTCAGCATCTAATGAAATGATCATGTGGTTCTGTTCTTTCAGTTTGTTTATATAATGGATCACGTTGATGGTTTTCCGTATATTAAACCATCCCTGCATGCCTGGGATGAAGCCTACTTGATCATGGTGGATGATTGTTTTGATGTGCTCTTGAATTCGGTTTGCCAGAATTTTATTGAGTATTTTTGCGTCGATATTCATAAGGGAAATTGGTCTGAAGTTCTCTTTCTTTGTTGTGTCTTTGTGTGGTTTAGGTATAAGAGTAATTGTGGCTTCGTAGAAGGAATTCGGTAGGGCTCCATCTGTTTCAATTTTGTGGAATAGTTTGGATAATATTGGTATGAGGTCTTCTATGAAGGTTTGATAGAATTCTGCACTAAACCCGTCTGGACCTGGGCTCTTTTTGGTTGGGAGACCTTTATTGACTGCTTCTATTTCCTTAGGAGTTATGGGGTTGTTTAACTGGTTTATCTGTTCCTGATTTAACTTCGATACCTGGTATCTGTCTAGGAAATTGTCCATTTCCTGAAGATTTTCAAATTTTGTTGAATATAGGTTTTAATAGTAAGATCTGATGATTTTTTGGATTTCCTCTGAATCTGTAGTTATGTCTCCCTTTTCATTTCTGATTTTGTTAATTTGGACGCACTCTCTGTGTCCTCTTGTTAGTCTGGCTAAGGGTTTATCTATCTTGTTGATTTTCTCAAAGAACCAACTTTTGGTTCTGTTGATTCTTTCTATGGTCCTTTTTGTTTCTACTTGGTAGATTTCAGCTTTGAGTTTGATTATTTCCTGCCTTCTACTCCTCCTGGGTGTATTTGCTTCTTTTTGCTCTAGAGCTTTTAGGTGTGCTGTCGAGCTGCTGACATATGCTCTTTCCTGTTTCTTTCTGCAGGCACTCAGCGCTATGAGTTTTCCTCTTAGCACAGCTTTCATTGTGTCCCATAAGTTTGTGTATGTTGTATCTTCATTTTCATTAAATTCTAAAAAGTTTTTAATTTCTTTCTTTATTTCTTCTTTGACCAGGTTATCATTGAGTAGAGCATTGTTCAATTTCCACGTATATGTGGGCATTCTTCCCTTACTGTTATTGAAGACCAGTTTTAGGCCGTGGTGGTCCGATAGCACGCATGGGATTATTTCTATCTTTCTGTACCTGTTGAGGCCCGTTTTTTGACCAATTATATGGTCAATTTTGGAGAAAGTATCATGAGGAGCTGAGAAGAAGTTATATCCTTTTGCTTTAGGATAGAATGTTCTATAAATATCCGTTAAGTCCATTTGGCTCATGACTTCTCTTAGTCTGTCGACATCACTGTTTAATTTCTGTTTCCATGATCTGTCCATTGATGAGAGTGGGGTGTTGAAATCTCCCACTATTATTGTGTGAGGTGCAATGTGTGTTTTGAGCTTGAGTAAGGTTTCTTTTACGTATGTAGGTGCCCTTGTATTTGGGGCATAGATATTTAGGATTGAGAGTTCATCTTGGTGGATTTTTCCTTTGATGAATATGAAGTGTCCTTCCTTATCTTTTTTTGATGACTTTTAGTTGGAAATTGATTTTATTTGATATTAGAATGGCTACTCCAGCTTGCTTCTTCTGACCATTTGCTTGGAAAGTTGTTTTCCAGCCTTTCACTCTGAGGTAGTGTCTGTCTTTGTCTCTGAGGTGTGTTTCCTGAAGGCAGCAGAATGCAGGGTCCTCGTTGCGTATCCAGTTTGTTAATCTTTTTTTTTTATTGGGGAGTTGAGACCATTGATGTTGAGAGATATTAAGGAATAGTGATTATTGTTTCCCTTTATATTCATATTTGATGTGAGGTTATGTTTGTGTGCTTTCATTCTCTTTGTTTTGTTGCCAAGACGATTAGTTTCTTGCTTCTTCTAGGGTATAGCTTGCCTCCTTATGTTGGGCTTTACCATTTATTATCCTTTGTAGTGCTGGATTTGTAGAAACATATTGTGTAAATTTGGTTTTGTCATGGAATATCTTGGTTTCTCCATCAATGTTAATAGAGATTTTTCCTGGATACAGTAACCTGGGCTGGCATTTGTGTTCTCTTAGGGTCTGTGTGACATCAGTCCAGGATCTTCTGGACTTCATATTTTCTGGCGAGAAGTCTGGTGTGATTCTGATAGGTCTCCCTTTATATGTTACTTGACCATTTTCCCTTACTGCTTTTAATATTCTTTCTTTATTTTGTGCGTTTGGTGTTTTGACAATTATGTGATGGGAGGTGTTTCTTTTCTGGTCCAATCTATTTGGAGTTCTGTAGGCTTCTTGTATGTCTATGGGTATCTCTTTTTTAAGGTTAGGGAAGTTTTCTTCTATGATTTTGTTGAAGATATTTACTGGTCCTTTGAGCTGGGAGTCTTCACTCTCTTCTATGCCTATTATCCTTAGGTTTGATCTTCTCATTGAGTCCTGGATTTCCTGTATGTTTTGGACCAGTAGCTTTTTCTGCTTTACATTATCTTTGACAGTTGAGTCAATGATTTCTATGGAATCTTCTGCTCCTGAGATTCTCTCTTCCATCTCTTGTATTCTGTTGGTGAAGCTTGTATCTACAGCTCCTTGTCTCTTCTTTTGGTTTTCTATATCCAGGGTTGTTTCCATGTGTTCTTTATTGATTGCTTCTATTTCCATTTTTAATTCCTTCAACTGTTTGATTGTGTTTTCCTGGAATTCTTTCAGGGATTTTTGTGTCTCCTCTCTATGGGCTTCTACTTGTTTATTTATGTTTTCCTGGAATTCTTTCAGGGATTTTTGCGAACCTCTCTGTAGGCTTCTACTTGTTTATTAATATTTTCCTGTGTTTCTCTAAAGGAGTTCTTCATGTCTTTCTTGAAGTCCTCCAGCATCATGATCAAATATGATTTTGAAACTAGATCTTGCTTTTCTGGTGTGTTTGGATATTCCGTGTTTGCTTTGGTGGGAGAATTGGGCTCCGATGATGCCATGTAGTCTTGGTTTCTGTTGCTTGGGTTCCTGCGCTTGCCTCTCTCCATCAGATTATCTCTAGTGTTACTTTGTTCTGCTATTTCTGACAGTGGCTAGACTGTCCTATAAGCCTGTGTGTCAGGAGTGCTGTAGACCTGTTTTTCTGTTTTCTTTCAGCCAGTTATGGGGAGAGAGTGTTCTGCTTTCGGGCATGTAGTTTTTCCTATCTACAGGTCTTCAGCTGTTCCTGTGGGCCTGTGTCTGGTGTTCACCAGGCGGGTCACTTGCAGCAGAAGAGTTGGTATTACCTGTGGTCCCGACGCTCAAGTTTGCTCGTGGGGTGCTGCCTACGAGCTCTCAGCGGTGGCACCAACCAGGAAGATCTGCGCTGCTGTTTCCCGGAGCCTCTGTGCACCAGGGTTCCACATGGCATTTGGTGTTTTCCTCTGGCATCAGAGATGTGTGCAGAGTGCAGTCTCTTCTGGTTTCCCAGGCGTGTCTGCCTCTCTGTAGGTTTAGCTCTCCCTCCCATGGGATTTGGGTGCAGAGAACTGTTTATCCGGTCTGTCCCTTCAGGTTCCGGTGGTGTCTAAGGCGCAGGGGTCCTGCCGCTCCTGGGCCCTCCCCCACGGGAACCCAGAGGCCGTATACAGTTTCCTCTTGGTCCAGGGATGTGGGCAGGGGTGGGCAGTGTTGGTTTTGTCTTCTGCTCTGTAGCTTCAGGAGTGCCGACCTGACCAGGCGGTGAGGTCTCTCTCCCACGGGTTCTGGGATCAGAGAGCTGCTGCGGGCCAGGATCCGCGGGTGTGGGACTCCTGGTAAACACAGGAAGTGCCCGGTCCTAGAAGAATTTTGCCTCTGTGTGTCCTGAGTTCACCAGGCAGGTCTCTTGCAGCAGAAAAGTTGGTCTTACCTGTGGTCCCAAGGCTCAAGTTTGCTTGTGGGGTGCTGCCTAAGAGCTCTCAGCAGCGGCAGCAACCAGGAAGATCTGCGCCGCCGTTTCTGGGTGCTGCCGTTTCTGGGAGCCTCAGTGCACCAGGGTTCCAGATGGCGTTTGGTGTTTTCCTCTGGGGTCAGAGATGTGTGCAGAGTGCAGTCTCTTCAGATTTCCCAAGTGTGTCTTCCTCTCTGTAGGTTTAGCTCTCCCTCCCAAGGGATTTGGGTGCAGAGAACTGTTTATCTGGTCTGTCCCTTCAGGTTCCGGCGGTGTGTAAGGCGCAGGGGTCCTGCCGCTCCTGGGCCCTCCCCCACGGGAACCCAGAGGCCGTATACAGTTTCCTCTTGGGCCAGGAATGTGGGCAGTGTTGGGCAGTGTTGGTGGTCTCTTCCGCTCTGCAGCTTCAGGAGTCAACATGCTGTTTTTTATATTTCATTCCAATACAAAATAAAGATGTCATACTTGATACCTGGGGAGTTTCAGAATACTTAAGGATTTAGATACAATATCTGTTTGCCTCTCAGTTTACCATCACTTGACCTTCAGTGATATATCCCCACTATCCATAAAGAGTATGGGATTAGAATTTTCCAAAGGTCACATAGCATCCACTTTCATATATCTCTAACAGATATGGCATTGTTAGTAATTCATGGGTATATGTGTAAACACTACATTGCAAGTAACTAATTTTATACTCGCTTTTTTTAAATGTCTACTTTATGTTTTCAAAATTCAGATGCCAAGACTGCCTTAGTAATTTAGTGTTTATTAGGAGAAACTCTGAGGAGGAGGAGGACGTGTTACTTTACAATGGGTGACAAAGGTATATTCTTCTTATGTCACAGGTCTTTGTAAGTAAAAGATTAGCAATATCCAAGGTATCTAAGAAAAATGTTAGCATGCGAAGCAGATCCAAAAATCCCATATAATTTTCTGAGCCAAAATTGTTTTTAAGAAGTTGCCTGGCAGGCACAACCTGATGAGATTCAGTGCAACAAGCACTTGAAGCATTTGCCTTGAATGGATGCTTTGCTACTTACTGAAGTAGATTCTGCTAAAAGGGTTCTGGGTTTCAGAGTTTCATAATCACACAGAGAACAACTTCCCTTCAGAAGAGGAGAGTTGGTCACTAGTGTCTGCCCACAGTTTGCACTCTACTGGAAATTTTACTGTGTTAAGTACATTATGCATGACAGTTTCTTCCTAAGTCTCTAACTACTCCTCCTTTTTTCTGGAAAGTACATACTTACCAAGTCTCTTTGTGACATTATAATTCTCTTTGCTACATCCATTTTATAGTTTTCAGCATCTGTGCTGTTACAAGAGAAAACAGAGTGCTCTTTAAATGCTTCAGGGGTGGAATTCTGGTTTTTGTATTCTGCTCTCAGCTGCTAGTTGGCTAACCTAGTGTGCTTATTTTTGAAGGTTTTCCTGTTTTAAAATCGCAAACGTATTCCACAATGACCCATTGTTGCTTACTCTCAAATGATAAAACTATTGCACAAATCGGTATATTCCAAGATGTCTTCTAGTTATACTATGTATTATTCATGTAAATTTTCATAACTGTAGAGCTGTAACATGTCAAGTTTATCAACACCTAACAACATTTTTTTTCTTTTTCAGATTCATTTTACTTTCTAAGTGTGTGTGTGTGTGTGTGTGTGTGTGTGTGTGTCTGTGTGTGTGTGTGTCTGTGTGTGTGTCTGTGTCTGTGTGTATGACTTGTATACATGCACCTGAAGCTAGGAAGAGGATATGTGATGTTCTCAGATTGGAGGTATAATCCTTCCAGTGTAACATGATGAACCGATTTCTGTTTCTCTTGAAGAACAGAATGTATTTTGAGCCATCTTGTCAGCTCCTAGCCCTGGATTCTTACAAACTAATTTTTGTTTCCTTTCATTTTCTTTTGATTTTTTGACTTAGGCAAAATCCTTGTATGGCTCTTACTGTCTCTAGGAATAAGACATGGTTCTAGCTTCAGTATGAGTGAATGTACCTTCATGCCCAGCACTCTGGAGGCAGAAATAGGCAGAAGTGTATGAATTCAAAGCTAGCCTCGATTATATAGTGAGTCACAGGTCAGTCAGGGCTACAAAGCTAATATAAGCTTTGTATATAAAGCTAATGCTTATAAAACAAGGCATACACATAGGTTACATACTTCTTAGCTTGATTTCTGGTTTTCCGCTTGTAAACTCTTAAGATCTCCTGTTTCCCCTTCTTCTAAGCTCTCTAGTCCATGAGTTCGTTATCAATGGTTCACAATCTCGAAGGACTTTGGACCTTCAGTTTAAATTATTTACCTATGTACTTAAAGTGCCAATCAGCACACTGGGCTTCAATAAGACTTTCCAATTACCTGTCCCCAAACTGTGAAATTCAAAGTTGAGATGACAAAGCAAAATGAATAGCCTTGAACACAAACTATAATTTTTAACAGCCATTTGAAGATGTATAATGTACATTATACATCTAATTTCTAATGTACCACTTTTGTTTCTTTAGATTGTTTTTTTCCATAGCATCTACAGATTATTGTTTTGTTTAGCTTCCTCTAAATACAAAGCCTCGGGCAGAAATTTAACTACAGTGGCCTATCTGGGTAGTGACATGAACAAATAACAATAGAAATGGAAAAATAAAACAAAGAGTAATGGATGTCAAGAAAATATGTACTTGTTGAACAAATTACCCATATTGGTAAGTAGAATTCCATTTTCCAGGGAAATTAGGGGTCAGTGTATATTGAAGCCCTTCTAATTGTCTCACCCTAGATACAATGAAGCTAATATTTACATGCCTACTGCCATTATTCAGTGTGTGGGAATAATTAAAAGCACATTGTCAACATTTCTATAATACTCATCTGTTCTGTACTTGGAATGAAAAAAAATGATTCAGTGGTAAAAGTATAACGTCAGGAAATATAGCATAAAACTTCACAGCATAGAACATTTTTGTGGACTACTGAGACTTAGTCAACACCAAAAGAACGTTCAGTAGATTTTAATGGTGTAAAATTTATAAAGCAAAGTATTCAAAAGAGAAAGTGGAATCCTGTAGCAAATACTGTATTGAAGATATCTACTAGTTATGACAACTTTACAATCATTAGGCCAAACAATTTACTGAAAGGAAAACAATATTCTGTTAAAATGAAATGACTAATGTAGAGACTGCCTTCATTAGATATCAGAAATACCTAGTAGCAGAGTTTGAGTATTACATTCTAA
Source organism: Rattus norvegicus (assembly GCF_021556685.1). Taxonomy (NCBI): domain Eukaryota; kingdom Metazoa; phylum Chordata; class Mammalia; order Rodentia; family Muridae; genus Rattus; species Rattus norvegicus. The sequence goes on from NC_141548.1 coordinate 71,620,036, forward strand.
TCAGGACAAGGATTCTAAATCTTGTAAAGTTAAGTGATATTGCCCAATATTACAAATACATTGTATGCCATATTTATTTAATTTCCCTTAAACAATAATTCATTTTAAAATATATTTACTCATTGTAATTATAATCTTTAATATATACATTGCAAAATATAGAAGTTTTCCTCAGAGGGCTCATATGAGCTCACAGAATATGTAGCAGCAACCACATATTGTGCATGGGTTACTCCCAGGATCTCTGCATACATTTTGTGGTTGTTTAGCTTGGGTTTCAAGTTCTTCTAACAATGGAATTGAGGTGCCTATGATTCCTTTGCCTGTTTTTGGTGCCCCACTTCTTTTACTGGGTTGCATCCTCCAGTTTTGATTTGCCCATTTTTACTGCATGGTATTATTTCAGGTTCAGCTGACATCACTGGGAGACCTGCTCTTTTGTGAAGGGAAATGGAAGAATATTGGATCTGGAGAAAGGGGAGGTGTGTATGTCTATGCTGGAAAGAGGTCTTAGAAGGAATGCTGCAATCAGGATGTGTAAAAGTATGTTTTATTAGCATGACATGATTATCATCTTGAAGACTTATTGCTGAATAAACTCACCCTTTCTAGCTCTTTCTGAGTTTTGGCTGGCTGGTTCAACTCATCTCTTCTTGGTAAAACTCTCCAAGCTGAATGAGTCCATTGGGCTTCTCTCGTCTTCTCACTGAATTGCTCTACTTGGTCTCAAATGAACTCCAACAATTTTTTCCAGTTTTCTGACTTCTTAATTTCTGGCTTCAACTTCCTCTGCTGACCTGACCTGAACTGCATGAACTAACAACTCCACTGCAGGCAGTCGCTGTAGAGATCGATAATTATTATTTTTTGGTTGTAATAGTTATACTGTGTGAAATTCTTAGCTTAAACAGAGAGGAGATGTAAAGCAACTTAAAAACAACAACATGACTACTCAGACAAGGAATCAGAGCCAACGACCTAGGTCAGGGTGATTTAGGTAGAATAAAGACAGAGAACACACATTTAATCCCTCTGACCGGAATATAGGCCTGCTGTATTTGTATTTACCTTAGGCTTCCTGGCTAACTAGTCTCTGAAGTTTGGTTACTCACCAAGGTTGGGTATGGGTTCTTTCTCTAGGAGTGAGCCTTAAGTCAAATAAGAAATTGGTTGGCAACTTCCACAAGTTCTGTGTCACCATGACCCTGGCATATTTTGCAGGTAGGACAAACTGTAAGTCAAAGGTTTTATGTCCATGTTTCTCTTTTGGTTGCCTAGATGGTGTCTTCTGACACTAAAGAGACTAAAAAGTAAGGATGAAGGCCCCCTGTAGGCAACACCTGTACTGCTCTATGTTTAATGTGTTGTGTGGGTGTTCTCAGTAATAAGGCCCCATTGTCAGTTTGCAGAGAACAAGCCCTTGCAGAAAATGGTCTCCGATCATTCCTCATTCCTACTAAGACTCTCTTTCCAACAGCTCAATTGATTTAAACCCAATTGCTCCACTAAAAGCCTTCCCTGGCTACAATGTCAGTTGAGACTCCTATTTCCCCTTACTAGTAATCTTCATTAGGATCACCTTTACAGATACCAGAATGCTTCCACTGCACCAGACTTCTAGCCGACCACAGCAAACAAACACCCACAATTCCAGCCATCTCTTCCACATGCTCTCCATCCACACCACATCATACCACACCCCAATCTTATCCCTTTTCCCACAGCTCCCAGTCCACCACAAAATCTGTTGTACGCTCCCTTCCCAGTGATTTCATTGCATCCCCTTAGACTCCTCTTCTTTACCTAACCTTACAGAGTCTACAATTTTAGTTTGTTAGTTAATTTAATTATTTGTTATTAATCCTATTACTTATTAGTTATTATCCTCATTAATTAATGTGTATTATATTTTTCTTTCTGGGTCTGAGTTGCCTAACTCAGGATGCTTTTTAAATTTTATAGTGTCATTTTTTTTTAGGTTGAATAATGTCCCATTGTGTAAATATAAGATTTTTTTCTTTAGGTTGAGGGACATCTAGGGGGTTTTCAGGTTCTGCCTATTATGAATGAATCTACTATGAACATGTTGAGCAAGTGACTATGTGGTAGGATGCAGTCTCTATTGGCTTTGTGTCCAAGAGCAGTATAGCTTGGAGTTGATGTCTATAGTGGTTATATAAAACTGTACTCCCAGCAGCAATGAAAGAGTGTTCCACTTTTTCCACATCCTTTCCAGCATACGTTGTTACCTGTGTTATTGATTTTACCTGGGGTAATTTTGATGCAAATCTTAAGGTAGTGACCAATCAATGACTAGTCCAACATTAGGGTCATTATGTATGGGGTCCATACATAATATTAACTGGGTATCCAGAATCAAAAGCTTGGTTAATTATAGTATCAAATGAAACATAACTGCCCAAAAAGTTAATGATGAAAGGATTCCTAATAACATTCCTCATAGACCAGAGCCTAGCCCAATAATAATGAGAGAGACTTCATCCATCAACTAACTAGGGCAGATGCAGAGACCCATAGGCAAACATTAGTCAGAGCTTGGAAACTTCACAGAAAAATGAAGGTAGGATTATAGGAACCAGAGGAGGCAAGAAAACCATGAGAACGTAATCTACAGGGTCAACTAATCAAGGCTTATAGGGGATCCCAGAATGTGAAGCATCACTCACAGAGTCTACATGGAGCTGATCTAAGTCCTGTGCATATATGTTATGGTTGTATTGCTTGGTGTTCTCGTGGGACTTTTAACAGTAGAGAGGGGGCATCTCTGATTCTTTCACTTTCTCTCTGAACCCTTTTCTTCATCTTAAGTTGTTTAGTCCAGCCTTCATATGGATGTATAAGTCTAGTTTTATTTTAACTTGTTAGGTCTTGTTTGGTTGGTACCTCTATGGGATCTGTTCTTTTTTATGGGAAATGGAAGAGAAGTGGATCTAGGGGAGAGGGACGTGTGGCAAAGGACTGGAAAGAGTGGAGGGAAGAGTGTTGGGATGTAATGTATAAGAGAAGAATAAATAAAAATAATAAAGAGATAATCGAATTATTTTATATGAGCCTATTGTGAAAGGTGTTATTTCCCTGATTACTTTTTGAGACCATTTATCTTTGTATTCAAACACTTTTCTGAATGTATTTATCACGTGTAGGTGTTCCCTCTGAAATTTTCAGTCTTGCATGTATACTATCATATCTCCTGCACATAGAAACTTTCACCTTTTCCTTTCTAATGTGAATCCTTTTTTTTTATTCAATTAACTTATTCATTTTACATCCTGATCCCAGCCCCACTCTCACCTGTCCCCCCATTACAAATCCCTACTACATTATGAGCTCCCCTTCTCCTCAGAAAAGGGGAAACAATCTTGGGTACCACCCCCTCTTTAGTACATCAAGTCACCAAGGACTAAGCACATTGTCTCCTACTGAGAACCAACTGACTAGTCCAGTTTTCTGTCTCGTTTAGTATTCTTATCTCTCTAGCTTAGACTTCAAAAGTGATAATGAATAACTATGAAGCGATAGGCATCCTTTTATAGTTCCTAATTTTAGTGCAATTGTTTTGAGTTCATCTCCATTTAATCTAATCTTGACTATAGGCTTGCTGTATATTGTTTACTCATATTATCTTGCCAAGAACCTGCAAGTCAGATCTTAGGCCTCAATGGAGTAATTACCAATACTATTCTGTTAAATAAAGATAGTATTAAAGTTGTTTCTATTTATTTACTCTTATGTGTCAAATCATATCTTAGATTTCACTCAGTAATCTGTTATTTGGAGAAAAGAAAACACCCAGAATCATAACTGGTCAATGTGCAGAGCGGAGAATGCAGAATGCTCATCCAAAAATGGAGCATATATATCATGCCATCTCCTCCTGCCATGAGAGGGAAATACACAAGGGCAAATTTGATAACAGATAATAAGACACAAAAGAAAATTTCCAAATTAAAAGAGAATTTGTATTTTTCTATGGATAATTCTTGTCCTCACCAACATATTATTCTTCACTTGCGAGATACTTTGCATTATTCAATCTTTTTCAATACTTGGATATAAACTTTTATATGCCTGTTTTCTCCTTTTTAAAAAAAATAACTTTTCTATGTTTATATGACTATTGGGCATTGAGTATGGAGAAACGTCAAATTTTACTAATATAACTTCATTATTTGGAAACGTCATTTGTATTAAACAGTCAATCATTATAAATGTGGAGTATGAGATAACAATGTTTAGATCAATTGTATGGCCAAGTGTGTTTCAGGTCTACTCCTTAGGTCCTCCCGAGGAGGCACAACTTGAAATCTAAAGTGTTAATGAGTTCTTCTTTTGTAGTGGACATAGCTGCCCCATTTTCTATATTCCCATTATTCACATAATGAAATTGACAGCTGGGTTCTCCACTTCAGTCATTCTCATTCTGTTCTTAGAGGAAAAAAAAAAGAAAAGAAAACAAGGTGGAAAGATATAAAAAAATATGCTTACTTCTGGACCTTTCCCTAATTTCTTGATATTTGTCTTCCCAAATTGTTATTGCTTCATTTATTTACCTGTGCCTATATATTGATCAATTGATAGTGAAATTTGAATTTTATATTTATTTTGAGTTATTTTTATTGGATTTTTTTGTATCTCCATTTCAAATGTTATTCCCTTTCCCAGTTTCCCAGACACAAGCCGCCTATCCCATCTCACTCCCCTTTTTCTATAAGGGTGTTCCTCTCCCCAACTACACCTCCTTCCTGACCCTGACATTCTCCTACTCTGGGGGGCCCAGTCTTGGCAGGACCAAGGGCTTCTCCTTCCATTGGTGCCCAACAAGGCCATCCTTTGCTACCTATGCAGCTGGAGCCCTGAGTCAGTCCATGTACAGTCTTTGGGTAGTTGTTTTATCCCTGGGAGCTCAAGTTGGTTGGCATTGTTATTCTTATTGGGTTGCAAGCACCTTCTGTTCTTTCAATCCTTTCTCTAATTCCTCCAAAGTGGATCCCATTCTCAGTTCAATGGTTTGCTGCTAGCATTCACCTCTGTAATTGACATCCTCTGACTGTGCTTCTCTCTCGAAAACAACATATATGCACAAAATATAAGTATATATACACACATATATGCTTAAGTAGAGCAAATAGCAATCAGAAGCAACACCTGTGAGTAGTGTATAGTTTTTTTTTTTTTAATTTATTTTTTTTATTAACTTGAGTATTTCTTATATACATTTCAAGTGTTATTCCCTTTCCCGGTTTCCGGGCAAAATCCCCCTCCCCCCTCCCCTTCCTTATGGGTGTTCCCCTCCCAACCCTCCCCCCATTGCCGCCCTCCCCCCATAGTCTAGTTCACTGGGGGTTCAGTCTTAGCAGGACCCAGGGCTTCCCCTTCCACTGGTGCTCTTACTAGGATATTCATTGCTACCTATGGGGTCAGAGTCCAGGGTCAGTCCATATATAGTCTTTAGGTAGTGGCTTAGTCCCTGGAAGCTCTGGTTGCTTGACATTGTTGTACTTTTGGGGTCTCGAGCCCCTTCAAGCTCTTCCAGTTCTTTCTCTGATTCCTTCAACGGGGGACCTATTCTCAGCTCAGTGGTTTGCTGCTGGCATTCGCTTCTGTATTTGCTGTATTCTGGCTGTGTCTCTCAGGAGCGATCTACATCCGGCTCCTGTCGGTCTGCACTTCTTTGCTTCATCCATCTTGTCCAATTGGGTGGCTGTATATGTATGGGCCACCTGTGGGGCAGGCTCTGAATGGGTGTTCCTTCAGTCTCTGTTTTAATCTTTGCCTCTCCCTTCCCAGCCAAGGGTATTCTTTTTCCTCATTTAAAGAAGGAGTGAAGCATTCACATTTTGATCATCCGTCTTGAGTTTCGTTTGTTCTAGGGATCTAGGGTAATTCAAGCATTTGGGCTAATAGCCACTTATCAATGAGTGCATACCATGTATGTCTTTCTGTGATTGGGTTAGCTCACTCAGGATGATATTTTCCAGTTCCAACCATTTGCCTACGAATTTCATAGACTCGTTGTTTTTGATAGCTGAGTAATATTCCATTGTGTAGATGTACCACATTTTCTGTATCCATTCCTCTGTTGAAGGGCATCTCGGTTCTTTCCATTTTCTGGCTATTATATAGTTAATGTCATGTTAAATCACAATTCTGTATTGAAAATTTCAGTGTATTTCCAAATGACTGTACATACAATATAGAAGAGGCTATTTTATAACTGACATTTAAAATGAAAGGAATTAGGCTCTTAAGACAGGAATAGAAGGAAACATAAAAACCTCACAGAAATCATTCAAATTCCAAACTTGACAGATTTGGAAGGTTACTTGATGTAGAAGATGATCATGTTCCAGGGTTATAGAAGAGGTAGCAGCTACTAGAGAAGAAAGACTCCTTACTGGAGCGCTTTGAAACTCCAACAGGAGGCTTTTCTTTCCAGGAGTTGTCATCCTCGCATGTAGGAAGTAATGGTGGAACAGCTGTGATTCAGATACCCATGCTCTTTTAAATGAACCCACATATACCATTAGGTTATCATTATGTACTTCAATGTAATAGTTTTGTTGTTGTTGTTGTTGTTGTTGTTGTTGTTGTTCTGGTCTGGTATTATTATCCTAGCAAGTGTCAGTACAACTTTTTATTTCCCTCACATTATATCAGCATAGAAAAATAACATGTGTGTAGATTATTAAACAAAATATATTTATTCAATTTGTTCATTGTCAATTACATATAGATATATATACATATGTGTGTGTGCGTGTGCGTGTGTGTGTGTGTGTGTGTGTGTGTGTGTGTGTGTAGTGCCTTGTTTGCTAATACCTCTAGTCTCCCCTGTTTCCTTCTAATTCCTGTTATTCTGACTCCTCCCTATATGTCTGTTTATTCAATGGACATTTAGTTTTGTGTTCTGTTCCTCTGAGTTAATATTAAGAATCTTCAAATTATTTCACACAATAGATTCAGAAGGAACATTGACAAATTCATTTCATGAGGCTACATTCACCCTGATACATACCACACAAAGACTCAGCAAAGAAAGGGAATTTCAGACCAATTTGCCTCATGTACATTGATGTAGAAATACTCAATAATATTCATCAAAGGAAAAATCCACCAAGATGAACTCTCAATCCTAAATATCTATGCCCCAAATACAAGGGCACCTACATACGTAAAAGAAACCTTACTCAAGCTCAAAACACACATTGCACCTCACACAATAATAGTGGGAGATTTCAACACCCCACTCTCATCAATGGACAGATCAGGGAAACAGAAATTAAACAGTGATGTCGACAGACTAAGAGAAGTCATGAGCCAAATGGACTTAACGGATATTTATAGAACTTTCTATCCTAAAGCAAAAGGATATACCTTCTTCTCAGCTCCTCATGGTACTTTCTCCAAAATTGACCATATAATTGGTCAAAAAACAGGCCTCAACAGGTACAGAAAGATAGAAATAATCCCATGCGTGCTATCGGACCACCACGGCCTAAAACTGGTCTTCAATAACAATAAGGGAAGAATGCCCACATATACGTGGAAATTGAACAATGCTCTACTCAATGATAACCTGGTCAAGGAAGAAATAAAGAAAGAAATTAAAAACTTTTTAGAATTTAATGAAAATGAAGATACAACATACTCAAACTTATGGGACACAATGAAAGCTGTGCTAAGAGGAAAACTCATAGCGCTGAGTGCCTGCAGAAAGAAACAGGAAAGAGCATATGTCAGCAGCTTGACAGCACACCTAAAAGCTCTAGAACAAAAAGAAGCAAATACACCCAGGAGGAGTAGAAGGCAGGAAATAATCAAACTCAGAGCTGAAATCAACCAAGTAGAAACAAAAAGGACCATAGAAAGAATCAACAGAACCAAAAGTTGGTTCTTTGAGAAAATCAACAAGATAGATAAACCCTTAGCCAGACTACGAGAGGACACAGAGAGTGCGTCCAAATTAACAAAATCAGAAATGAAAAGGGAGACATAACTACAGATTCAGAGGAAATTCAAAAAATCATCAGATCTTACTATAAAAACCTATATTCAACAAAATTTGAAAATCTTCAGGAAATGGACAATTTCCTAGACAGATACCAGGTATCGAAGTTAAATCAGGAACAGATAAACCAGTTAAACAACCCCATAACTCCTAAGGAAATAGAAGCAGTCATTAAAGGTCTCCCAACCAAAAAGAGCCCAGGTCCAGACGGGTTTAGTGCAGAATTCTATCAAACCTTCATAGAAGACCTCATACCAGTATTATCCAAACTATTCCACAAAATTGAAACAGATGGAGCCCTACCGAATTCCTTCTACGAAGCCACAATTACTCTTATACCTAAACCACACAAAGACACAACAAAGAAAGAGAACTTCAGACCAATTTCCCTTATGAATATCGACGCAAAAATACTCAATAAAATTCTGGCAAACCGAATTCAAGAGCACATCAAAACAATCATCCACCATGATCAAGTAGGCTTCATCCCAGGCATGCAGGGATGGTTTAATATACGGAAAACCATCAACGTGATCCATTATATAAACAAACTGAAAGAACAGAACCACATGATCATTTCATTAGATGCTGAGAAAGCATTTGACAAAATTCAACACCCCTTCATGATAAAAGTCCTGGAAAGAATAGGAATTCAAGGCCCATACCTAAACATAGTAAAAGCCATATACAGCAAACCAGTTGCTAACATTAAACGAAATGGAGAGAAACTTGAAGCAATCCCACTAAAATCAGGGACTAGACAAGGCTGCCCACTCTCTCCCTACTTATTCAATATAGTTCTTGAAGTTCTAGCCAGAGCAATCAGACAACAAAAGGAGATCAAGGGGATACAGATCGGAAAAGAAGAGGTCAAAATATCACTATTTGCAGATGACATGATAGTATATTTAAGTGATCCCAAAAGTTCCACCAGAGAACTACTAAAGCTGATAAACAACTTCAGCAAAGTGGCTGGGTATAAAATTAACTCAAATAAATCAGTTGCCTTCCTCTATACAAAAGAGAAACAAGCCGAGAAAGAAATTAGGGAAACGACACCCTTCATAATAGACCCAAATAATATAAAGTACCTCGGTGTGACTTTAACCAAGCAAGTAAAAGATCTGTACAATAAGAACTTCAAGACACTGAGGAAAGAAATTGAGGAAACCTCAGAAGATGGAAAGATCTCCCATGCTCATGGATTGGCAGGATTAATATAGTAAAAATGGCCATTTTACCAAAAGCAATCTACAGATTCAATGCAATCCCCATCAAAATACCAATCCAATTCTTCAAAGAGTTAGACAGAACAATTTGCAAATTCATCTGGAATAACAAAAAACCCAGGATAGCTAAAGCTATCCTCAACAATAAAAGGACTTCAGGGGGAATCACTATCCCTGAACTCAAGCAGTATTACAGAGCAATAGTGATAAAAACTGCATGGTATTGGTACAGAGACAGACAGATAGACCAATGGAATTGAATTGAAGACCCAGAAATTGAAGAACCCACACACCTATGGTCACTTGATTTTTGACAAAGGAGCCAAAACCATCCAATGGAAAAAAGATAGCATTTTCAGCAAATGGTGCTGTTTCAACTGGAGGTCAACATGTAGAAGAATGCAGATTGATCCATGCTTATCACCCTGTACAAAGCTTAAGTCCAAGTGGATCAAGGACCTCCACATCAAACCTGATACACTCAAACTAATAGAAGAAAAACTAGGGAAGCATCTGGAACACATGGGCACTGGAAAAAATTTCCTGAACAAAACACCAATGGCTTATGCTCTAAGATCAAGAATCTACAAATGGGATCTCATAAAACTGCAAAGCTTCTGTAAGGCAAAGGACACTGTGGTTAGGACAAAACGGCAACCAACAGATTGGGAAAAGATCTTTACCAATCCTACAACAGATAGAGGCCTTATATCCAAAATATACAAAGAACTCAAGAAGTTAGACCGCAGGGAAACAAATAACCCTATTAAAAAATGGGGTTCAGAGCTAAACAAAGAATTCACAGCTGAGGAATGCCGAATGGCCGAGAAACACCTAAAGAAATGTTCAACATCTTTAGTCATAAGGGAAATGCAAATCAAAACAACCCTGAGATTTCACCTCACACCAGTGAGAATGGCTAAGATCAAAAACTCAGGTGACAGCAGATGCTGGCGAGGATGTGGAGAAAGAGGAACACTCCTCCATTGTTGGTGGGATTGCAGACTGGTAAAACCATTCTGGAAATCAGTCTGGAAGTTCCTCAGAAAATTGGACATTGAACTGCCTGAGGATCCAGCTATACCTCTCTTGGGCATATACCCAAAAGATGCCTCAACATATAAAAGAGACACGTGCTCCACTATGTTCATCGCAGCCTTATTTATAATAGCCAGAAACTGGAAAGAACCCAGATGCCCCTCAACAGAGGAATGGATACAGAAAATGTGGTACATCTACACAATGGAATATTACTCAGCTATCAAAAACAACGAGTTTATGAAATTCGTAGGCAAATGGTTGGAACTGGAAAATATCATCCTGAGTGAGCTAACCCAATCACAGAAAGACATACATGGTATGCACTCATTGATAAGTGGCTATTAGCCCAAATGCTTGAATTACCCTAGATCCCTCGAACAAACGAAACTCAAAACGGATGATCAAAATGTGAATGCTTCACTCCTTCTTTAAATGAGGAAAAAGAATACCCTTGGCAGGGAAGGGAGAGGCAAAGATTAAAACAGAGACTGAAGGAACACCCATTCAGAGCCTGCCCCACATGTGGCCCATACATATACAGCCACCCAATTAGACAAGATGGATGAAGCAAAGAAGTGCAGACCGACAGGAGCCGGATGTAGATCTCTCCTGAGAGACACAGCCAGAATACAGCAAATACAGAGGCGAATGCCAGCAGCAAACCACTGAACTGAGAATAGGTCCCCTATTGAAGGAATCAGAGAAAGAACTGGAAGAGCTTGAAGGGGCTCGAGACCCCAAAAGTACAACAATGCCAAGCAATCAGAGCTTCCAGGGACTAAGCCACTACCTAAAGACTATACATGGACTGACCCTGGATTCTGACCCCATAGGTAGCAATGAATATCCTAGTTAGAGCACCAGTGGAAGGGGAAGCCCTGGGTCCTGCTAAGACTGAACCCCCAGTGAACTAGTCTATGGGGGGAGGGTGGCAATGGGGGGAGGGTTGGGAGGGGAAAACCCATGAGGAAGGGGAGGGGGGAGGGGGATGTTTGCCCGGAAACCGGGAAAGGGAATAACACTCGAAATGTATATAAGAAATACTCAAGTTAATTAAAAAAAAAAAGAAATACTCAATAAAATACTTGCAAACTTAATCCAAAAACACATCAATAAGATTATGCACCATAATGAAGTAGAATTAGGCTTCGTCCCAGAGATTTTAAGATGGTTACACACACACACACACACACACACACACACACACACAGAGAGACACAAAACTATCCATGTAATTTGCCATATAAAGAAACTGAAAGTAAAAAAAATAATATTAGATGAAGGAAAAATCCTTTGGCAAAATCCAACACCCCGTCAGGATAAAAGTCTTGAAGAGAACAGGATTCAAGGGACATACAGAAACATGATAGAGCAATCCAATAGCCAACATCAAATTAAATAGAGAGCAATTCAAAACAACTCCACTAAAAAACATTTCATAAAATAAATAATGATTAAGATATTTTGCTTCTATGATCTCCCTATTATTCCAAATAGAATGATACCACAATATTTACACACCTAAACACATACAATTAAAACCCATACAACATAACAACATCCCATCACAATTACACATGTTAAGAAATGGAATAAGCAAAGATGTCAATTTTTTGAGTGCCTTAAGCATATTATTTTATGCTTATGATGACTACTTAACCCAAAATTTTCTAAAACATAACTTTTCAAATCTGTCTGACATTCTCACAAATTTAGGCTGTATACTGCTTGACAAAGTTACATTATCTCAAAACCATAAAATCTTATGTAATACTTTATACATTCATAAAATAAGCAATTTTAAAAAATCGGTAGTGATAAAACATTAAGAAAATCTCCAGTTGATTTTAAACTAAACGATCCTTCTAAAGAATATATTGTTAAAGAAAATATTAATGAGGATATTAGAAAATCTGTCCTTCTGAGTCATAATAAAATCAGAGCCAGATTTTATGTAGTAGGCTGTCAAACAGTCTTACAAAAATTTTATTAGTGTAAATACATTGGATAATTAATTGTATTATTCATTTTCATATCTATTCCTATTAAATGTGTACTTTATATATCATTAGAACTTTTAAATTCTTATAATGTAATACAATTTTTAATATCTGAACATTATTATAAAGATAATATGTCATAGGGTCTTCTTAGTCATTTTTTTCTACAAATTCAAAGAGATTATCCCTTAAACTGATGCTGTGCAAAAGAGATAAGCAAGGAGCTCTCTGTAGTGAGCTCAGGCTGCAAACAACCCATGCTTTCCCTGGTTTTGCTGACTGTGGGCTTCTCTGGTCCCTTAATATCATGCACTCCAAACTAACATTTTTGCAGTAAGAATTTTGTTGCACACAATTACATCTGGCTAACTGTGCTGGGCTGTAATTTGTAATAAATAATAAATAATAGGCCAAATCTCAAAACAGCTGAACAGCTGTCAGCATAGCTAACCGAGGAGCCAATCACAAGGTTGAACAAAAATGACAAGGGAGCAAGCATAAACCCAGCTGCCAGGGCTGGCAGATCACATCACCACAACTGCAGGATGGAGCTGCCAAGCCTTCCCCAAGCTGCTTTGTGCCCTGACTTCAGGACTTGGAGATATAGATGGGAAAACATGTATATGTGTTAAACTCCTAGAAATAGAATTTAAACATATATATTTAATAATAACCGGCCAATATATGGTTAGTGATTTTATTTTTCTAAAAATGCTGTATTTTGAGCAGTTTAGAGTTTTGATCAATATTAAAAGTTGTAAATCGTACTTTACTCTTGAATCTTCTATTGATTTCAATTATTAAACTTTGGAAACAAAGGGACACATATTACTGGAAGTGTACTGAAATGAAAAGCCTTAAGATTAGTTTTACAATTTGACAATATATAATCTTGCAAAAGTACTTACCATATTATGAGTACCATCGTGAATTAATAGTCTTACCGAGATAATAGGTATAATGATAACCTCCTTATAGTTTGCACAAATAATTTTAACTCAGACAATGACATCGAAGATAAAATTCGTTACACACCTTCCACATCATTGACACCTTAAGATCACAATAACAACTTAAACAAGGATATTTTCTCATACTTATGCTTCAGGAATTGAACAAGATGAGAGAGGCTTTAGGACAAATACTCTAGTGACATTCTTCTAGAAAACTTGGCCCTCTCATTTCAAGTAACATGGCTGTAATTAGTGATTTTCTGCAGTGAATTTACACTTGAGTATATATGCCATATATGCTGGAGAAGTGATTAGGGAAAGACTGTGCATTTACTGGCATTTGCTGGAAGCCAGTTTGTTTGTAAACTAAGTATTGGGCTTAGAGAATTGAGCGGGTAGTTAAGAATGAAGTATGTGTTTCCAGTAAACCAGAGTTTAGTTTGTAGCATTCATATAGTCCAGTCCCAGAGGAAACAATAGTCTCTTCTAGCATCCACTGGAACAGCATGCATCTGGTATAGTTACACTTGTGTAAAACAATATACATAAATGCAAATTTTTAAATTTAAAAGAGGAAAATAAAAGTAAGTGTTGAGGCATGAATTAACCTTGAAATTTTTCCAGTCAAATTTTAGGACAAAATATACTCAATATAATAGTCATATAATAAATACAAATATAAAAGTTTGGTAATGGCATAATTACATACTGTATGGTCATACATAACACCAACAACTCTGTAGAAAATAAGCAAAGATGTCCATGATGAGTTTCACCAAATAACATACAATGAAGCCAAACAGGATATGTATATCAGAATATCCATACTGAATTTAGAAGAGGTTTGCCAAAGAGTTCAAGAGTGTACTCCCCAAGGAGCAAAAAGAAAGGAAAGCTAAGGAAAATAAACTTCACTTTTTTGCCCTTGGAGTTAGCTCTCCTATCTGCCTCAAACATTGAAAGGGTAGGGACGGAGGGCACAAACATCTCTCCTATACACATGTCACCTTGTAGACAATGAGTGGCTGGGTTAGAACTCCTGAGATCTGACCCTCTGGTTAAGCTCAGTCATCTAAACACTACCAGGGCCAGCTCTTCTGTACTGTCCAGTTGAGGTGCAGGTCCTTCTCTTCCAAGTGCTGCAAATGGAATGGAACAGGTCTAGCTCTCCTCTTCTTGTGACTTCAGGGTCACCTTTCCTGTCTGCTGCATATGGCAAGGAGAAGGGGTATCCCTCCCTCTTCTAGGTCACCCCACTGCCAATAAGGGAGAGGCACAGCTCTTCTGCATTCATATCCTGAAGGCTTGCTCCCCTGTTCCCCTGCTCCCCTGCTCCCTTACTCCCCTGCTCCCCTGCTCTCCTGCTCCCCTGCTCCCCTGACACCAAGGTCAGCTCTATTATGCTGCTCAGGCAAGGGACAAGGGGCAGAATCAGGTGTCCCACTGTAGATGCTTGGTGTGGGACTAGCTCAGCACAGTGCCTCAGGGGGCAATCCAGACCAGCAACATATGTGTGAACTTGGGTGGTAACACCAGTCTGGGTTATCAACAGAGATGCAGGGTGCAATAGGACCATAGACCAACTCATGTCCTTTGGCAGCAACATTGGTCTGGATGTCACCATAGTGGAAAGCAGGTCCTGTAATTCACCTAGCATCATAGTAGAGCTAGCTAGTTGTGCCGATAGAGTGTGAATGGTAGAGCTGGCTCCAAGGGCTTAAGACAGGGCAGCTAGGCCTGGTTCTTACTGACTAAAGAATTAAATATGCTAGCCAGGAAAGTGCTGGAGGCTTACCTTAGTGTTAGGAATGTAAGAAATCTGAAAGCTGACAGGGTGTACAACTGAGCTATCTCCCAGATAGCTAATACAGCTGGGCTAAGAACACATCTGTGAACTTCTGTAGCAAGTCAAAGTGTGGGTCATGCAGATCTAAAGCTGCAGAATCTTCATGATACAGGGAAACAACAGGATATCTGAAAGGTGAAGATCCAGTATTGATAATGAGGCAGAGACCTCAAAACAGACCAAGGACTCATTTCAATGAACATTGGAAAGTAAAGATGTGTGGTCAAGTGGGTATAATGTATGACACACTAAAGCTTCAACCTAAGATTTTTTCTCATTCTTATTTTCTTTTATTTTGGGAGGAAGTTACAAGAGTAGGAGGTAAATATGAAGGAATTAAGAGATGAGTGTGACTGGACTGCATGATGCTAAATACATAGATTCAATAAAACTTTTCCAAAAAATCAATATCTACATCTATATCTATATCTATATCCATATCCATATATCTATATATCTATATCTATGTCTGTCTATATCTATATCCATATCTATCTCTATCTATCTATCTATCTATCTATCTATCTATCTATCTATCTATCTATCTATCTATCTATCTATCACTCCTGATGATAAAGTTGCCATATGATTTCTAACATAAATATGCTGACATTTCTGTGGAGAATAAACCTAATTATAGTGTTTATGTCTCACAAGGATTCATGTTGCATCCTTAAAAGTCATGCGGTTTGGATCTTAATGATAAATAGACTATGCCATATACCAGGTTTGGCCATTTATCCCCAACAATGCTTATTTAAAATGTGGAGAGAAGGAAAAAAGTATTCAATGTAGCTGCATTAAAATCAGGGATTTAAAACACTTCAAGAACTTCTATGTCCATCACTGAGGTCCTGAATTGAGATTAAAGTTTAAATAGAGGCTGTTATGAAGAAGGCTGCTATAGTCATAGTTAAGCAAAGATCCTTTGGGAAGCATAGAGTGTCTTTTGGGTACATGCTTAAGAGTGGTACCTTGATGTAAATTAATTCCCAGTTCTCCAAGGAACTACCTTATTGATTTCCACTGCATCTGTATGAGTTTCTACTCCCACTAAAAATGGAGGAATGTTCCCCTTGCTCTACATCTTTGCCATCATGAGCTGTCATTTATATTATTGATCTTAGCCAATCTGATATGTATAAGATGAAATCTCAAAGTGGTTTTAATTTGTATTTCCCTAATGGCTAATTATGCTGAACATTTCACTGTTTAAAATATTTTTTACTTATTTACTTTTACACTCCAGATTTTATTCCCTCCCTGCCCATCCCTGACATTTACACAGCCCATAATTCCTACCTGCCCCCACTTGCACTCCTCCTCTCCCTGTCTTCACAAGGATGTCCCCACCTCACCCACCCACCAAACCTCTAAACATCCTTGGGCCTCCAGTCTCTTGAGGATTAGGTGCATCTTATCTGACTGAACCCAGACCTGTGAGTCCTCTGCTGTATATATGTTGGAGGCCCCATCTCTGCTGGTGCATGCCTGGTTGGTGATCCAATGTCTATGAGATCTTGGGGGTATAGGTTAATTGAGACCTCTGGTCCTCCTACTGGGTTGCCCTCCTCCTTAGCTTCCTCCAGCTTTTCCCTAATTCAACCAGAGGGGTCAGAGGCTTCTGTTCATTGGTGCACATATCTGCATCTGTCTCTTTCACCTGCTTGTTGAGTCTTTTGGAGAGCAGTCATTGTAGGTTCCTTTTTGTGAATGCCCCATAAGATTCAGTAATGGTGTCAGGTCTTGGGTTCTACCATTGAGCTAGAACCCACTTTGGGCCTGCTGCTGGACCGTCTTTTCCTCAGGCTTTTCTCCATTTCCATCCCTGCACATTTCTTTCAGACAAGAAGAATTATAAGTCAGAGCTTTGACTGTGAGATAGCAATCCCATTCCTCACTTGATGCCCTGTCATTCTGCTGAATGTGGATTCAATAAGTTCCCTTTCCCCCATTGTAAGACCTTTCATCTAGGTCCCCCCCCCCGCCGCTTGACTCCTGACAGTCTCTCCCCTTCCAGGTTTCTGGTACATTCTAGAGCGTCTTCCCACATCCTATCTCTCGAGGTTGCTTGGATCCATTCTTTCTGCTGGCCCTTAGGATTTCAGTTCTTGTCCCCTATCCAATACCAGATCGCATCTTTAAGTGATTTTAACCATTTGGGAGTCCTTTAATGATAATTTTCTATTTAGATCTGTTCCTCATTTTTATCTGTATTTTTTGTTGATATCTAGTTTATTGAGTTCTTTTTATATTTTTGATATTAGATTTTTGGACTATTGAAGTGGGACAGCCTATTGAATCAAATAGAATCATGTGTTGGAATGCTTAGTCCATAGGGAAGGACATTTTAGGAGGTGTGGTCTTGTTAGAAGTGTGTCGCCATGAAGGCAGGCTTTGAAGTCAGTTACATTCAAGCTATGCCCACTGTGATACATAATCTGCCTCCTGCAGATCAAGATGTAGAACCATGCTTCTTGCCATGATGATAATAGACTAAACCTCTGAAACTGTAAGTGAGTCACAGTTAAATGACAAGAGTTTCCATGGTCATGGTGTCTCTTCATAATAATAAGTAAAACAAGCCTCTATACTCTGTGGAGTTTGTAAAAAACATCTTTTTAATTCTGTAGGCTACTCTTTTTTTTTAATTTTATTTCTTTCTTTTTTTTTATTAACTTGAGTATTTCTTATTTACATTTTGATTGTTATTCCCTTTCCCGGTTTCTGGGCAAACATCCCCCTAATCCCTCCCCCTCCCCTTCGTTATGGCTGTTCCCCTCCCCACCCTCACCCCATTGCCGCCCTCCCCCCTAAAATCACGTTCAGTGGGGGTTCAGTCTTAGCAGGACCAAGGGCTTCCCCTTCCACTGGTGATCTTACTAGGATATTCATTGCTACCTATGAGGTCAGAGTCCAGGGTCAGTCCATGTATAGTCTTTAGATGGTGGCTTAGTCCCTGCAAGCTCTAGTTGCTTGGCATTCTTGCTCATAAGGGGTCTCGAGCCCCTTCAAGCTCTTCCAGTTCTTTCTCTGATTCCTTCAACGGGGATCCTATTCTCAGTTCAGTGGTTTGCTGCTGGCATTCGTCTCTATATTTGCTGTATTCTGTCTGTGTGTCTCAGGAGAGATCTACATCTGGCTCCTGTCAGCCTGCACTTCTTTGCTTCATCCATCTTGTCTAATTGGGTGGCTGTATATGTATGGGCCACATGTGGGGCAGGCTCTGAATGGGTGTTCCTTCAGTCTCTGTTTTAATCTTTTGTAGGCTACTCTTTATAGTAGCTTTGGTCATAAGAACTAGAGACTAGACACAACTTAGATGTCCCTCAGTTGAAAAAAATAATAAAATGATAAAGAAGATTTGGTATACCAACTGAATGGAATCCTACTCAGCTGTTAGAAATATTGACAGGAAAATTTTAGGTAAATAGCTGGAAATAGAAAATAAATTCTTGAGATAGGAGAACGATACCCATTAAGGCAAACAGAATATGTACTCACTCATAAGTGGATATTCATTGTTAAGTAAAGGATTATAAGTAAGTAAAGGTTATACAAAAAGGAGAAGTCTAGCAAAATGCAGGCATTGCCTTGGAAAGGGAAAATAAAGTTGACTTTGCTGGTAGACTTAGGCCATGTAGAGATGGCAATAGGAAAGAATTTACATGGAATAGAGTAATGGAGGGATGGAGGGAAAATATGGGGAGAGATATGTGGAATGTATAGGTGTTTAAGAGTTTATATAGAAACCAATATACTGGAAAATTCTTGGAACGTATGATGGTGACTTTAGTAAATATCTCTAATTATGTGGAGCGTGAACCAGACATCATCTGCAATCAGGCTAGGCACATAGTTGGACTAGGACACCAACCCAGCTACACAATCTAAGACCCACAAACTCTCCTGCCTGTCATATGCTTAAGGGTAATGGTAGCTCAGAGCATTTGAGAGTGGCTAAACCATAATTAGTCTAACTTGAGTTCCACTCCATAAGGGAACCCAAGCCTAATATTGCTTAGATGACCTGGACTAGGAAGCTGGGTGTCCCAGAGTAGAATAAAACACAACATACAAAATAAAAGGGAAGGAAAACATTCCAAATATTCTGCTACATTCATAAGATCAGTACAGAGTTGAATTGTCATTAAAGAGATTTCCTCCAACAGCTGATGACTGTAAATGATACATAGACTTACATCGAAATATTAGGCGGAACTCAAGGAGCCACCAGGAAGATGGGAAGAAACAGAGTAGGAGTCAGAGATGTCAAGTACACTATGAGAACTGGACCCAGAGAATCAAATATGCCAACCTCATAGGGGCTCATAGAGATGAAAGGTGCAATCACAGAGCTTGCATGAGGCTGTACTAGCAAGCCCTTTGCATAATTCTGTGGTTATTTAGGGGTTGTTTTGTTGCTGATGTTGTTTGGTTGAATGTTTTTCTTGATTTTTTTTTGACTCCTAACAATGGACATGGGAGTGTCTCTGACTCTTTTGTCTGCTCATTGGACATTTTCTCTATAGGTGGGCTGTCTTGTCTTGCATCAGGTGAGGATTAATGCCCAGTCTCATTGCATTTTTTATGTCTTGTTTAAATGATATCACTACGAAGAAGATTTTTTTAAGATAAATGAGCAGTGGGTTGAGAAGAGGGGATGGGGGCCTGTAAGGAGGGAGAGAGAAAAGGCTACAGTCAGGATTTATAAGTAAAAGAATATATTTTAAAAAGAAAGAAAGAACACACACACACACACACACACACACACACACACACACACACACACAAGTTTAAATTGAGTGGCAGGAAGAAGCACATCCAAACAGCCCAATTCAGGGCCCAACCACTGAGGTTCTGTCTTATTTGTAAGATGGTCTGACACAGTGGTAGAGCTATGTGTATTCTCTTTCTAGGAGTCAAGTTCACCTAGTAGCTGAGCTGAGGTATTTTATTTCTCTTGGTGTGAAATTCTTAAGGATATACCCATTTCCATTGGGTTCATTTTTTAACTAATCTGATAGATTGAATGAAATTAACATCTCTTTATCATATTATTATTTTCTAGGGCATGTATAATGCTACAGATAAGTAAATTCCAAGTATACCACTTAGAGAATATTTCTGCTATTCTGCCTACCAAAGATATTATTAGCAGGAGAACACATTACATCTAAATGTATAAGAACATTGGCATTTTATTTTTCCTAAAGAATCAAATTCAATTTTATTATGGTTGTTTTCTTCTTTGCCTTTTGTGCTTTTGTGTGTTTTGATGATCAATGATTCTTTTATTAGCTCATTTGAATCACATTCATCTTTTGATTTGTATACAGCATTTTAGAGATGTTGCAAATATCATTTTTCAGACCAAACTGCTTGACATATCTACAACATACTGAAGAAATGAAACTATAAAAACTCTTTTAACTTCAAATTATTTTCCCTTTGAAAATTTTGCACTTTTATAATTGAAATCATTCAAATTTATTTTAGGTTTTTTAAAAAATTTAAGAGTTGAAAATAAATTTGAATATATCATAAATAATATATGCTTACATATAAATAAGCAGATATGAGAATACAGTACAAGAAGTAGAAAGAATACATAGAAGACTAAATATTGGAGAATGAGGAAAAGCTGAATACAGGTAATGAGTATGAGCTATGAAACAACATGCAGTTAATGGTCAAGTCCTATCAGATGTAGATTTTTCATTTTAGGTGCTGTATGCATAAATTCCAGTGTGAAGTGTCACATCGCCCACTCTGAAATCCCATTTTGAATGTGTATGAGTTCATTGAGTTGTATATTCTTTGGGTTTGGCTAGTTTTAGTGCATGATTTTTTTGTATTTATTTTTCTGTTTATTCTACCCAAGACTATGATAACACCATACTATTACTTTGTAATGAGTGAAAGAGATACTGAAAGAGTAATGAAAAGTCATACCCAAACACAGAACTTATATACATATTGAAAAAGGAAAATTTGTGGACAACTGTATCCTACTGATGAAGAAAATTAAAATACTGTTTCTTTTGCTCCCAGAGCACAATGATTTTCTAATTATTTTTGATATTTCTAATTCTATTTGAATACGGGTAGTTTTAGCTTCTTTTCATTTCTGTCAGCTATAGTGTATGATTAAATTATTCATGAAAACTGTGAAATGACTAGTATACAAGGTGGTTCAAGTCCTGTGATATTTATTTTCAAGGAACAAATAAGGGTTCAAACTAATTGATTACTGAGCTTAAGCATTGAACTCTATGAATTTTGCTGCAATTAAATTTTCAAAGAACTCTATTAATATAATCATCACTTGGATCTTCCTTTTTATGTTGCCTAGGCTCAATTTCCTTTGCTGGGTAAATAAATATTCATTTGGCAAAATAATCTCTTTTAGCCTTGCGATCTGTCTTATGAAGATCTTTAAATAAACAGGAGGCATATTTCAAAACCTTTTGCTATTAATCAGATCCTGCTGTATCTCCTTCTCGTTGTAACTTTTTAAAGCATTAGAGTCATAGAATTATAGTGGCATAGGGTTTTAAAATAATATGTGTTTCATGTTGTATATTAATTGCCAAATTATTTTTACTGTCTACTTTTTACAAAACATTTATACAAATGAATGTGAACATGAAATATCCTTTTAGAAGTTTTGAAAGTACTACATTCAATGGCCATTTAACTAAAATATTAAAATAATGAATCATATCAACAAAAATAGAGAATATATATTGGTAACTTTTATTTATTGAGTTGTGCTTGACAAAATGTATATATTCTACATGTAATTTTGTGGCATGCATCCATTGTAAAAATATTTCTACAATGAAGGTAATTTATACACAATTACCTCCTATTGTTTTCAGGGTGCATATGTGTGGGTGGGTATATGTGTATGAATATATGGTGAAAATGTACCATCATGTATAACTGTAGGTGTAAACATACAATTGTTACATGTAATTACATGCTATGCATCACACCTCTAAAATTTCTTTATCCATAACCCCAAGTATGGGTGTTATAGACAACAATACATAATTTCCTTCACTGCCTACATTGATAACAGTTCTTTTGCTCTCATTTTATGAGTTTACTATTTTCTATATTCCAGATACATGTAAGAAGTAGTATTTTTCAATATGAATTTTTATTGAATTTGTACTCGTTGGGCTACTCTATGTTGTTACAGAATCTAAATTTTCTTCTTTTATTTTATTGTACCCAGGATAATGAAACAAACCAAAACATCTTTTGGCACTTATATAAAATGTTGGTTTGTAAAGAAATATGAAACTATTTCTCTATTTCCTATGCTGATAAATACAATAAAATATGTTGTTCAACACTATATTAAAAAATACATAAAAAGAAATTGAGTTTACAATACAAATTTCTTTGGAAAGTTGAGTAGACATTTTAAAATGTCAATAAGTTTCCTACATCAATATACATATGTAATATAATAGGTTATGTATTATTAAGTACAATTAGACTTGTGTGGTCACATATAATTATAGTCACACATATGTATGAATCTTTTCTCTCTCCACTTTCCTTCCCCTCTCCCTCTCAGAACATCTCTCCTCTCTCTCTCTCTCTCTCTCTCTCTCTCTCTCTCTCTCTCTCTCTCTCTCTCCTGCTTTATTTTCTTCTTCATCCTCTGTAATGTTTGAGATCAAATTAGCCCTTACTCATCTTAAACAGATTACCTTTTGAGGCACAGTAACCAACTTGCTGCCAATTTTTCATTTTTTAGCTCCATTTTTGTAGTACTGAGTGTTGAACCAAGGGTATGTGCTCTATAAATTGAGTTACATCATCCTTCTTTTTATAGTTGTTGATAAATTGTAATTCAAAATATTCACAAAGTTGACTCTGATTTTGAAGACTGAACATGATTTCTTATAATTACAAATACATAAGGGCAGACTCTATAATAGCTGTGAAGTTCTTTTAATTAAAGAATGGAACAGAATTTATATTGTTGTACTCCAAAAAATAATACCATTTTAATGGAGGGACCTGGATGAGGGAAGATTAGGGAAAATGATACAGAAATTTTACAATACCACAGCCCACAAATAGATCAGCCAAACCATTACCAGCATTTTTATTGGCTTTTCATATAACATATATTTTGACAAAAACTATCTCAGCTTAACCTAAAGACAATCACACAACTTTTATAGAAATTATTCTTTTAACATACATTGTATGCTGATTGCAAATTTCTGTCCTCCATCCTTCTTGGTTATTTCCTTCCACTCTTCTATGTCTCATAGCAAAGTGTAAGTGTATAAAAGAAAAAATCCAATCCTATACAACAATATAGAATAAGATTTAATGATGCAAAGCATACAAAACTAGCAAACAAACAAAAGTACATTGAGGTTGGACAAGGCAAACCAACAAAAGGAAGAGAGCTGAAGGGAAGGCACAATCAGTGATACTCTCATTCACATACTCACATTCCCATAAAAATATTAAACTGCAAGCTATAATATATACACAGAGGAACTGTTATAGACCTGAGCATGCCCTGTGCCTGCAGCATAAATATCTAATACTTCATATGAGCTATTTATTTAGATTCCCTTGAATTTTCCATCTCCAGCCCTTTAGGCTTATACAGTCTTCTCATCCCTTCTCCTGATCCTCAGGGCACCATGATCTCTGAGTGGAAGATGTAGAGGAATTTTAGTCTGGCTGGTCTGATCACGTCCAAAGATCTTCTAGGTCTGTGTGACACGGAAGGAGTACAGACATGCCCTTAGGACACACCTTTAATCCTTCTGGCTGGAATCCATTAGTATATACATTTAGTCCTAATTATATCTAATTGAGGGGCAAACAAAATGGCAGAGAAAGGTGTGATAGAATGAGTCAGAAATAAGATCCGCCCAGATATCAGGTGCAAAGCTCTCTAAGAGAATCAGAGACAGTTGAGTACAGGTCAGTCAGTTAGTTGGGAAGCAGTAAAGTGAGGACAGTACAGTAGAGTTGAGCTATTGTCCTTCAGTGCCACTCAGCGGAGGCAGCTGAAGCCAGAGAATGAGGAGTCAGAAGATTAGAACAAATTGCCAGAGTCAGTTTAAGGCCAAATGGAGAGAAGCTAAGAGAAGTCAGTTTGACTCAGTCAGCTTGGAGAGAACCGAAACAGCCGAGTTGAACCAGCCAGCCAGAGTTAAGAAAGAACTAAAAAAAAAAAAAAAAACCAAAAACAAAACAAAACAAAAAAACAAACAAACAAAAACAAAAAAAGTGAATTTATTCAGCACTAAGCTTCTGAGATGGCAATTATATCATGTGAATAGAATAAAATTTACTATTACAGGTAGGGTTTAATGGAGACATGCAATTTAGAGCTGTATGTTCCAAGGTCTCTTTCCTTATTCCCTTCCTTCCTTCCTTCTTTCTTCCTTCCTTCCTTCCTTCCTTCCTCCCTTCCTCCCTCCCTCCCTCTCTCTCTCTCTCTGTCTTTCTCTCTGTCTCTGTCTCTGTCTCTCTGCCTGTCTCTGTCTCTCTGTCTGTCTCTGTCTCTCTCCCTCTCTCTCTTTCTGTCACAATATCTAGCTGTGGCTCTGTATATCTCTTTCTATTTCCTCCAGGAGAAACTTTCTCTGATGAATAAATCATGTGCTGATCTCTAAGCATAATAGAATATCATTATAAGTTATTTTTACTGTTGCTTTCATTTTTGTTTTATTTTTAGGTCACTACAGTATGGTTCTACCCTCTTTCTCAGAGCTTTCTAGTCTCTGATATTTGGCACCCAAGTAATGTTGAGTTTAAATTCCATCATGTGTCGTGGGTGTTAAGTTATGGTTAAAATCTATGTACCAGCAATGCCCTATGATGTATTGCAGGTAGGACATTATTGTAATTGAGAAGTCTTGTACATATCTTTATTTTTGGTAGCCTGAAGAATACCTTCCTATACCAATGAAACAACAGGACTGATTCATCTATGAACAAGCAAAGACTATGACAGAATGACTGTAGATACATCGTACTCCAGGAAAGACCTCAGGTTCAGTAGCTCTTGACCAATACAAATTCCAATCTCAATCATACTTTTGGTTTTGTTTCTGTTTTTTATTTGGTTCCTTTTTGTGGGTATTTTGTTGTTGTTGTTTTTGTTTGGCATACAATTTTTCCTTTTTGTTGTTGTTTTCTTGTTTTCTTTTGAGAGAAAGAATGTCACATTGGGAAGGTAGAGAGGAGAGAGGAATCCTGCAGCACTTGGGAGAGGAGAAAGAATATGAACAAAACACACTGTATGAAAAAATGTACAGAGCAACATTATTTTAAATAAAAATGTATCAGTTTTTACAGCATGGTAGTGATCAATTTTTTCTCATAGCATTTGAGAAAAGTGGATTTGGCCAGTGACAGATTTTTCTATAAGACACTTAGAAAGTTCAGAGAGCACCAAAGCAGAGGCTGACTGCCATCAGGGAGTTGACATCCTGACACTCAGCTGAGGTGGATATCATAGAGGTGAAAGTATGCATGAAGAAAAGCATATATTTTCTGTTCTTCAAGGTAAATCTGTGCCTGTCAATCTTAAACTCACGGATTTTCTTTTCTTTTTCTTTCTTTCTTTTTTTTTTACAGTCTGATATCCAGAGAACATTTTGCTCTGTAATTTATTAATTAGTCTCTAAGAAATATTTCAATAGAAACATCTGTGGTGTTTATATGAATTTTAAGTCATCATTAGAAATTATTTTTAAGGGGGTCTTTTAATGACAAGCTAAGAAAATTGCTTGTTTGATCAAAAACCAAAATCACCGAAAAAGAAAAATAATAAATAAAAATTATAGTTAACACTCACATCAGGTTTGCTATCAGATATATACAAATGCCCCATTTCAGTGAGTCCAAGTGTTCACTTCCATTATATTTTTATCTTTTAATTTTATGAGAATTTGTTAAAAATCTAAGTATGGTAAAAGGCAATACAAGGAAACAATGCTAGAATTTAAGAGTAAATTCAGTATGTTCATAGTTTTTTGTTTTGTTTGTTGGTTTTTTTTTTTTACTTTTAGGTTCATGTATATTCAAACTCAAAGCAGTAAAAACATTTAAGTTCCATCATATCTTGTGATAGGTCGATTAACAGAAAGATAAAGCAGAGAAGTTTTTCTTACTAATGTAAGGATGTATTCAGAAAATATTGCTATTTGTCTTAGTTGAACACACTGGGGCATTTATCCTGTCTTCCCTATGGAGGCGAAGCCTCAGTGTCATACTTCTCAGGTTTGAAAAGAACAATTGAAGATGTCATTTTTGGTCCATCCATTTCACAGACGTTCGTTTATTCAGCCATTCATCCACAAACAGAAATATTGAAAAACTTTGTCCTAAACCCCAAAGAAGCTTTGCTTCAGATCAATTTATTTGAACAATTGCTTAGCAAAGCAGAGCAAACTGTAAATACACCACGTTCACAAGAAATGCGTTGCTTAAGGAGAAAATAAATATTGCATAATTTTTCAGTTTGTTCATTCAAAAACCAAAACAGCATCTGTTTAAGAAAAGACAAATGGATTTTCTATTCCAGGGACTTTTCAACAGAAAAAACACTAGAAAGGAGACCTTTCATTTAGAATCAATAAAAGTCTACATAACAAAAAATATTTTGCTCTTTTAGCAAGAAAGTCTTTTTCTTTTCAGGAATCAGTATCCAAGGAACAAGGATAGAAGACAAAGATGTATTGTTTATAGCAATTAAAGTGAAAACCTACATAAATAGAGCTGGTGGCTTTCTGTCATTTTCAGAGACAGCTTTTGGACAGAACACTGAGACAATATAACTATAAGTCCAAACAAAGTAAGGTATGGAATTATAAATCAGTTTCTAATCTAGATTATTTAGCTTGAATGAGGATATGTAGGCTAAAAAACAAAAGTGATATAATCATAAATATGATTAGCTTTATTCATTTTAAAAGTTTGAAAAGCTTTTGCCAAAATAGCATCAGGAATATTTCTAAATAATCTTACTATTTCATTTTTTTTAATTTTATGACACTTCTCTTTCCTCTTCTAGTGTCCAGAATAAGGTACTTGTATCTAAGAACTGTTTGTTTTTCTTATACATCTGTCCATTCATCATATATTTATTTACTTATATATTATGTATAACAAGCACTTATATGAGTGGAAGTATATTACTCTGATGTTCGTTAACCATCTAGGATTTGTACAGGCTGGTTTTGTGTATCATCTTGAAACAGGCTGGAGTTATCACAGAGAAATGAGCCGCAGTTGAGGAGATGCCTCCATGAGACCCAGCTGGAAGGCATTTTCTCAACTAGTGGTCAAGGGGGGAGGACCCAGCCCATTGTGCTTGGTGCTGTCCCTGGCCTAGTATTCCTGGGTTCTGTAGGACAGTAAGTTGAGCAATCCAGGGGAAGCAAGCCAGTAAGTAACATCCCTCCTTGGCCTCTGCATCAGCTCCTGCTTTCTGACCTGCTTGAACTCTAGTCCTGACTTCCTTTGTTGATGAACAGCAACATGTAAGTGTAACCTGAATAAACCCTTTCCTCCTCAACTTGCTTCTTGCTCCTGATATTTGTGTAGGAATAGAAACCCTGACTAAGACAGGATGCTAGTTTATTTGGATTCTATACTAGATTATCTGTTACCATTGATGATTGGAACACAAACACTTAAGTGATATCACAACTCCTTTTGTTATTGTTAGAATATAGTATTTTATATCATGCTAAAGCTAGTCCTACAGTGACTTGAGATGCCAGGATGGGTTTGAACCAGCGGGGACCTCCTGCTTCTCAGAGGTGAAAGGAAGGGGATATCTGAGGGAGGACTGAGAAGAGAGGGGAGCTGTTACTGAGATCAAAAGTAAATAAATAAATATATGGTAAAAAGAAGATGCATTTTCTTGGCTATGTACTCATTAATAGTTTTGGAAATTTATACCTGTTTTGCTCATAGTAGTATTAATAATTTGAAATGATTACTTTAAAACTGAGCAACTCTAAATTACAAGAAAGGAAAAATACAAGCTATCATTGTGTGAAAACTGTTATGAACAGTTTGGAAATTCCATTGTAAAATGAATACATCTTAAAATAAGTGGTAGGTATATAATAATGAAAAAAAATAAATTTGCTTCAGTATATAAAATAATTATAATCATTTAATTTTAGTACTCAACATTTCTGCCAACCTTAAGGGTAGGTGAAACCAAAGATAGTTACAGTGCAGAAAATGATAAACTATACAAAGTCCAGTCCATCTATATTATGTTCACTCCTCACATGGATCGTGGACCATTTTAGAAGATGAAGAGGACTGAAAATAAAAACAAGAAGTTAAGGAGGACTGCTTTGGAAGAGTATCTTCTAGACACATTGGGTCATTGCACTTATGAACTCAAAGTAAGTAATTATTGCCTGTGGAAGATCAAGTCCCTCAAAAGTCCAGCATTGGGAGAAAAGACATAAAAAAGCTTTACCACTAACTAAAGAACACTGGCATTTAAAGGAATATTGGGATAAGGAGAAGTTGTTTTCTTAGGGCAGTGCATGGAAATCTATGCAGATAACCACAGCAAAACATTGGGTAAAAGGTGGGCAGCCTTGTGGAAGAGTTAGGGGACGGATTGAAGACCCTCAAGGAGATGACAACCTGTTAGAAGACCAACAGTGTCAACTAACCTGGAGCTCCCAGAGACTAGTAACCAACCAAAGAGCACACAGACTGGTCTGAGGCCTCCTGCACATAATTAACTGAGGGCCGCCTTTTCTGAACCCAGTGGAAAAGGATGTGCCTAATTCTGTAAAGAGTTGATGCACCATGGTGGAACTATATGGGGGGAAGGGGCTGCTTACTCAGAGGTGAAGAATAGGAGAGATGGGGTAGGACCTATTTGAAGGAAACAAGGAGGGGGACAGCATTTGAGAGGTAAATAAATAAAAATGTCCTCAGCAAAGGGTTTTCAAGGATGTGCTACTTTTAGTAAAATGGCATAAAATATTAATTCATTGATATGACAGTAAAGAAAACATTGCAATTTGTTCATAGAATAAGACAACATGGGGAATTCTCCACAGTAATGTTCCATATTATATTTTTTAAGGATGTATGTGAAGGAAAAATGACAATGAAGAACAGATCAAAATTTCAGATTTTTACCACCTTTGGATTTATTTCTTCCAAAATTTATGACATACCTATACTTTAAGATTGATTTCACCTTATTGGCAATTTCAGAAAATGCTTATTTCATATACACAAATATCATCTTCATTCAGGAACATGAAAAATTTCAGTTTAGGTTGGGGAGGGGGAATTAACTTTCTTAAAGAAGAAGGGGAGCAGTATGGGATAGGGGGCTTATGGACAGGAAACCAGGAAAGGCTACAACATTTGAAATGTAAATAAAAATCCAATAAAAATATATAATATATAATATATAAATAAAAATAAACTTATATTTACTGACTATACATATATAGTCATATATGTATATGTATATGTGTATATATTTGTATATATGTCTATATATGTTTATATGTCTATAGATGTATATAAGTATATATGTATATATATATGTATATGTATGTATATATATATATGTGTGTGTGTATATGCATAGTCAGTTTAGGTGATAAATCTGATTACATGGGGATTCCAAAGCATTGGAATACATTGAATAAATTGAATACATTGTGTTATATATATATATATATATATATATATATATATATAATTTATTTTTGCACTCCAGATTTTATTCACCTCCTGGTCCACCCTTCAACTGTTCCTCTTCCCATACCTTTCCCCTAGTCTCCATAAGGACATCCTCATCCTACCCACCCGACCAGACCTCTAAACTCCCGGGGGCCTCCAGTTTCTTGAAGGTTAGGTGCATTTTCTCTGACTGAACCCAGACCTGGGAGTCCCCTGCTATATACGTATTCGGGACCTCATTTCAGCTGGTATATGCTGCCTGGTTGGTGGTCCAGTGTCTAAGAGATATCAGATGTCCAGGTTAATTGAGACTGCTGGTCCTCCTACAGGGTTACCTCCTTCTCAGCTTCCTCCAGCTTTTTCCTAATTCATCCAGAGGGGTCAGCAGCTTCTGTTCATTGGTTGGGTGCCTATATCTGAAGGCACATTAAACAGAGACTGCTCACAAAGGAGGACAGTGGGTAAATACACATTCTTAAACAACTCCAAGATAGGGTATTAAATAGGCTTCTGAGTCTGTCAAAAGCAGCCAGTGATGGAATATATATATATATATATATATATATATATATATATATATATACACACACATGTATATATATATATCAGAAACTGTATCATAACATATAAAAACAAAAGATAAGCATTTTGTGAATCATGTTTTTATTACCACTAAGCCAAGATACAGCAAACAAGTTTACCTTCTTCTCATGCTACAACATAGAGGTGAAGTCTATGTAGCATGAGTTTGATTTCTCCATCTTCAATGAGTTGTGTGGGTTCTACAGCAATGGGACCTTGTTGTCAGTTTGTAGAGAACAACCTACGGTTTTGACAACAGCCTGGGTGTTTGGGTATTCTCAAAGGAAATCGTTAGCCAACAACTTAATTAGATGCAACCACATCGTGGTGCTAGAAGTTTCATTTGGTAACATGGGATGGTAAGTTGGGATTCTGTAATTCAGCTCAGATGGGTCAAGAAATAGTAGATCTTAGTTCCTGCTACAATTCCTACTTGTACACCATGTCTCTTCACTTGCTTGCTTGTTTGCTTGCTTGCTTGAATATTTCTTCATTGACTTCTGTTTTCCTGTTCTTTAAATTGTATAGTTAACAATCAAAACTAATTGGAGAACAGCTAGATACAAGGAATGACTTCCATGGAAGATTAAGAAAGCCCAGGAAGTTAAATATTCTTTGGGACCAGGATTGCTCCATGTAGAGTATGATCTAGCGGAAAAGCAGTTGTTAATGCTTAGGTGACACTCGGTTGCACTTATTACATAAGATGGACAAGGGACTGAGAAACACTGTGGCATGCTCCATTTCTTTATCCATTAAGGAAGCACTGGCTCTCAAAATGTCACAGAATCTTCAGAGCTGATTATTTTTATCTCTTTCAGCTGGAGACAGAGGAAGCTAAATGGAATCATTTCAAAAGATTTTCTTTTCCACGGGAAGAAGAATATGTAGGGGAGTGGCAGGGGCCTGTCTCAAACTGAGCACCGTCAAACCAAGACAAAGTCATCATTTATTTACACATATGACTCTCGTATTCTATGGACACTTGGCAAGTCACTTTGATTCCTTAATAAAGTGGATTCTCTTGTAAAACAGAAATAATTTTATGGGCAAACACATTTTTGTTTCTCACATTTTGGGCAGCTGTAGGCTGAGGTAAATCCCACTTTTTTGGTAGGCTACCTAGGATGCAGAAGAACAGTAAAAGACCACAGTTGAGGGTTACTTCTCCTGTTTGTAATAAGACTCACAAAGCAGAGTCTGTCAGCTTCCTAGCTCCCTGGACAAGAGTGTACACCGCCTCAGAAACCTACAAGGGCCCGAGAAAAATAAGACAGACTTCAAGTGATAAAAAGAAATTCATGTGTCTATGCTAAGTAATTATTCTAACATGCAGAGTAAGAATTTTACAAAAGGACTTAGTGAACTCTGGACTGTGCACTAGTTTGAGAATTATCTTTAGCTGGGACTTATAGGTGCATATTTATTAGTGATGTGAGGTTCAATGCCTTTGTATCTGTTTCTCGTTCTGTGTGTTAGGAATAAAGCAACATGGTGCCTTACCTATACTTTAGAGAAACATCAAGGTTTGCATTGGTTTATGTAAAACACTGCTTTTTCTGACTGTAATTTTTAGTGTGGATGTTTTGAAACAGAAGGTTGTTGAATCGTTTAAGAGGTTTACCTAAGGCTGCTACTTGCCATATTGCCTTCTTTAGATCCCAAATGCCCAGGAATTTCATTAACTTAAACCTCTACATTTTACAGATAAAAATAAAAAAATGCAGCTGAGATTTTTGTGAAGAATTATTGGCTAAATTAGGTTAGAGTAATGCTGTTTTCTGTCTTTGCTGATGTGTTTGTCAGAGAGAGAGATATGAGAAAGTGAAGTTCTCATAATACTTTATGAACAAAATAAAAGAGAGTAGACAGATAACCACTATTACTCCTGCAGATTGCTAAAAGAAGCTTACTAACTTAGGGATAAAAAAGATGTCCCAGGGCCTTATCAGTAAATTCAATTACAAATGCAAAGCCAGGAGGTTTATAAACTCTAAGCTAAAATCAGATTCCGATCATTTAGAGGCATCCAGGTTGCTTTTCATGGGTCTAAACCTCTGCTTGATGAGACAGGAGGAAAATGGAAAGCATGCATTTTGAGGCAAGGGGGTTACATTTAAAATAATGAAATGGGTCTGCATGGAGGAGCTTAGCTAGCACATTGGCCCAGCATGTGCCCTCATTAGGACAGTTCCTTGAAGCTGCGGATGGTTAGCAAAAATAGGAAAGTGATATCTTGGTTTTAGTTCTCAGACACAGGTATTCATCTTCAAACTAAACTGTCTTTTGAAGAATTATGGGGTCCACAGAAACTGATCCTTTGGTATACTCTTAATATCAGGCACAATAAGCATTACTACAAATTGCAAATGAGCACTGCTTGCTCCAACTTAAATTGTTTGTGTGTTGTGTTCCCTGTGTGCAGGGATACTGAAATAAACAATTCTCAAAAGAAAACTGGGGCATTTCTTTTGCTTTTAAAGTGAGCTAATGTCTGGCTTTTTCTTTTTTTTTTTTTTTTTTTTTATTAACTTGAGTATTTCTTATATACATTTCGAGTGTTATTCCCTTTCCCGGTTTCCGGGCAAACATCCCCCTCCCCCCTCCCCTTCCTTATGGGTGTTCCCCTCCCAACCCTCCCACCATTGCCGCCCTCCCCCCATAGACTAGTTCACTGGGGGTTCAGTCTTAGCAGGACCCAGGGCTTCCCCTTCCACTGGTGCTCTTACTAGGATATTCATTGCTACCTATGGGGTCAGAGTCCAGGGTCAGTCCATGTATAGTCTTTAGGTAGTGGCTTAGTCCCTGGAAGCTCTGGTTGCTTGGCATTGTTGTACTTTTGGGGTCTCGAGCCCCTTCAAGCTCTTCCAGTTCTTTCTCTGATTCCTTCAATAGGGGACCTATTCTCAGTTCAGTGGTTTGCTGCTGGCATTCGCCTCTGTATTTGCTGTATTCTGGCTGTGTCTCTCAGGAGCGATCTACATCCGGCTCCTGTCGGTCTGCACTTCTTTGCTTCATCCATCTAGTCCAATTGGGTGGCTGTATATGTATGGGCCAAATGTGGGACAGGCTCTGAATGGGTGTTCCTTCAGTCTCTGTTTTAATCTTTGCCTCTCCCTTCCCTGCCAAGGGTATTCTTTTTCCTCATTTAAAGAAGGAGTGAAGCATTCACATTTTGATCATCCGTCTTGAGTTTCGTTTGTTCTAGGGATCTAGGGTAATTCAAGCATTTGGGCTAATAGCCACTTATCAATGAGTGCATACCATGTATGTCTTTCTGTGATTGGGTTAGTTCACTCAGGATGATATTTTTCATGTATATGAGTACACTGTCACTGTCTTCAGACACACCAGAAGAGAGCATTAGACCTCACTTCAGATGGTCATGAGCCACCATGTGGTTGCTGGGATTTGAACTCAGGACCTCTGGAAGAGCAGTCAGTGCTCTTAACCACTGAGCCATCTCTCCAGCCTGGCTTTTTAACTACCACATCTTTACACCATCATACTGAATCATGTTTAATGAAAAAATTTTAAATTCCATGTTTGATGTATATAAGTATCCATACTTTTCAAGTGCAACAGAGTTCAAATTATTCTCATCATTTGCATGTGATGTATATGTGGTAAATATGAAGTGCCTGTGTCTGTACGGAGTCCACTGGAGGAAGCTGAGTGCCCTGCTCTATCATACTCCACATGACACAATTGTGATAGTGTCCCTCACTGAGCCTGAAGTTTGACTGGTAATGATCAAGTCTCAATTAGCCTCTGGTCTCTGTGTCTGACTGCACTGACTTTGCCCATGTCCAGATTTTTACATAGGTTCTTGTGATTTGAACTCACCTATTCGTGTTTGTACCACATTATTATCTACTGACCCATCAGTAGGATATGGAGCTTGAACTGGTCATCTCCTTCAGTAGTGATGATCTAAGCTGATAACTCTAACATACACTAGCAAGGTGATCAGAAGAGACATAGAGGAGAAAAACACACTTAATCTCAGGACTTTTAAATAAGACTTAAATATTCACAAAGACATAAAGTCACATTATTGTGGCAGTAGCTTTAAATACTTTAGGAAGCTGGAGAGATGGGTCCATGGTTAAGAACACTGGTCTCTCTTCCAGAGATCCTGAGCTCAAATCCCAGCAGCCACTTGGCAGCTCACAATCATCCTTAATGAGATCTGATGCTCTGGTGTGTCTGAAGAAAGCAACAGTGCATACACATACATAAAATAAATAAATAAATCTTTAACTAAAAAAAAAGAAAAAAACCTTTAAGGATCTTAGAAGTCTCATGGTAAGACTCCTATCAAGAGGGGATGTGAAGCCAGAACCAGCCATCTTCTATAACCAGACAAGTCTTATAGTGGAGAGATTGGGATAGAAAGCCAATCACAAATATTTTGACCTACAGTTTGTTATTCCTAAAACCTGTGGAATAGTAACGATGGAGCAGAAATTGAGGTAATGGCCAGCCAATGACTGGTCCTGCTTGAGACCCATGTCAGGAGAGGGAGCCCACCCCTGACACTGTTAATGATGTTTTGCTATACTTGCAGACAGGTGAGTAGTATAGCTGTCATCAGAGTGGCTTTACCTAGCAACTGACGGAAATAGATGCAGAGATGCACAGGCAAATATTAGGCAGAGCTTGGGGAATCACGCAGAAGTCAGTGAGGAAGGAATACAGGAACCAGAGGGATCAAGTACACCACACTTAATCTATTGAATTGAAAACTTCTAGAATCAATTCACCTGGGTCCATATTGGCCCACAGAGACTGATCAGCTAAGCAGGGAGAATGCATGGGATTGCCCTAGAATCTCTGTACATATGTCACAGTTGTACAGCTTAGTAGTTCTTCATGCAGAACTACTAAACGCAGGATCAGAGGTCTTCTTTGACTCTGTTGCCTGCCTTTGGGACCCTTTTTTCCCAATGAGCTATCTCCTCTAGAAGAAAGTGTGGCACACCTATAATTTCTGCAAATTGTTATGCATAGGTTGGTTGATGTGCATGGCTGGCCTCCCCTTTTCTGAAAAGAAGGAAAGGAATTGGATAGATAGGATAAGGATATTGGGGTCAAGGACTAGAAGGAGAGCAGAGAGGAAAAACTGTGATTAGGATATAAAGTTAGCTTATTAAGTAAGCAAGTAAATTATAAAAATCAAACAACAACAAGAACAAAAACAGCATAGCAGTTTTAAAACAATATGTGTCTCCAAATTTCTCAATGTCAGACCAGAATCCAGGAATGGAGTCTTGTTAGAAGACATCTGTGAATGTGGGAGGAACTCCAAGAAAACAAGACAAGAGTCCTGTGACCGCAGTTTCTTTAAGAACACAGAGTTGCTCTCAGAATGTGCTTTTGTGCCTCTCCCAGTGTAGTGGAGAGGTGAATTTGCTTTATAGTATTCAGTACAAGTGGGCATTGTTATTTGTCTATATGTACCTATGGAAAACTATGGTTTTGTCATGTGTGGTTTTGCCTCTGACAATTAGGCTGGCTCATGTGATTTTACACTTTATTCATGTTACTCTTCTTGATCATCAAAGAATAAATTGTCTATTGTCGAATATTCTGAAGAAAATTTACTGGTGCATGAGACTTTATTCCACTTCATTTTTACTGTCCATTTTCTGAATTCACACCTCTAGCAGCGTGGCAAACATCTCAGCATGGTTATGCATCTTGCTACCGACAGTGATTTCAATTTTAATTTAAGTTTGCCATTTTTTTGCCACTCGTTCATCACTGGAGCTCCACATGAAGTTTTCTAATCAATTTTGAAGGTAAGTTTTAAAAATCACATTGCATTTTAATATTTTTGAATCCTCTCACCTAGTAGTAGATTGTCAGTAACTGAAGTAGACTGATAATTCCTAAAATTAATAACTAACAACTCCCTGGAAGTCTTTTTTTTTTCTATTCTTTTTTTCGGAGCTGGCGATCGAACCCAGGGCCTTGCGCTTGCTAGGCAAGCGCTCTACCACTGAGCCAAATCCCCAACCCCTTCCCTGGAAGTCTTGTATTCATTATTAATTAACTCATTAATTCTTCAAGTTAAAAATGAGAATTTGTAGCTATTGCTTCTTTCAGTCCTGAGAAACTGAAAGATAATGTGTCAGTTTATACACACACACACACAAATGAAATAACTACATTGCAAAATGATTTTTGATCGTAAGTTTTTGAATTAGATTTTTTATTTATTTGTTTATTTGCACTCCTTATGTATAACAGGCTGTCTTGTAATACACAGAAAATCTTCTGTCTGTGTCCCGAAGCACTGAGGTTAAAGCTGAGACCTGATCCACAAAGCTTGATTATATTTTTTTCATTTTGAATTATATGTTGATTTTTATGAAATTTCATTTTATGAATTTTTGATATTATTTCACTTTCCCTTTATCTTTCATCTTCCAAACCCACCCAAAGATCCCTATATGCTTTTTTCAAAACCATGGTCATTTCTTTCATTAATTGCTATATCACACACACACAAACACACACACACACACACACACACATACACACACAGAGGAAGCAAGAATTAAAAAAACATATAAGTTACAAAAGGATAGGTAAAGAAGAAAGAATTTTTACTAATATGTAGTAGTTTAAAATATCTATAGAGCAGTCACATTTCAAACTATAAAAGTTTGTGAAAAAGATTCTTCTTATTTTTCACATAAAAGACATTCTTTACAGTGTATTCTGCACATAAAACATTTCATTTCTTTGTAAATGCTGTGTTATGATGGCAATTTCCTTCTCTTGTTATTTCTCCATCTTGCTTGTTGGCATATCCTGTCTCTGCGCGTCTCCCTGTGCAAAGGGAGGATATCAGTTCTTTACTATAGGCCTTCTAGATTAATGGGAAAGCAGCTACACTGGAATTTAAGGGTCAGAGTTTTCTTGTGTCTCTGTTAACATTGCCTAAGGGATTCTTTCCTCTGCAGAAATTTCACGTTCAATCATAGCATACTCTGGGGGCATTTGTCATGGTCTTGACAGGTTGGATAAATGGTTAGTTTAAGCCAGGGTGAAGGTCAATAAGGACAAGACGGAGGTAGCTAAATTAAAAGCAAACTATCCGGCTTGGTATGGAATGACTACTTAGGTTCACATAGAGCAGAATTGCAATTGTCGGGTAATAGATTTACAAGCATAGATTTTGACTCTGCCGTAATAAGCAATTAAAATCAAAACTCCACATTTGTGAAGTTAAAATAAGGATCTGAAAGCCTGTTGTCATCTTCCCATCATATTTACTGTTGACAGAGGGACATTAATATAACAAATTATTAAAGGTGTAACAAAACCGAGATGGGAGAGAAAATTAAAGAGCAAAAGTTGTAGCGTTCACAATTTTCGGCATGCAGAATGTAATGAATATAAGCAACATTAGCCATGTTGGCAAGAAGTCTGCTGAGCTCTTTTCTCAGGAAAAATAGTCATAGGTTTCAGGGTGAACATACTGTTAGCATATACTTTGAGTATTAACATCTAAATTCTTGAATATGCAAGAGAAAAATTACAAATACATTTGAATACAGAGCGACAATGATATTTAAATAATTGAGTATTATTTCAATATTAATAAGTATTTTAAACTCTTTCATTTAAATAAACTTATTTAATAAATTTAAATATGTTTAAGTAAAATATTCTCTATTCCATTTTTCAGTTAATTTAATTTACTGTTTAGAATTCAAAACTCTACTATCCATACATTAAATAATAAATAATTTTAACAGAGATGCCTGAATGAATTAGATATTCCCTTAAGCCTCCCAGAATTCTTTCAGTATTCAGCAAAGGGCAGTGCTAGAATAACATGCTTACAACTTGAAGCATTATCTACACTGTCATTAAAATTATGCTAATGGCACTATTATAAGCAGTTCCCAAACAATAGGAAACTGCTTTTGTTATTAATGTCTTTCTTGAAATCTACTTAGTTTTTAATTTTCAATAATGAATAACAAATTTTAAAACATTTGCTCATAATGCAAGCTATTCCCTTGAGTTTATAAGTTGATGAAAGCAACGAATGCCTTCAATTCCTTCTCTGAAGAAACTAAATCTTAAACCCTTCAGAGACTCACCTGCTATT
This sequence comes from Rattus norvegicus, assembly GCF_021556685.1. Taxonomy (NCBI): domain Eukaryota; kingdom Metazoa; phylum Chordata; class Mammalia; order Rodentia; family Muridae; genus Rattus; species Rattus norvegicus. The sequence continues at coordinate 71,658,592 of NC_141548.1, forward strand.
ATGAATTTCTTGTACCAACACAGTCTCATTTCCAGGAACTATTGTTTGAAAAATCCTCATTTGAAATTTTTATAGATATTAAGAAGCATTCACTGCATAGGAATGCTTCTAACATATTAAATTGAATGTGAACGTAATTGAAACCAAAGTTGAAAAGAGTATCAACACAAACAAAGAAATGTTAAATGTAAGTCCATGCCAGTAATATAATCTATTATGTTTAGATTCTAATAAACAAAAATTACTCATAAATTATTTTTAAAACAGTTTACATCTTTCAGAGTGGGCTTTAATTAAATTGTAGAAATAGAGTTGTCTTTGTATTCTAATATTCAGACTAAACATTAAATATATTCTATTAAAGCAAAAGTCAAACAGTATGGTATTTATCGTGAAATATTTTATATTATTCTTAACTGCATTTAGAAAATTATATAATGTCCCATAATCTACACCAGTTGATTAGAAATAAGGAAGTTATACATAATAACATGATATAAATTTCATTAATTTAAACTAAGAATCTAAAATGTTTCTAATAATCTGCTCATTCCATTACAAATATTCAATACTTTTCATAAGCTTTTGAAAGGTTTTATAAAAAAACTTATACTTTCCAAATTAATTTATAGGTGATTTTCAAATTGTCTACATAAACCTGTGAATGTCTATTTCTTATTGTGTTCTAAAGGATTATCAGTGATGGCATCATATGCAATTTCAACTACAAATTCAAGTGCAGAAGACTGGACATTAAAAGAATATAGGAAATTAAAACCAGTTACCACAATATATTCAAGACAATAATAATAATTATAAAAGCTTGTGAATGCATATAACAGATACATTGATGAACGAATTCAAAGATGTTTTATTTTCTTGGATTGATAATGAGAAATACAATTCTGTTTTATGTAATTAAGTGCAAATAATTTGTTTCTTCTTTTTTTGTATTAAATTATTGTGTTTATTTACATTCCAACAGTTGCCCCTCTTCACAGCCCCCTCCCCAAGTTCTTCACTTCATACCTCTGCCTCTGAGAGAGTGTTTCCCTATCCACCCAAACACCTCAATCTCACCACTACCAGCATCCTTCTTCCCTAGGGCATCAAGATTCCACAGGCTTAAAAGCATCCTTTCCCACTGAGTCCATACAAGGCAATCCTCTACAACACATGTGCCTAGAGGTTCTTCAAACTAACTAAAGATAATTAAAGAACAGCAGACACATTGAAAACTTCAGCCCTACTAAAATGTTAATCTTTCAAAATATGTTTTATTTTGGTGGGAATGATATTTGAAATGCTTTGATTCATCTTCCTTACTGAAATCAGGGAGAATGCTTGCCCAAGCTAGAGCATTTGTATTCCTATCATAAATAGTTTGAATTTTGTAGGAAGGAGTTTTCTTGTGGGACATAGAGCCTGAACATGACAATGTGCACTAGGCTGAAGTTAGTACTGTGGCACTTATCATAGTTAAGAAACAGAAGTTATGATCATGAAAGATGTGGTTCGGAGGCTTGCTCTGTATGACTTGCTTAACCTGCTTTCTTATAACAGGACAATCTACTCAGGGGCATCATCATCCACAGATGCACCCGGTCTTTCCATATCAATCACCAAGAAAGTAATTGTCCCACCGTCTCATGTGCACACTGATCTTATGAATATATTTTCTAAATTGAGATTTCCTATTCTCAGATAACCCTTATCTGTCTCAAGTATAGACACACACACACACACACACACACACACACACACACACACACCACACAAACTCACACCTCTACCACCAGTAACAGCAACAACAGCGACAATATCAATAACAAAACCTAACTAACACCACCGACAACAGCCACGGCTGTACTACATATCTTTTGTGTAAATTGAAGAAAAAGGAGAAAAATGTTTTTCAGATAAAGAAATGTTTTCCCAATCTGTGTCCAAAAATGATAAAACACTATAATTAGCCAATTACTAAACACATTACAGTTTTAAATTAAGAGTTAAGCATTTTTCCAGTGCATGCTCGATTACAAAATTTTCAATGTAATTTTTACATTGAAAAGCTCTCTAACTATAAATATAACTTTAACATTAACTATAACTATAAATTTATGATTTATAATTTTATTTTCTCTTTCTTCTGGAAAAATATTAGTTAGGAAAATTTATAAAGACGTATCCTTAAATCTTGTGAAAATATACATCTTGGGTTATATGACAATGTTTATTGACAGGCAAGATATTGGGCACAAGTAAGCACTGAAGTCCTTGCACACCATTATGTTGATAGGACTGAAGCCAGATTTGTGCAGGTCAGTGTTGCCATGACAACAGTAATGATACCTGTGGTGATATGTACCAACACTGGAAATGGGAATGCTTATTGAAGCTACAGAAAATAATATCACAGTCACGGGCATGTCTTAGAAGTTTTGTCTGTTTATACTGTTTATGCTTAGATACAAATAGTTAAACTCATGAGTATTTAGAGCACCAATTCTTTTGGGTTTCAGGTATAAAAAATTCACAGGTAGCAGACACTTGTCCAAAGCCTAACAAGAAGTGTGTGTCATAAACAGGACTGAATGCTTGGAGCCTGTTCTCTGTGCTCTTTCCTTTTTTTCTACCCAATAGAGACACTGTACTGTGCTCGCTTCTATGCCACCATCCCTCCCTGAAATTTGGTTTATACTTATATTCTTTTCTCACGCCAAGAGTGTCATAGTCAGTTCATAGATCTAATCTGCTTGGCAGTCAACAATAAAGTCTTAGCTTGTGACTGTTGACTCTACATGCCCTTTTCCTTGGGTGGTATTTTTCTGTTAGTGTTTAGTACTTCAGTTTTTTTCCAGTGTTAGGAAGTATTAACATAAATCTGGTTTGGAAAAAGAAAATGTGAAACAGAAATATTGAAAGTATGAAGTGTAGAAGTATTGACAATTTATTATGAAAGGCATTTTTCTAACATTGTTGGTCTTTCTGGTTATGCTTTTATATGACTATGCACATGTAGGATATTGAGCTGGAGTATAACTCCTTTGAAATATACTATGTACTATAAACTACGAATCTTAATCAATTAACTACAGTATTTGAAATATTTGTAAAGCTTTACACCAAACTCAGCACATGCTACAAATGTGTTTTGCATAAAGAATGAGTAGATACTTCATTAATAGGGGAGAAAGATCTCTTTCCACAGTCAAAAACTCTGACTCAGAAGAAATCTCCTTCCTGTCAGAAGGAACTTCAGGGTCAAAAATGGAGAAGTGCTTGAGGAAAAGGACGTCCAGTGACAAGCACAAATTGGGATCGACCTCAAGGGGAGGCCACAAGGTCTGACACTATTAGTAATGCTATGTTATGCTCACAAAAAGGGTCCTATCATGACTGCCCACGAAATAGCCCACAAACTGCTGAAAGAGTCAGATGGAGTTATTTACACCCAACCAATTGATAGAAGTTGGTGACACCTGTGGTTGAATTAGGGAAAAGTAGAAGAAGCTGAGGAGAATGGGAACCCTATAGGAAGACCAGCAATCTCAACGAATCTGGACCCCTGAAATCTCTCAGATACTGGATCACCATGCAGCATACACAAGTTGATATGAGGCCCCCAAAACATATACAGAAGAGGACTGCAAGGTCTTGAATCAGTGAGAGAAGATGCACCTAACCCTTAAGAGACTTGAGGCCCCAGGGAGTGGGGTGATCTGGTAGGGTGGTGGAGAGATTTGGGGCGTTAGGGATATCCTCTTGGAGGCTGGATAAGCAGGAGGAGGTATGGGATGCGGAACCATCAGAGGGCAAACTAGGAGGGGAAAAAGACTAAATATAAAAAAGGTTAAAGGATAAAAATATAAATAAATATAAAAAGGTTAAAGGATAAAAATATAAATAAAAGTGAAAGGAACAAAAAAATGAAATAGTTGTTTGAAACAATAAAAAGTTGGTACTACCAAGGCTGGGGCCATATGTCCGGGAAATCAGGAAAGGGAATAACGTTTGGAATGTAAATAAAAAAAATCCAATAAAAAAGGCACAAATCTGAATTCTCCACTTCTTTCACCTAATTTCAAATCTATCTCTGCTGTTTATGGTTTGTATGTTGTTTTATGTGTCCCAAATATCTGTCTTTTACTAACAAAGGGGGTTTCTCTATATTTACCCAACAGCACAGAAAACATGGTATGAGAAAGGAATGAGGTATTTTTCTGTAACAATATTTAACAGAATTTTATTAACGAAAACTCTAATTTACTCATTCCAACTCACCAAATGTAGCCTTAAAACAGCAAAGTTCTCAACCTCTATCCATAAGGTGATTCAAACATTTTTTGCTAAGTAATTGTATTGTACACAGTTGTTTTAGTGGAGCACATCATATTTAACATTTCACTCTGTTTTTGTTCTTGTCAGGTTCTGTTTCTGTTTCTGTCTCTGTCTCTGTGTCTCTGTCTCTATCTTTCTTTCAGTGTGTGTGTGTGTGTGTGTGTGTGTGTGTGTGTGTGTGTGTGAGAGAGAGAGAGAGAGAGAGAGAGAGAGAGAGAGAGAGAGAGAGAATTTACAATTATTAGTTTTCTGGAAGCTGCAATATATAAAGAGGAATATCAGAGTGGATTACAGACTGAGTTCCAGCTTTTCCAACACTGGAAAGACCAGTAGGTATTTAATCTTCACAAGGCTGAATGTCTCAGCTCTTCTAGAGTATACACCACAATCCCAAAGAAGATTGTTATAATGCCATTTAAGGAATGGACCTGCTAATGAGAACAAGAACAGGCTTGAAAAAAGTGAAGTCTTCCTTATTCTCTGTCCTTTACATAGTATGACACCATAGTTAAAAAGATTTAAAATTTTTCCACCAGAAAAAAAAAACAAATTCAAGTGACTCTTCACACTTCAAATGATTTAGTTTGGAAAAATCACTCAGAGGTGTAAGTATTTTCTTGAGGCTTTAGTCCATGTCAGATGTAGTCAAGTTGACAACCAACAATAGGCATCACATTTGATTAAATTATTTTCTTAAATACAAGTTAAATTCAAACAGGCTGAAGATACAGTAGGGAAAAAAAGATTAATAGTTTTAAATGATCTCTGACATCTTACTAATTTGCTGTAAGGAAAGGAAAGTTCTGTTTCTATAGAATATCTCTAAAACCTACTAGTTTAATAGATGTACACATATATTCTTGTAAACATGCACATTCTGATAAGATAATGTGTGTTTGCACAGTGTCATGGTTAGCACAAATTTTCTACTTAGCTTAGCATAGCGTCATATGATCAGAAAATCTTGATTGAAAGTTGCCTCAATCATGCTTTGCCTATAAACATGTCTACAAAGGGATCATCTTTAATGTTATTGGAAATATAAGTTTCCAAACCACTATGGTTTGTATTCTTTATTGGGAATATAGTCCTGAGATTTATAAAAATGCTAGATATTCATAAGAAATCAAACAAATCAGAGAGCAAACCAGAAAATAGCATTCTTCCAAGTATTCTACTCGGGAGACCTACCTTTAGTTCATGCCCTGACATCTCCCAATTATGAACTGTGATATAAAAATGGAAGACAGAATAAAAACATTCATTCTGTAGGTGTTTTTGTCACAGTGCTTTATCTCTGTAATAGAAAGGCCACTGTAACCCATGCATACGAGATATCTTTCAGAACTTTAGAACTATGTTTAGGATTTTCAGAAATCTACAAAAACATATGCAGTTCTGTGAATTTGAATCAGATAATTATGTAAATATTGCACAAGACTGGTTATCTTATACTTTAGTGTCATAATTTGAATATGGAAAGTCCATAATGGTCTGTGTTTCAAGACTTTGTCATTATAGGGAGGTAACAGAGATATCATCAAATAAAATATGCTTAAAGAAGTAGAACATTTGATGCAACAATCTATTCTTTTGTATCATATGTCTATCTATCATATATCAGGTAACTTTAGCCCTAGCTCTCTAGATATCTAGATCTCTACCTCTATCCTCTTTTTATTTTGCTTGCTTCCATAATGTGAGAAATATTACCATACGACACAACAGGAATTACTAATATGAAATGGTTCCAAAAGCAGTAGCACATAATGGTATGGACTAGGAGTTTTGAAACAGTAGATTAAAATAATTCTCTCTCTCTCTTTCTCTCTCTCTCTCTCTCTCTCTCTCTCTCTCTCTCTGTGTGTGTGTGTGTGTGTGTACTTGTACATTTGCACTTGTGTGTGCATGCATGGAAACAGAGAAATCTTTCTTGGCATCATTTCTTTAATGACATCCACATTGTTTTGTTTTGTTTTCTTTTTTGAAACACATTCTCATATTACTTAGAATTTGCCAAGTAGGGTAGCAAACCAGCTAACCCCAGGAAACTTTTATCTCCCTCCCTAACACTTAGATTCTAAGCACACTAAATTTCCCAGTTCTTAAAGGAGATAGTGAGGATCCAACTCAGATACTTTTTACTTTATTATACAGTTCATTACAGGCAGAATTAAGTCTAGTTTTACTCTTTGCATTGATTGTATCTGCTAAAATTTGCAGTAACAAAAACAATACTGACACAGAACACCGACACTGAGCAAAAGAGTGATTTGTGGGTCAATAATGATACAGTTTGGATGCCTTTGAGGTTTACTTTTTGAAAGGATTTGAAAAGTAGCAAAAAAGGAGAGAAAGAATAGTGTGAGGAGAGCTAACATGTGGAAGTCTCAGAAATCCAGAATACTGAAAGTCACACAATAAAATTGAGGTCATGGGGTTCATGATGAAGTTAAGGATAGTATAGGCCACAGTATAGAAGACATTCATCTTAAATTATGTCAAAAGATGTGTGCTTTTTTCCATGTCATAAGACACAGTGGATGACTGAAATTAAAGGTTGAAGAAATGCTCTAGGCAGCAAAAGATAAAAAACCAAAGAAGATTTTACTGGACATTCTTAGTCATAGTTATTGTGGCATATGTTGAAGAAAGGGTTAATATTGTTGTGATGAAGCACTGTGACCAAAAGCAACTTGTCATTCCCCTGACAATTTCACGTAATAGTTCATCACCAAAAGCAATGAAGAGAGCATTGTACTAAGGGCAAACACCTGGAGGCAGAAAAAAACTGATGCAGAGGCCATGGAGGAGTGTGGCTTACTGGGTTGCTTCTTATGGCTTGCTCAGCCTGCTTTCTTACAGAACCCAGGAATACCAGCAAAGGAATAGTACCAGGAATAATGGGCTGGGGCCTCATCCATGATTCAGAAATTAAGAAAGTAACCTAACCTTCAGATCTTAGGCTGACACTTTCTCAACTGAAACTGCTTCCTTTCTTATTTCACTAGCAGGTATAAAATTGGCACACAAGTTGCCAGGACAGCATGCTAGAGCAAAAAGAAAAAAAAAAAAACATCAGATTAGAAGATTAGAGAATATTTTTTATTTTTACAAAAGCCAATTTATTTGTAAAAGTAGAGTGAAGCCTGTTTTTAAATAAGTGTGGTGGTGCCCACATGTGGCCCTATCATGATAGGCAAGTGCTGTACCAGTAAGCCAGTAAGCCACAATTTGTGCGCGCACGCGCGCACACACACACACATACACACACACACACACACACACACACACACACACACACACACACGCACGCACGTGCGCACACATTAACATACATGTGTATGGGAGAGGAATGGGTGAATTTATTTCAAAGACTTACCAAGGTAATGCTTTTAAAAGAAAGTCATGGTGCACTCTGTTCATCCTGGATTTCTTTGGGAACTATTACAAGATTTCCTGTATACGTGGAGCTATTTCAGTGCTGGTTAAATGGATCCTAGCTGTAGTGCTTACTGGCAGCCAACCTTTACCCTTTACAAGGTTGATGTCATATTAGCTTTGAAACTAGGCTGAATGCAAGATTTACTGGATCACAGGGGGCTTTTGCTGAGATTCCAGAAGACAGCTTGGCTTGAGAGTACATCAGTGTACATCAGCAGCTCTATCCCCATAAGCACCGTAACAGGGAATCGAATTGTAGCAACACAAACCCCAGAGACTCGGAGGAGCTTTGGTTTGTTTTGTCCACTCTGTATCCTTGTTCCTCATTTCTGAGAGACCACTAGTGACCCCAAGTCACTGTATTATGGCCTTCTAGCATGTACCATGCTCTTGGTTTCTTAAAAGGGTTTCAGCTCCTAGTTTACCTGAATCTCAGAGGATGCTTTAGACTTGGTCTGTGGGGAAAAGTTGAAGGATATACTGATGGTTCTTTGAACTGAGGCAGAACTGAACATTTGTGGGTCAGAGACAGAATGTTATTTTGGTTCAAACAGGATTCCCTAAGGCTCAAATGTTATTTCCAATTAAATGACAATTTTAGAAATGTGTAATTTTACTTGCATTTGATATGTCTATCAGCTTCTGTGAATTTAACAGACAAAATTGGTTAAATAGAAATCATGTGTTTGATCCCTACAATATTATATAAAAAATTAAGTTTATACATATGTTTAATCTTTTATCTTGACAAATTCATTTGGCATAAATAAGTATATTTAATTAAAAATAAATGCATACATTTAAACGTCCACAAAACTCAAATATGTCTGGATAAATCCTAGTCCTCTTTGAATGCTCCATATGTAAAAATATATCAGAAGAAATAGTGGCAATAATGTTGAAATTCTGGTGTCTGTGACACCTCAAATTTTATAATCATGCCACATGTACTGTTGAATAAGAGTTATGCAGCTGATTTCAGAACGTTGATATTGTGATTTCATTAAACAGCCTTTGATATGTTGTTCCTCCTACTTGTCCTTTTCTTCTGCTCTGATCTCCACCTCTACGTTTTTCCTTCCCTCTTTTTCTTTATCTGTACTCTTACTTATTTTCTTTTAAAAAGTCTACACTTTTCAAGGTATCATGCCCCGTTTCTCCTGGTATCCTAATGTCAAACATTGTGCACTGCACATTCAAGGATAGACAAAAAATTACACTTGTCCTTGGGGGTAATAGTAAAAAAGAATGTGCTAGGAAATTTTGTAAATTTTTTGTTTGCTCCTTAAAGTATATTCATGGTTTAAACTTTCATTTTACCTATAAAAATGTTCAAGCAATCTTTCAAAAATATTTCTAAAAGGCTGTAGTGAATAGCATTATATATATATATTATAAAAGGAAAAATACATCAAGTTTTCTCTCTTCGTACAAAGTGTTTATCTCTTCCCAATGATATTCTATATATATATATATATGTAGATAGGTCTGTGCTACAGTGGTCTTCAGACAGAGGGACATCCAGCAAAGGTAGGGAGTAGATGCAGAGACACAAAGCCGAACACAAGGCAGAGACAGGGGAACGCTGAAAACACAGGGGAGGATTCTAAGTGTTCTTGGTATGGTATATTGAGAGGTCATGACTCTCAGTTTTAACTAGGCAGGAATCACAGGGGCTCCCATAGACTGAAGTGACAAAGAAGGACCTTTAATGGGTATGAGGGATGGTCTCTGCATATACCTTATGTGTGTATAGCTTGGTATTCTTGTGGCACTGGCAGTGAGTGGTATCTCTGACTCTTTTGCCTGTAGTTGGGACCTTTTACTCCTACTGCTTAGTCCATCCTTGATAGTGGTGTTTGTGTCTTGTCTTATTATAACTTGTTCTTCCATGCTCTTATGTGTCTATTCCTGGAAGGCCAGCTCTTGTTTTTATTTGTTATTTTTGGTTTTTGAGGAGTGGATTTGGAGGAGAGGGTGAGTACAGGGAGGAACCGGAAGGAGAGGAGGGCGGAAAACCTGGGATCAGGTTGTGATGTATGAGAAAAGAATAATAGAAAGAAAAAAGGTGTTCATTTATACAAAAATGAAGTATTTAATTGAGAGAACGTGTGACAAGGAGATACAACTAATAAAATGATTTAAAGGATATTATTTTTACAAGTATCTTTTAACATCTTTTATTGAACTATTTTAAAAGTTAACTTCCTAAAATATAAAACCTTAGAATATAGGATAGAATATATGTTCCTAATATATTTCTCAAAAAATGCTTGAGCTTTCAAGTACCATGTTATTGACCGTTTTACATACTATCTGCATTATTTTATAGTGTCCTAAGGTTGTCAGATAGAACATAAGTGCTCTTTAATCACATATGTGAATGAAGAAATTCACAGAGATAATAACACTAGAGAGCATCCAAAGCATTCATCAGGAGGAAACAAAATTTGTGAAAATAAAAACAGCTAAAATTAAAATTTTCACATGATTCTCCACGGAATCCTCAGAATTCAGAAGATCATAGTGAAGGAAAATATTCCATAGTTAGAAGAAACTGAAGAGATGGAAAGGCAGGTAAAATCTGTCTACTTGTGAAGAAATAGTATGTCAGTCCTGAACAGTTTACCCCAAAATTTACCACTCATAAAAATATATAAATAAGTACTGTAAGTAAGAATTACTCAGCTCACACACAACAATATAGAAAGTAGAAAATGGGCAGCAGCTCTCTGCTCCCAGACCCGGTGAGAGAGAGACCCAACCGCCTGGTCAGGTGGGCACTCCTGAGGCTGCAGAGCGGAAGAGACCACCAACACTGCTCACCCCTGCCCACATCCCTGGCCCAAGAGGAAACTGTATAAGGCCTCTGGGCTCCCGTGGGGGAGGGCCCAGGAGCGGCAGGACCCCTGCCTGAGACACCGCAGGAACCTGAAGGAAACGGACCAGATAAACAGTTCTCTGCACCCAAATCCCGTGGGAGGGAGAGCTGAACCTTCAGAGAGGCAGACAAGCCTGGGAAACCAGAAGAGACTGCTCTCTGCACACACATCTCGGACGCCAGAGGAAAAAGCCAAAGACCATCTGGAACCCTGGTGCACTGAAGCTCCCTGAAGGGGCGGCACAGGTCTTCCTGGTTGCTGCCGCTGCAGAGAGCCCGTGGGCAGCACCCCACGAACAAACTTGAGCCTCGGGACCACAGGTAAGACCAAATTTTCTGCTGCAAGTAAGCTGCCTGGTGAACTCAAGACACAGGCCCACAGGAACAGCTGAAGACCTGTAGAGAGGAAAAACTACACGCCCGAAAGCAGAACACTCTGTCCCCATAACTGACTGAAAGAGAGGAAAACAGGTCTACAGCACTCCTGAAACACAGGCTTATAGGACAGTCTAGCCACTGTCAGAAAGAGCAGAACAAAGTAACACTAGAGATAATCTGATGGCGAGAGGCAAGCGCAGGAACCCAAGCAACAGAAACCAAGACTACATGGCACCATCGGAGCCCAATTCTCCCATCAAAACAAACATGGAATATTCAAACACACCAGAAAAGCAAGATCTAGTTTCAAAATCATTTTTGATCATGATGCTGGAGGACTTCAAGAAAGAAGTGAAGAACTCCCTTAGAGAACAAGTAGAAGCCTACAGAGAGGAATCGCAAAAATGCCTGAAAGAATTCCAGGAAAACATAAACAAGTAGAAGCCCATAGAGAGGAGACACAAAAATCCCTGAAAGAATTCCAGGAAAACATAAATAAACAAATAAAAGCCCATAGAGAGGAGACACAAAAATCCCTGAAAGAATTCCAGGAAAACACAATCAAACAGTTGAAGGAATTAAAAATGGAAATAGAAGCAATCAAGAAAGAACACATGGAAACAACCCTGGATATAGAAAACCAAAAGAAGAGACAAGGAACTGTAGATACAAGCTTCACCAACAGAATACAAGAGATGGAAGAGAGAATCTCAGGAGCAGAAAATTCCATAGAAATCATTCACTCAACTGTCAAAGATAATGTAAAGCGGAAAAAGCTACTGGTCCAAAAAATACAGGAAATCCAGAACTCAATGAGAAGAAAAACCTAAGGATAATAGGTATAGAAGAGAGTGAAGACTCCCAGCTCAAAGGACCAGTAAATATCTTCAACAAAATCATAGAAGAAAACTTCCCTAACCTAAAAAAAGAGATACCCATAGGCATACAAGAAGCCTACAGAACTCCAAATAGATTGGACCAGAAAAGAAACACCTCCCGTCACATAATTGTCAAAACACCAAACGCACAAAATAAAGAAAGAATATTAAAATCAGTAAGGGAAAAAGGTGAAGTAACATATAAAGGCAGACCTATCAGAATCACACCAGACTTCTCGCCAGAAACTATGAAGGCCAGAAGATCCTGGACTGATGTCATACAGACCATAAGAGAACACAAATGCCAGCCCAGGTTACTGTATCCAGCAAAACTCTCAAATAACATTGATGGAGAAACCAAGATATTCCATGACAAAAGCAAATTTACACAATATCTTTCTACAAATCCAGCACTACAAAAGATAATAAATGGTAAACCCCAACATAAGGAGGAAAGCTATACCCTAGAAGAAGCAAGAAACTAATCGTCTTGGCAACAAAACCAAGAGAATGAAAGCACACAAACATAACCTCACATCCAAATATGAATATAACAGGAAGCAATAATCACTATTCCTTAATATCTCTCAATATCAATGGCCTCAACTCTCCAATAAAAAGACATAGATTAACAAACTGGATACGCAACGAGGACCCTGCATTCTGCTGCCTACAGGAAACACACCTCAGAGACAAAGACAGACACTACTTCAGAGTGAAAGGCTGGAAAACAACTTTCCAAGCAAATGGTCAGAAGAAGCAAGCTGGAGTAGCCATTCTAATATCAAATAAAATCAATTTCCAACTGAAAGTCATCAAAAAAGATAAGGAAGGACACTTCATATTCATCAATGGAAAAATCCACCAAGATGAACTCTCAATCCTAAATATCTATGCCCCAAATACAAGGGCACCTACATACATAAAAGAAACCTTACTAAAGCTCAAAACACACATTGCACCTCACACAATAATAGTGGGAGATTTCAACACCCCACTCTCATCAATGGACAGACCATGGAAACAAAAATTAAACAGTGATGTCGACAGACTAAGAGAAGTCATGAGCCAAATGGACTTAACGGATATTTATAGAACATTCTATCCTAAAGCAAAAGGATATACCATCTTCTCAGCTCCTTATGGTACTTTCTCCAAAATTGACCATATAATTGGTCAAAAAACGGGCCTCAACAGGTACAAAAAAATAGAAATAATCCCATGCGTGCTATCGGACCACCACAGCCTAAAACTGGTCTTCAATAACAATAAGGGAAGAATGCCCACATATACGTGGAAATTGAACAATGCTCTACTCAATGATAACCTGGTCAAGGAAAAAATAAAGAAATTAAAAACTTTTTAGAATTTAATGAAAATGAAGATACAACATACCCAAACTTATGGGACACAATGAAAGCTGTGCTAAGACGAAAACTCATAGCGCTGAGTGCCTGCAGAAAGAAACAGGAAAGAGCATATGTCAGCAGCTTGACAGCACACCTAAAAGCTCTAGAACAAAAAGAAGCAAATACACCCAGGAGGAGCAGAAAGCAGGAAATAATCAAAATCAGAGCGGAAATCAACCAAGTAGAAACAAAAAGGACATTGGAAAGAATCAACAGAACCAAAAGTTGGTTCTTTGAGAAAATCAACAAGATAGATAAACCCTTAGCCAGACTAACGAGAGGACACAGAGAGTGCGTCCAAATTAACAAAATCAGAAATGAAAAGGGAGACATAACTACAGATTCAGAGGAAATTCAAAAAAATCATCAGATCTTACTATAAAAACCTATATTCAACAAAACGTGAAAATCTTCAGGAAATGGACAATTTCCTAGACAGATACCAGGTGTCGAAGTTAAATCAGGAACAGATAAACCAGTTAAACAACCCCATAACTCCTAAGGAAATAGAAGCAGTCAATAAAGGTCTCCCAACCAAAAAGAGCCCAGGTCCAGACGGGTTTAGTGCAGAATTCTATCAAACCTTCATAGAAGACCTCATACCAATATTATCCAAACTATTCCACAAAATTGAAACAGATGGAGCCCTACCGAATTCCTTCTACGAAGCCACAATTACTCTTATACCTAAACCACACAAAGACACAACAAAGAAAGAGAACTTCAGACCAATTTCCCTTATGAATATCGACGCAAAAATACTCAATAAAGTTCTGGCAAACCGAATTCAAGAGCACATCAAAACAATCATCCACCATGATCAAGTAGGCTTCATCCCAGGCATGCAGGGATGGTTTAATATACGGAAAACCATCAACATGATCCATTATATAAACAAACTGAAAGAACAGAACCACATGATCATTTCATTAGATGCTGAGAAAGCATTTGACAAAATTCAACACCCCTTCATAATAAAAGGCCTGGAAAGAATAGGAACTCAAGGCTCATACCTAAACATAGTAAAAGCCATATACAGCAAACCAGTTGCTAACATTAAACTAAATGGAGAGAAACTTGAAGCAATCCCACTAAAATCAGGGACTAGACAAGGCTGCCCACTCTCTCCCTACTTATTCAATATAGTTCTTGAAGTTCTAGCCAGAGCAATCAGACAACAAAAGGAGATCAAAGGGATACAGATCGGAAAAGAAGAGGTCAAAATATCACTATTTGCAGATGACATGATAGTATATTTAAGTGATCCCAAAAGTTCCACCAGAGAACTACTAAAGCTGATAAACAACTTCAGCAAAGTGGCTGGGTATAAAATTAACTCAAATAAATCAGTTGCCTTCCTCTATACAAAAGAGAAACAAGCCGAGAAAGAAATTAGGGAAACGACACCCTTCATAATAGACCCAAATAATATAAAGTACCTCGGTGTGACTTTAACCAAGCAAGTAAAAGATCTGTACAATAAGAACTTCAAGACACTGAGGAAAGAAATTGAAGAAGACCTCAGAAGATGGAAAGATCTCCCATGCTCATGGATTGGCAGGATTAATATAGTAAAAATGGCCATTTTACCAAAAGCAATCTACAGATTCAATGCAATCCCCATCAAAATACCAATCCAATTCTTCAAAGACTTAGACAGAACAATTTGCAAATTCATCTGGAATAACAAAAAACCCAGGATAGCTAAAGCTATCCTCAACAATAAAAAGACATCAGGGGGAATCACTATCCCTGAACTCAAGCAGTATTACAAAGCAATAGTGATAAAAACTGCATGGTATTGGTACAGAGACAGACAGATAGACCAATGGAATAGAATTGAAGACCCAGAAATGAACCCACACACCTATGGTCACTTGATTTTTGACAAAGGAGCCAAAACCATCCAATGGAAAAAAGATAGCATTTTCAGCAAATGGTGCTGGTTCAACTGGAGGGCAACATGTAGAAGAATGCAGATCAATCCATGCTTATCACCCTGTACAAAGTTTAAGTCCAAGTGGATCAAGGACCTCCACATCAAACCAGACACACTCAAACTAATAGAAGAAAAACTAGGGAAGCATCTGGAACACATGGGCACTGGAAAAAATTTCCTGAACAAAACACCAATGGCTTATGCTCTAAGATCAAGAATCGACAAATGGGATCTCATAAAACTGCAAAGCTTCTGAACGCAAAGGACACTGTGGTTAGGACAAAACGGCAACCAACAGATTGGGAAAAGATCTTTACCAATCCTACAACAGATAGAGGCCTTATATCCAAAATATACAAAGAACTCAAGAAGTTAGACCGCAGGGAAACAAATAACCCTATTAAAAAATGGGGTTCAGAGCTAAACAAAGAATTCACAGCTGAGGAATGCCGAATGGCTGAGAAACACCTAAAGAAATGTTCAACATCTTTAGTCATAAGGGAAATGCAAATCAAAACAACCCTGAGATTTCACCTCACACCAGTGCGATTGGCTAAGATCAAAAACTCAGGTGACAGCAGATGCTGGCGAGGATGTGGAGAAAGAGGAACACTCCTCCATTGTTGGTGGAATTGCAGACTGGTAAAACCATTCTGGAAATCAGTCTGGAGGTTCCTCAGAAAATTGGACATTGAACTGCCTGAGGATCCAGCTATACCTCTCTTGGGCATATACCCAAAAGATGCCTCAACATATAAAAGAGACACGTGCTCCACTATGTTCATCGCAGCCTTATTTATAATAGCCAGAAGCTGGAAAGAACCCAGATGCCCTTCAACAGAGGAATGGATACAGAAAATGTGGTACATCTACACAATGGAATATTACTCAGCTATCAAAAACAACGAGTTTATGAAATTCGTAGGCATATGGTTGGAACTGGAAAATATCATCCTGAGTGAGCTAACCCAATCACAGAAAGACATACATGGTATGCACTCATTGATAAGTGGCTATTAGCCCAAATGCTTGAATTACCCTAGATCCCTAGAACAAACGAAACTCAAGACGGATGATCAAAATGTGAATGCTTCACTCCTTCTTTAAATGAGGAAAAAGAATACCCTTGGCAGGGAAGGGAGAGGCAAAGATTAAAACAGAGACTGAAGGAACACCCATTCAGTGCCTGCCCCACATGTGGCCCATACATATACAGCCACCCAATTAGACAAGATGGATGAAGCAAAGAAGTGCAGACCGACAGGAGCCGGATGTAGATCGCTCCTGAGAGACACAGCCAGAATACAGCAAATACAGAGGCGAATGCCAGCAGCAAACCACTGAACTGAGAATAGGTCCCCTATTGAAGGAATCAGAGAAAGAACTGGAAGAGCTTGAAGGGGCTCGAGACCCCAAAAGTACAACAATGCCAAGCAACCAGAGCTTCCAGGGACTAAGCCACTACCTAAAGACTATACATGGACTGACCCTGGACTCTGACCCCATAGGTAGCAATGAATATCCTAGTAAGAGCACCAGTGGTAGGGGAAGCCCTGGGTCCTGCTAAGACTGAGCCCCCAGTGAACTAGTCTATGGGGGGAGGGCGGCAATGGGGGGAGGGTTGGGAGGGGAATACCCATAAGGAAGGGGAGGGGGGAGGGGGATGTTTGCCCGGAAACCGGGAAAGGGATTAACACTCGAAATGTATATAAGAAATACTCAAGTTAATAAAAAAAAAAAGAAAGTAGAAAATAAGGACATGAGAACATAGTAAGCATCAACATAAAGTAAAACAATAAAGGTAAAATATAAAATATTTAGTAGTGAATTTTTTTTAATGGGATATTTTTTATTTACATTCCTAAAGTTATTCCTTTTACTAGTTTCCCTGTCCATAAGCCACCTACCCCATCCCCCTCCCTTTCTTTTATAAGGATGTTTCCCTTCCCCAAACACTCCTGTTCCCGCCTCCTCCACCCTGATATTCCTCTAAACTGGGGGCGGTCCAGCCTTAGCAGGAACAAGGGCTTCTTCTTCCATTGGTACCCAACAAGGCCTTTCTTTGCTACATATGCAGCTGGAGCCATGGGTCTGTCCATGTTAGTCTTTGGGTAGTGCTTTAGTCCCTGGGAGCTACGGTTGTTTGGCATTGTTGTTCTTATGCATTACAATCCTTCTGCTCATTCAATCCTTTCTCCAATTCCTCCAATGGAGACCCAGTTCCCCGTTCCATGTTTTGCTGCTAGCATTTGCCTCTGTATTTGTCTAGCTCTGACTAAGCCTTTCCGGAGATCACTATATCAGTTTTCTGTGTGCAAGCAATTCTTGTCATGAGCAATATTGTCTGGGTTTGGTAGCTGTATGTATGTGGGTAGATCCCCAGGTGGGGCAGGCTCTGAATGGCCATTCCTTCAGTCTCTGCTCCGAACTTTGTATCCATATCCCCTCCTATGAGTGAGTATTTTTGTTCCCCTTTTAATAAGGACTGAAGCATCTGCTCTTTGGTCCTGCTTCTTGAGCTTCATGTTGTCTGTGGATTATATCTTGCGTAATTCGAGCTTTTGGGCTAACTTATCAGTTAGTGCATACCATGTGTGTTTCTTTGTGTTTGGGTTACCTCACTCAGGATGATATTTTGTAGTTAATTTTTATGCATGTGTTCATATGTATAAATCATAAGTACATATACTTAAAATAGACTTGCTGATTTCACGCTGGACATTTCAATCTTTTCTATTTTGCGATGTGTCAGAGTACACTGGTGTTATTTTTAGATTCTGGATATTCAAGATTAGAAAAATAAAAGCAAGATCATGTTTTCAAAGAAAGCCACCGTTAAGCTGTCACCTAATTTACAGCAGTTGTGAAATTCCTGGACAACGAGGAACCCTTTTCAGTAAAGCAACCAACTTCAGAGAGTAACGTGAAGGAAATGCTTTTAAGAGCTCAAAGCGGCAGCCACATGGAACAAAAGCTTGCATGGCAAGAGGTCTGTGTGATGTTCGCATTGAAGTTCCCCTCTTTATCGCTCAGCAGATCAAATGTGATGAGCCACTCGTTACCCCACTTGTCACTAAATCAAAGGATATGAGCTTTTACTTTTACAAGTCAAAGAACCAAATTGTTCTTCTTTTATAAGTATCGTGGGGATTAAAGTTCAGTATTTTAAAAGAGAGAGCCATTGAGCAACCCCCTAACTCTTGCAATCAGTTATGATTCTGTGCAATTAGTGTCTGAATAGAAAAGACTACTTCAAAGTCAACATAAGTTGCTGGATTAATGTGATATTTCACCAAGACATAAAAATCTACAAATGATGACATTCTGTTCTGGAAATGTATACCTAAGGATAACCAAATATTTCCATCGTGTTTGATTTTTAGTTTGTCAAAGGACACCACCACACAGTCAACGCCACTAGTACAGTCATGACAATATTTTTTCCTTATCTATTTCTTTCTCTCACTTTCTGCCCAGTTGCATACTTGATCTTCTTCATGATCCTTGAACATTACAAACATTTTGTATCTGAGGCACCTCATGCATGTTTTATCGTTTGCCTAAAACCTTCCCTACAAAAATAATCTTATGCCCTACGCTTTTCTGCTTAGTATTAATTTTAAGCCTTTTCTTTCAGAAAATATTTTCTACATGTAGAGTTTAATATACAGTTTGTAATTCCCTTTTCTCCACTAATTGTGATCTTATTCCTGTCTTGCTTCTTTCTCTCCAACACATTTAGTTCTCTAACAGAATGACTACTTCATCTCTTCTGCTCACTACTTCATACATTTCTTGCAGCTCTAGAATGGAGCAATTTCCTTCTCAGAGGAGGTACTGCTTCCCATGTTAGCCACTGTATAAACAGAGCAACAAAACAGAAAAATAGCAGCAAAAATGAACGTAAATGGAATTCTCTTGAGTAGTATACATTTTCATTGGAATAGGGGCTTATCCATGAAATATATGATAAACAGGGCCAACCAAATGCTATGCTCCAAAAATGTTAAGTAAAATTGTACTACATCATCTGTATATGCCCTTAATTCCTGCACTCAGCTTGCAGTGTATCTCTCTGTGAGTTCAGAGCCATGTAAGTATACAGAGCTGGTTCAAAGGCAAAGAGTGCTATGTGAACCCCGTCCCTAAAGAGATTATTATTGTCACACCCATAGATATTTTGTTTTTATGAATTAAAAAAATAAATATCTGAATGTAATTTGAATTCTGGGGGATAATTAAAGCTAAATTAACTTTCATTCATTGATATATATATATATCCATATATAGTTTAAAATATTGACTTTATAAAACATTTTAAAAGTAATTTACTACTTTTCAAGAACATGAGGGAAAAGCTACTTGACTGTCATATATAGGATTATCATCACTTAAAATACACATTGTTTGGTAAAAAAATATTCAGCAAAATATAGTTTCTAGATAACTGAGACAATTTGAAAATCTGTTGAATTTGGATAAATGAGCCCAGGTTAGAACACATAGTATAATTGTAGATATATGAGACTGGAGCATTGAAATGTTCAACGTTTCAACATAAAAATGAAATGATTTTTTTTCATTTCCTTTTTTTCATTTTATTCTTGTGCATAGGATCAAATCATGGAGTATATTTTCTGAGATATTTATTTTAACAGAGACAATCACAGTTTAAGTTGAACTCCAACACACTGGCAGTTACAAATTCTCCCTGAAACTATTAAAAACATTTCTCTTGTTCTTACACTTTTCCATGAATCTATATATTGCAATTTCCTTTTAGAGGCTAATTAGAGAAGTAAGATTTACAAAGGCCCAGAAGTCAGATCAATGGTATAAGAACATTTCAATTTGTTTCACTGGGCCATATGAGTGAGTCATGATCAAGACTGAGAAAATTATGGTTGGAACTGTTCCCACTGATAGATTAACACCCAGGAGGTTGAAGCTTTGGATAAGCCACTGGACTAAAGTTAGCAAGTAGCATGTCATTGAATGATTAATAATTTAGGATGGGAAATGCAGGTATTGACAAATGAAGATATGAATTAAAGAACATACAGGAAATTACACATGAGGTTCGCTTTTTTCTCCAAGTAATACTATGGTACTCAAATTACTATAGGCATACAATATGATCCCTATAACCTTTTCTACAAAATTATACAAAACTAACATTCATTTCACCTAAGGTGGGGGTATATTGTTATGTATAACTTACATTTTCTTAATTTTTCTTTCACTGATGATGTACACATAGAAGACATTCTAACCCAGATTGTCATTGGGTTGTTTTTTAATTATTAAACCATTGTTCATGTTCCCTTCATTGCCTATTCTAGTCATAATTGCTCTTCAAAGGATGACCAATATATTTTTCTTAGATGAATAATTCCACTTACATCAAAATACGAAATATTTAAAAAGAATCCTTGTTTTCATTTCTTTTATTGAATTTAACTATAATTATATTATTTTCCCTTTGCTTTCTGTGCCCCCATTCCTTCCATGTAATTACTACTCCCTTCTAAATTCCATCTATTTTTCTTGAAATATTGTTGTTATACAAACACATATAAATATTTTTAAATTCATGTGTGTAAAAACATATTCACATACACATTTATATACATGTTGCATGTATATATATATATATTTATACACAAGAAAAAATATAGATGTACATTTGCATGTATATAACATATATTACATTGTACATATACATAGCAATATATTATATTATGCTTATACATATACATTATATGAGTATACATGCATATATACATACATACATATATACATACATACACACTTACATATGTCGGTGGACAAATGCCTAAAAAGGTGAACAAGTAAAATGCAGACGCCTCTCCTGTTCTGGTCTATGGAATTGTGTCTTCACATGGCAAAGACCTGCAGGGGATATTCGTGCAGAAACTCGGGCCTTTCACAAGGAAATGTTCAGTTCACTTTTGCCTTGCATTTGCATTTTTGGCTTTGCTATTGGAAAGTTTTATTTTCACTTTTTGTATAATAGAATTTCACCCAGATTCAGAAAAAGTCTGTTCGGACTTTGGTTCACTTTTCTTTGTCTCTGAGTATTGTAAATGTAGAATAGATCACTGCTCCTCTGTTAATAACGGTGAATTCTATTGTGTCAACACAAGGGTCTGATCTGGGTGTACCAGCTAATGTCTAGATGTTCTCATCCAATGGAAACTTCATTCTGACAACAATCTTCCAACAAACAATAGTTAGATGATTATCAAAGGTTAAAAAGAACTTGGCTGCAACCCTCTTCAGCTCTTTCAGTCCTTGAACTAAATTCTCCATTGAGGTCCCCATGCTCAGTCTGATATTTGTCTGTATTCATCCTCATTTGTATTGGTCCAGCTCTGGTAGAGCCTCTCAGGTAACAGCTTTACTGGGTTCCTGTTAGTAAGCAGTTATTGGCATCAGCAACAGTGTCTGGGTTTGGATCTGTAGACGGGATGGATCCCAAGGTAGGCCAGTCTCTGTATAGCCTTTCCTTCAGAGTCTGCTCCACTCTTTGTATCTGCATTTTCCTGAGATTATCATTTTTTTATTTACCTAAAAATATACACATATGTACTTATAATGAAGATGCATGATTTGAGCTGAAAATTTCTTGATGGTATTGTAATGTAAAAGTGAATCTATCCCATAAAATCATCTCTGTATAGTTTCAACAAAAACACATGTCTTATATTTAGGTACATTTAACATATGATGTAAATATCTTTACGATGCTCAGATATATGAGAACTTTCTGGCCAGAGAAAACACACAGATGTTTCCTTGAGTATGAAACACTGGCCCTTAATACCAGCTGCTTTTGTTCTTCATATTGGAAGCTCACCCTTCCATCCATTTACCTTCCTAGGACGTCAAAGCATGTACCGTAATGAAAGTAATAATGAAAACATTGACAATGGAACTTAGCATGGGTGGAAACTTCATTGCTCGCACTGTGTAGTCATTATGTCAGCCTTACAGTAGGTAATTTCAAAGACTAGGAAAGACTGCTTTAGAAGCATATTTGTGCAGATGGTGAAGTGCTTTTTCTGTTTAAGAAGGGATACCACTGTTGGCAATGGGACACAGATTTTGTAGGTTTGCCTTGTGACTTTTTCATTACCATTCCCATGTTTCTACAGTCATTATCTGGAACAATTTTCCTGTAATTTAAAAGCAGTTAATTTTCTGGTATGTATTCTGTGTCGTGGATAATTGTTTAGTTCAAGACTCTGCTTGATGTCTGAAGTTAAGGCCAATACTAGTATAATTTTTCAAGACTAACGATGTATATTATCATATCAGTCATTATCGATTTGCCTTGCATCCTCAGAAAAAGACAAAATAGAAAACAGATAAAATATGTGTCCTCCTTTTTCCTGTAGCTCTGAAGTACCAACATACATGTGTTGGAGAAATGACATTGAAATAATGAGAATGAATATTGTAGCCATTTAGTACTGACAAGTGTTCACATCGTCAATGGTCCACCCTTTTTGGAACACACTAGCAATGCTCTTCATTTTCATGGATAAAATTTTATTTTTGCATATCTTATAAAAAGCTAACACATGTGTTTTCCTTTTACTAGTTAATATATTAATAATAGAATTTGAAGAATTTCATAAAACCCATAAGAAAAGAGGTTTTTGCAGCAGACTTTTTTAAAAATTTTTCTATAGAAAAAATTTTAAATTATTATTATATATATTTTTACTTATATTTCAAAGGTTATTCCCCTTCACAGTTTCATGTTTATAAGCCCTCATTCCCTCCCCTCCTCCTCCATCATATGGGTATTCCCCCTATACATCCCCTCTTCCTGCCCTCCCTTATATTCCCCTGCACTGGGGGACCAACTTTGGCAAAACCATGGGCTTTCCCTTCCACTGCTGTCCCAACAATGCTATTTTCTGCTACATAGGCAGTTGGAGGCCTGGGTAAGTCCATGTATAGTCTTTCGGTAGTGGTTTAATCCCTGGAAGCTCTGGTTGGTTGGCATTCTTTTTATGGGGTTGCAAGCGCCTTCAACTCTTTCAATATTTCCTCTAATTCCCCCCAAGGGGGTCCTATTTTCAGTTTGGTGGTTTGACCTCTGTATTGGACATAGATGTGTTTCTCAGGAGAGGTCTATGTGCAGTCCTTTTCTGCATGCATTTTTTAGCTTCATCATTCTTATCTAGTTTTGTTGACTGTATATATATGGGCCACATGTGTGTCAGGCTCTGAATGGTCATTCCTTGAGTCTTTGCTCTAAACTTTGCTTCCATATCCCTTCCTATGAATATTTTCTCCCTTTATGAGAAGGAGTGGGAACATCTGCATTTTGGTCATCTTTCTTCTTGAGCTTCCTGTGGTCAGTAGATTGCATCTTGGGTAATTTGAGGTTTTTGGCTAATATCCACTTATCAATGAGTGCATATCAAGTGTGTTTTTATGTGATTGAGTAACCTCACTCAGGATGATATTTTCTAGTTCATTCCATTTGTCTATGAATTTCATGAAGTCATTGTTTTTGATAGCTGAGTAATATTCCATTGTGTAGATGTAACACATTTTTTTTTAATCCATTCCTCTGTTGAAGGGCATCTGGGTTCTTTCCAGCTTCTGGCTATTATAAATAAGGCTGCTATGAACATAGTGGAGCATGTGTCTTTGTTATATGTTGGGGCATCTTTTGAGTATATGCCCAAGAGAGGTATAGCTGGGTCCTCAGGTAGCATAATATCTAATTTTCTGAGGAACCTCCAGACTGATTTCCAGAGTGGTTGTACCAGTTTGCCATCCCCCTAAAAACAGGAGGAATGTTCCTCTTTCTCCACATCCTCGCCAGCATCTGCTGTCACCTGAGTTTGTATTTTAGCCATTCTGACTGGTGTGAGATGGAATCTTAGATTTGTTTTGTTTGCATTTCCCTGATGAGTAAGGATGTTGAACATTTCTTTAGGTGTTTTTTGGCCATTTGATAATCCTCAGCTGAGAATATTTTGTTTAGCTCTGTACCCCATTTTTAATAGGGTGATTCAGCTCTCTGAAGTCTAAATTCCTGAGTTCTTTGTATATTTTGGATATTAGCCCTCTATCAGATGTAGGATTGGTAAAGATCTTTTCCCAATCTGTTGGTTCCCGTTTGTCCTAATGACAATGCCTTTTGCTTTAAAAAAGTTTTGCAGTTTTATGAGGTCCCATTTGTCGATTCTTGATCTTAGAGCATAAGCCATTGGTGTTTTGTTCAGGAAATTTTCCCCATTGCCCATGGGTTCAAGACTCTTCCTCACTTTTTCTTCTATTAGTTTGAGTGTATCTGGTTTGATGTGAAAGTCCTTGATCTACTTTGACTTAAGCTTTGTACATGGTGATAAGAATGGATGAATTTGCATTCTTCTACATGCTGACCTCCAGTTGAACCAGCACCATTTGTTCAAAATGATATCTTTCTTCTGTTGGATGGTTTTAGCTCCTTTGTCAAATATCAAGGTGCTATGGGTGTGTGGGTTCATTTCTGGGTCTTCAATTCTGTTCCACTGATCTACCTGTTTGTCTCTGTACCAATACCATACAATTTTTCTGACTGTTGCTCTGTAATGCTGCTTGAAGTCAGGTATGGTGATTCTCCCAGATGTTCTTTTATTGTTGAGTGTAGTGTTAGCTATCTTTTTTTTGTTATTTCAAGTGAATTTTTAAATTGCTCTTTCTATCTCTATAAATAATTGAGCAGGAATTTTGATGGGAATTGCATTGAATCTGTAGATTGCTTTTTGCAAAATCACCATCTTTACTATATGAATCCTGCCAATCCATGAGCATGGATTTCTGGTTTCTTCCTCAATTTCTTTGTTCAGAGATTTGAAGTTCTTATCATACAGATCTTTCACTTGCTTTGTTAAAGTCACACTAAAATATTTTATGTTATTTGGGACTATTGTGAAGGGTGTCATTTCCTTAATTTCCTTCTCAGGCTGTTTATCCTTTGAGTACTGATTTGTTTGAGTTAATTTTATACCCTGACACTTTTCTGAATTGTGTATCAGGTTAAGAAGTTCTCTGGTGGAACTTTTGGGGTCACTTAAGTACACTATCCTATCATCTTCAAATGGTGATATTTTGATTTTTTTCCCCTTCCAATCTTTATCCCTTTGACTTCCTTTCACTGTCTGATTACTCTGGCAAAGACTTCAAGAACTATATTGAATAATTAGGGAGATAGTGGGCAGCCTTGTCTCATTCCTGATTTTAGTGGGATTGCCTCCAGTTTCTCTCCATTTGGTTTGATGTTAGCTACGGGTTTGCTGTATATTGCTTTTACTATGTTTAGATATGGGCCTTGAATTCCTGATATTTCCAGGACTTCTATCATTAAGGGGTGTTGAATTTTGTCAAATGCTTTCTCAGCATCTAATGAAATGACCATGTGGTTCTTATCTTTCAGGTTGATTATACAGTGGATTATATTGATGGATTTTCGTATATTAAACCATCCCTACATCCCTGGGATGAAGTTTACTTGATCATGATGGATGATCATTATATTGTGATCTTGGATTCGGTTTGCAAGAATTTATTGAGCATTTTTGTGTCGATATTCTTTTTGTTTTCTTTTTCTTTTTTTCCGGAGCTGGGGACCGAACCCAGGGTCTTGCGCTTGCTAGGCAAGCGCTCTACCACTGAGCTAAATCCCAACCCCTTTGTATCGATATTCTTAAGGGAAATTTGTCTAAAGTTCTCTTTCTTTGTTGGGTCTTTGTGTAGTTTTGGTATAAGAGTAATTGTGACTTCATAGATAAAATTTGGTAGTGCTCCATCTGTTTCAATTTTGTGGAATAGTTTTGATAGTATTGGTATGAGGTCTTCTATGAAGGTCTGATAGAATTCTGTACTGACCTGACCATCTGGACCTGAATTTTTTTTTTTGGTTGGGAGACTTTTAATAACTGCTTCTATTTCTTTAGGAGTAACAGGGTTGGTTTAAATGGTTTATTTGTTCCTGATTTAACTTTGGTACCTGTTATCTGTCTAGAAAATTGTCCATTTCCTCTAGATTTTTCAGTTTTAATGAATATTGGCTTTTGTAGTAGGATCTCATGATTTTTTTTAATTTCTTCAGATTCTGTTGTTATGTCTCCTTTTTCATTTCTGAATTTCTTAATTTGGATACACTGTCTGTGACCTCTGGTTACTGTGGGTAAGGGTTTAACTATCTTGTTGATTTTCTCAAAGAAAAAGCTGCTGCTGCTTTTGTTGATTCTTTGCATAGTCCTTTTCATTTCTACTTGTTTGATTTCAGCTCTGAGTTTGATTATTTCCTGCCTTCTACTCCCCTTGGGTTTATTTATTTCTTTTTTGTTCTAGAGCTTTAAGCTGTGCTATCAAGCAGCTGACATATTCTCTCTCCTGTTTCGTTTGCAGGCACTCAGAGTTGAGTTTTCCTCTTAGTAACGCTTTCATTGTGTCCCATAAGATTACAAATGCTGTATCTTCATTTTCATTAATTTCTAAGAAGTCTTTAATTTCCTTTTTTATTTCTTCCTTGTCCTAGTTGTCATTGAGTAGAGCATTGTTCAACTTCCATGTATATGTGGGCTTTCTGTCGTTATCATTGTTGTTACTGAAGACCAGTCTTAATGTGTGGTGATCTGATAGGATGTGTGGGATCATTTCTATCTTCCTGTATCTGTTAAAGCCTGTTTTGTGACCGACTGTATGGTCAATTTTGGAGAAGGTTCCATGAGGTGCTGAGAAGAAGGTGTATCCTTTAGTTTTAGGATGGAATGTTCTATAAATATCTGTAATATCCGATTGGTTCATAAACTCTTTTAGTTTCTCTACATCTCTGTTTAATTTCTGTTTCTATGATCTGTCCAATGATGAGATTGGGGTGTTGAAATCCCCTACTATTATTGTGAGAGGTGAAATGTGTGCTTTGATCTTAAGTAAGGTTTCTTTTAAGAACATAGGTGCCCTTGCATTTGGAGCATAGATATTTAGGATTGACAGTTCATCTTAGTGGATTTTTTTCGTTTGATGAATATGAAGTGTCCTTCTTTATCTTTTTTAATGACTCTTGGTTGAAAGTCAATTTTATTTGATATGGCAATCCAGCTTGTTTCTTCATGCCATTTGCTTGGAAAATGTTTTTCCAGCCATTTATTCTGAGGTGGTGTCTGTCTTTGTCTCTGTGGTGTGTTTCCTGCATGTAGCAATATATCTTTCCGTATCTATTCTGTTAGTCTATGTCTTTTTTGGGGGAATTGAGTCCGTTGATGTTGAGAGATATTAAGGAATAGTGATTTTCGCTTCCTGTTATTTTTCTTGTTAGAATTGGAATTGTGTTTGTTTGTCTCTCTTTTGTTTTCCTTGCAAGGAAATTATATTCTTGCTTTCTGTATGGTATAGTTTATCTCTTTGTATTGGAGTTTTCTATCCATTATCATTCACAGGGCTGGATTTGTAGAAAGATATTGCATAAATTTGGTTTTGTCATGGAATATCTTGGTTTCACCATCTATGTTAATTGAAATTTTTATTTATTTTTATTATTATGAATTTATTTATTTATTTACATTCCAAATGGTCAACTTCCAGGTCTCCCTTACACAACCTCCCACACCCCATCCCCCATCTCCTTTGCTTCTAAGAGGGTGCTCTCCAACTTACGCACACACTCCCACCTCACTCCTCAAGCATCCCACTTGTCTGGTATAACAAACCTCCACAGGACCAAACACCTCACCTCCCACTGAAGCTAGGTAAGGCAGATCTCTGCTACATGTATCTGAAGCCATGGACCCACTATCTATACTCTTTGGTTGGTGGTTTAGTTTCTGGGAGATCTGAGATATCTGGTTAATTGATACTGTTTTTCTTCCTATAGGGTTGCAATCCCCTTTATCTCCTTCAGCTTTTCCCCAAACTTTTCAATCCGAATCACTGGGCTCATAATAATGGTTGACTGTGAGTACAAGCATCTATGTTAGTCAGATGCTGGCAAAACTCCTCTGAGGACAGCTATACCAGGATCCTGTTTGCAAGTACTTCTTGGCATCAGCAAGAATGTCCACGTTTGTTGTCTGTGTATTGATAGATCCTAAGTTGAGGTGATCTCTGCATGGCCTTTCATTCTGTCTCTATTCCATTTTTTTTGTCCCTGTGTTTCCTTTAGACAGGAGCAATTCTGGGTTAAAGATTTTCAGTTGGGTGGATGGCCCCATCCCTCAACTGGATGCCATGGTTATCTCTGGAGGTGGTCTCTTTAGGTTCTCTCTTCCTGAAGAACTTCCGCTAAAGTCCTCCTCATTATGTTTTGGGAGACTCTCGAACCCCTGACATTTGGGATATTTCAGTGGTTCCCCTGGGTCTCCCTACTCCTACTACATATCTGTATTCATTCTCTGGCCCTCTGGATTTCTCTAGTTTCTCTTCCCATGCATGATCCTTCCTTTTATCCTCCCCTTTCCCACACATGTCGCATGCATTCTGTGTGTACCATGATTATTTTCCCTCCTTGTAAGTGGGATTGAAGCATCCAAACTTTGCCCTTCCTTATTGTTAATGTTCATATGATGTGTAATTTCAATCATGTGAGTTCTGAGCTTTTGCACTATTATTCATTGATGAATAAACACATACCATGTATGTCCTTTTTGGTCTAGGTTAACCCAATCAGAATGATATTATCGACTTCCATTAATTTAACTGCAAATTTCATGAAGTCACCTTTGTTCACAGCTGTGCCATATTCCATTGTGTAAATGTACCATATTTTCTGTATTCATTCCTTCATTGAGGAACATCTGGATTGCTTTCAGTTTCTGGCCATTATAAATAAGACTGCTATGAACATATAGGAGCATGTATCCTTGTTAAATATCAAAGCATTGTTTGGTTATATACCCAATAGTGGTATAGCTGGATCTGCAGGTAGCACTATTTCCAATTTTCTGAGAAATTGCTAGATTGATTTCTAAAGTGGTTGCACCAGCTTCCAATTCCATCATTAATGGAGAAGTATTTTTCTCTTTCTCTACATCTGCAGTTACCTGAGATTTTGATCTTAGAAACTTTGTTGGATATATTTAGAATCTCAGGGTTTTATTGATTTGAATTTCCCTGATGACTAAGGATGTTGAATACTTTTTAGGTGCTTGTCAGCCATTGAATAGTCCTCAGGTTAGAAATTTTGTTTAGCTCCGTACCCCATTTTTTATTATTGAATTTTTTCACTTATTTACATTTCCTTTCACTGTTTCTTCTCCAAAAACTACATACTCAATCTCTTCTCTCCCTTCTTCTATGAGGGCATTAACTTACTCATCCACCCACCCTGTCCCGCCATCCTGCCCTGACATCCCCCTACATTGGGGGATCCAGCCTTGTTAGGAAAAAGGGCTTCTCCTCCCTTTGGTGCCTAACAAGGCCATGATCTGCTACATATGCAGCTGGAGCCATGGGTCTATCCATGTGTACACTTTGATTGGTGGTTTAGTCCCTGGGAGCTGTGATTGTTGTTCTTATGGGGTTGAAAACCCCTTTAGCTCCTCCAATACTTTATTCAGCTCCTTCAGTCCTTGCTTTAAATCCTCCATTGGTGACCCCATTCTTAGTTCCACACTTGGCTGCGAGCATCTGCCTTTGTATGTCATGTTCTGGCAGAGCCTCTCAGGAGACAGTTATATCAGGCTCCTGTCATCATGCACTTCTTGGCATAAGCATTATTGTGTGGGTTTTGTGGCTGCATATGGACTGGAACCCCAGGGGGTCAGGCTCTGGATGGTCTTTCCTTCAGTCTCTGCTCCAAATTTTGTCTCCTTATTTCCTCCTTCTAAGAATGACTGAAGCATCCACACTTTTGTTGTCTTTCTTCTTGAACTGCAAGTGGTCTGTGGATTTTATCTTGGATATTCTGAGGTTTTGAGGTAATACCCACTTATGAGTGAGTGCATGTCACACTCTAGTGTGTGTGTGTGTGTGTGTGTGTGTGAGAGAGAGAGAGAGAGAGAGAGAGAGAGAGAGAGAGAGAGAGAGTTAGTTAGTTTTGTTTGGCTTACCTCACTTAGGATGATATTTTCTAGTTCCATTCTTTTGACTAAATATTTCATGAAGTCATTTTTTTTGGTTCTTTTTTTCGGAGTTGGGGACCGAACCCAGGGCCTTGCGCTTCCTAGGTAAGGGCTCTACCACTGAGCTAAATCCCCAGCCCCATGAAGTCATTTTTTTAACAGCTCTGTAAATGTACTTTAGACTCACACAACAAGAATAATTTCATGTCTGGTATTTGAAACCCAGCCAGATCCCCAAGGCTAGTGGAGTCATGAATCTTGTAGGACATTTAACCATCACTTTACTAAACTAAATAATACAAAACTACATTCTAAATATTTGTTCTTTATGGACCAGTAAGTGTGATATTATCCCCTCACCACAGATTATTCTCATTGCAAGAGAAAAGACCATTAACAAAGACTACACTCAATCAAATCTCAGAGTTTTGGAGAATCTAGAGACATTTACAAAGCAATGACACGGAGGAAGTCTAAAAATTTTAAAAGTGTGAAAGTCATGGGGATCAGGGAGTTTGTGGGAATATTTATATTTCATAGCAATCTGAGAAGCCACACTCATTGTCTAAGGAGCACAACTCAAAGGGAAGAGAAGAATGAGGACAAAGCAATAGGCATGAGGAAATGAATAATGGGAAAGACCATAGGCCTCAACACTACATAGAAAACAATTTGAGAGAATAATGAACACAATCAAAACCAAAGCACAGTAGAGAAATCTCAAGTGCTTTAGTTCGTTGGCGACAATGGATATTGATGCCTCTTTCCTTCTAGATTTATTGACTAAAACACCTTTCCCTCTGTGTGTGCTTTCCCTCCCTATCTATAGTTCTCCTCGGCAGACAACAGAGAAAGGCATTGGACACTGACAACATCTTGGAGAATACAACACAATCCAGGTTTCACTTATACAACTTCACTAAATGTTCTCAATGAGCTTCCATGCAAAGGATCCTCAGCCACACTACTAGTCTCAGTAGCTTTAATTAGCTTCAAATGTATACTTCATTACTTTTTTAACTCCCATATTTTTATGATTCTAAAGTCAGAGACATGTGACCTATATTGGCAAGCTCAGCAGCCTTCTTGGAATGTAGTATTATCTTTCCCTGAATTACATTTCCTTAAGTCTTTTCTTTGCTTCATAGCATAATCTGCCATTTTAGACGTTGAAAGCCTAGCATTCCTTCATCCCATTCTTCATTAGGTTTCCCATCTCCTTCAGCAAAATCTTGGCCCCAATATTAAAGATTTCTGTGTTCTTTTTCTCTTTAAAGTGTAGAGTTTTGGGTTCCAGTGGGTAATATTCATTGTAGAATTGCATCATAGTGATTAGTAATAACCATGGAATAACAAATACTAGTCTATTTTGTGGAAGAGGAAGCAGGAAGAGTATAAGTGCCAGAGGGGATTGAGGACTTTTAGAAAAGAAGCCTCTCTGAATCAACATGAGTAAAGTTCATACAAATTCACAGAATTGGAACTATCATGCTTACGGCCTGCATAGATTGTGTGCATATATTTTATAGCATGCAGTTTAGTGTTTTTATGGAATTCCTGATTATGAGAACCACTGTGTCTTTGATTCTTCTCAAAGTATTTCTCTTGTACTCTTTTCCTTCTATTGGATGCTCTTTTTAGACTTCTATGTAAATTTGCTATCATAATGTATTTTATTTTGTTATATTAAAGTGAATGAACTAATGGATGAAAGAATTAATAAGTGAATGTAAGCCTATCCAGTAAAGATTACCAGCTGAACTCTTATTTATATCTACTGGGATAGAGAAAACCTGTTTTCTTAAATTGAATAGAATGAGGTGTATCAGCCAGTCCAGGGAATGTCTCATGTTTGGGAGCAGTTGATTAACAAACAATGGTCTCAAAATTTTCTATGTCTCTTTTCTTACATATAAAATTTGAAGAAACCATACATATAAGTGCATATGTCAACATAGTTAAGGCTATAATTTAAATTGATACCGATCAACATTATACTGAAAGGAAAAAATGCCAGCATGTTTCCTAACATTGGATAGGACATAGTAGCAAACACTCTTTGTTCTTGCTGCATACATTGCTGTACATCTTTCCCAGAGTCATACGTCAATAGAAACAAATAAAACAGATATACAGAGGAAATGAACTGCTTCTTTATACCTTTATGTAGATGATAACTTGTTCAATGAAAAGACCTAAAAGGCTTTTCCAGCAAACTCACATTGATAAACATTTTCAGCCAAATGCTACATAAATAGAGTACAGATATCAGTATCTATCCTGTACATCCACAATCACCTCACTGTAAACAAAGTGTCTAAGACAACTATATTCATTGAAAATAAACTACCTCAGTCTAAACTAAAATTAAGTAATTTTATAATAAAATACTAAAGGAATTTTGGAGGACACCAGAAGATAGCAAAACCCCATGGTCACATATACAGATATGATAAATATGCCTATGTAATTTACATAGGTGATGCAATGCCAACCTGAACACAGGTACCCACAGAAATTAAAAGTGGTATATGATAGATGTACTAGTACACCCATGCTTACACTAGATCATATATAGAGGTAGCAATTTAGAAACAAATGATCAATTGCAAATATTTCATATAGTGCTATTATGTAAGTTCCCATTAACTTTCCTGTATCGCTCTTTGTGTGATATTATCCTTATCTAGTTTTGCCATTGAGGTCATATTGGGTTTTCAAAGTAGGCTTGCTATTATTTATGTCATATTTAGAAAAGTTTGGGCACTGCAAGTTCTAGTTTTTCTAAATTTTTTAAAAGCTTCAGGAGTGATTTTTTTTCTGGACATGAACATTTTTCAGTAGAAAGACATTTTATTACTGCTTTAACCTTGCTTGTTATATCCATTTTAAAATTTTTTGTGTGTCTCTGTTTATTTAATTTACTTTATTACAGAGACAAAGGGATTTGGTTGCATATAAAATAACTACACTACTTCAAGGAAATGGACTAGGGAAATAGCAGTCATTTAGGGATAAGCTATTGTGGAATGTGTGGAAGCATTACCTGTCAAAAAAAATCTGTTGGCCAAGATGAAGTTTGTGAGACTTCCAGAGTGGGGGGAGAGAGAGAGAGAGCCTGAGAGCAAGCACAAGAGCAACTGGGAGAGTAAACATGAGAACTAGAGGGAGACCAAGAGCACTCTGGGAGTTTGGTATGAGAGCAGAGTCTCCACTCGAATCTGAGGAGGTCAGATGTTTGAATCTGAGGAGATGTAACTACCCATGTGGTAAAGAATAGTATAAATGTGTTAAATCAATGATATCAATCCCTTAAAACAGGAGCCAAAAAAGCCATTAAGTTTATTGCACATGTACTACTAGACATGAGACCTACTTGCAGGAGTGGTTTGTATCCACACTGAGACTTTTAGAGAAAAATAATTTTTCATTTGAAAGATTATCAATTGGGACAGGTTCTCCATTAGGGACAGGATCATACGTTCACTTATCCTTTCAGCTCTAGGAAATAACTGTGCACCAAACTCGAATTTAGTGTAGAAAAATAGTACATTATTTTTATTTATCTATAAATTATATTTGAGATTTCTGCTTCACTTTCTTTTCCTAATGCTTAACTTTTTAATGTACTATTTTGAGTGGTGAAGACTGATAATTTGCATTTATTTATTTATAATCCTTTACTGTCTTTCTACATTTACAAATATATTCCTTCACATATATTTCATACATTTATTGCTTATGTTCAATTCATGAATAAAGAAGTGTTTCTTAACGTCATTACATTCTTTTTGTATGAAATAGTCAATGAACACCTTACATTGTTTCCCATAAGACGTTCAGTAAAAAAATCCAAGAATAATTATATGCTGCTGTATTTGCATACCCCAACATACAATAGAATAATATTATTAAAACCACAAATCTCCAACATTAACTTTAGTGTGAAGTTTTTGCTTAAAAAATAATGCCTACATACATTTTATTTTTACTTGCTCTTTTCCTACCCTGAATATGTAAGAATGAATGCATTTTATGAACTGCAACAGTGGGAAGAGCCATAAAGAAATAATAAAAATGAGGTGTATTAAGTTGCAGAGACTGCAGAGTAAACTTTGAGCAATAACATAGATATGATAAGCAAACACACCAAAACAGACATCCAATATAAAGAATTTCTAGAAAAGAATGTCAATCCTGATGTTAATTAATGACATATATTTTGATACAAATCTAAGTATTCCTTAAAGTATGTAGGTTTGACCTAGGTATCTAATAGAAACTCATATAAACAGTCCTATCAATATTAGTAAACGTGTAGCATTTTCACTGATAATAACCATGGATGCATATTTGTAATGTAGACAAATTACATATGCATATATTTCCAGATAGCATATACTTTATATACATATGTGTATATATAAACATACATATATCTTATATATGCACTTATATTTGAGAATGTATTTGTATATATGTATATATGTGTGTATATAGTAAAAAAGAGAAAAGACATTCATCTTACCACTGACTTTAATGTCAATCCATTGTGATTCTTCCTACTTATTTGATATAATCCTAATCTTTTTAGAAATTTAATCACAAGCAGATGATGAATTTTTGTCACGACCCTTCCTTTTGTTTATTGAAATAATCATACAGTTCTTTCATGAGCCAGTTGATTTGAAAGAAATCAGTTGCACATTCATATCTCATATGACACATTCATAAGCCCATTTATGTTAAATAATTAGTCATATAGGCATAATCATATGGAGTCATTTAACTTATTAACTATATAGAAGTTGCTGAGTTACTAAAACTATATTAATTTAGTTACAAAATTTAAAATGATACAATAAATGGTTTTACCAAAATTAAAAAACCCAATCTTTTTCATCTAAGAAAAGATTAATATTAGATGTTATTGTAAAAGAAAATTAATTATAACATACGGCAAATATGTGACTGGTATAGGCTTAAAGTTAACCACTTTTTAGTGCTGATATGCATGTGTTCTGTCAGCCCTGATCCAGAAGATAACAGTATGAATGGAATAAAATGACATTATTTCTTTGATTTATAATTCATGTACATTTTTATACATGAAAACTTTAAATGAGAGTAATAACATTATGAAACTGAAAATAATTAGCAACACTGTCAAATTTTTATAAATTATTATACTTAATATGAGGAATAAACAAAAGGTATAAGTTTTTGCATTAGCAAATTTAAAATAAAATAATTTAAAATTAAATAGCTTCTTAATCTTACTTATAGCTGTCTGATATAGCTGTCTTCTGATAGGCTCTGCCGGAGCATGACAAATACAGAGGTAGATGCTCAGGGATAACAATAGTCCTGAGCATGGGGATGTTAATGGAGGAGTTAGAGAAAGGACTGAAGGAGCTGAAGGAGTTTGCATCACGTAGAAAGGACAACAACATCAACCAACAGAGCCCCAGATCTCCTAGGGACTAAACCACCAACCAAAGTATACACATAGAGGGACTCAGGGCTCCATCTGCATATGTAGCAAAAAATGACATTGTCAATGGGAAAAGAGGCCCTTGTTCTCATGAAGGCTTGATACCCCAGTGTAGGGGAATGCCAGGGTAGAAAGGCAGCAGTGGTTGGGTAGGTGGTGGTGCACCCTCATAGAAGCAGGGGGACAGAGGATGGGAAAGGGGGTTTCTAGAGGGAAAGCCAGGAAAGGAGATAATATTGGAAATGTAAATAAACAAAATATCCAATACAATATTATTTAATCTTACTTTTTACAGTCTAGACTTTATCCCCCTCCTGATCTACCCTCTGACAATCCCACACCCCATACCTTCTCCCATAGTCTCCAGGAGAATGTCTACACGCCTCCACCCACCAGACCTCCCCATACACTGGGGCCTCCAGTTTCTTCAGGATTAAGTGTATGTTCTCTGACAGAATGCAGACCCAGCAGTCCTCTGCTGCATATGTGTTGGGAACGTCATATTAGCTGATGTATGCTGCTTGGTTGGTGACTCAGTGTCTGAGAGATCTGGGGGGTCCATGTAAATCGAGACTGCTGATCTTCTTATAGGGTTGCCCTCCTCCTCAGCTTCTTCCAGCTTTTCTCTAATTCAACCACAGCAGTGTCTGTCCATTGGTTGTGTGTAAATGTCTGCATCTGACTCTTTCAGGTCCTTGGTGGGCCTTTCAGAGGCCAGCCATGCTACATTGCTCTCTGTAAGCACAGCATAGAATGAGTAATAAAAGTCAGGCCATCAAGCCTCCACTTGAGCTGAAACCTAAGATGAACCAGTCACTGAATCCTCTTTCCCTCATTCTCTTCTCCTTTTGTATTCCTGCAGTTCTTTTAGATAGGAACAATTCTGGGTCAGAACTTTTGACTGGGAGATGGCAACTCCATCCCTACACATGATGCCATGTTAATTCTACTGTAGGTGGATTCTATAAGTTTCCTCTCCCCACTGTTTCACATTTCATCTAAGGTCCCTAGAGACGCTTGAGCCTTTAGCATCTCTTACCTCTCAGGTGTCTGATACATTCTGGAGGATCCCCCATCTCTGACCTACGGAGGTTGCCTCTTTCCATTCTTTCTGCTAGCCCTCGGGGTTTTAGTCTTACAGATAATTGATCTTTGACAAAGAAGTCAAAAATACACAATGGGAAAAAGAAAGCGTCTTTCATAAATGGTGCTGGTTTAAATGGCAGTCTGTATGTAGTAAAATGAAAATAGATCCATATTTGTCACCTTGCGCAAAGCTCGAGTCCCAGTGGATTAACGACCTCCAAGTAAAACCAGATACACTGAGTCTAATAGAAGAGGAAGTGGGAAAGAGCCTTAAATTCATTGGTACAGGGACAAATTTCCTAAACAGAATTCCAATGGTTCAGGCTCTAAGATCAAAAAATGATAAATGAGAGCTCCTGGAACTGGAAAGCTACTGTAGGCAAACAATATAGTCAATAGGACAAATTGTCAACCTACATATTGGGGAAAAAATCTTCACTAACCTGGAATCTGATAAAAGGCTAATATCCAAAATATATAAAGAACTCCAGAAGCTAGTCACCGAAAGATCAAACAATCCACCCAAACCTGGAATATAGAACTAAACAGATAATTTAAAACGGGAATCTCAAATGGCTGAGAAGCACTTAAAGGAATGTTCAGTCTTTAGTGATCAGGGAAACAACCCTTAAATTCCACCTTAAACCAATCAGAATGGCTAAGATCAAAAATGCAGGGGAGAACAAATATTGAGGAGGATGTGGAGAAAGAGGAACACTCCTCCGTTGCTGGTGGGATTCCAAACTGGTACAAACACTCTGGAAAGAAATCTGGAGTTTCCTTAGAGAATTAGAAATAGATATACTTGAAGACCCAACCCTACCACTCTTGGGCATATACTCAAATGATGCCCCTCCCCCATGCCATGGTGCACATGATTCACTACGGTCATAGCAGCTATATTTGTGATAGCTAGAAGCTAGGAACAACCCAGATGTTCCACAACAGAAGAATGGATACAGAAAATGTGGTTCATTTACACAATGGAATACTACTTTGCTTTTAAGAAAAAAGACATCATGAGTTTTGCAGACAAATGGATGGTAACTCAATGAGTGAGGTAACCCAGACCCTAAAAGACATTTGTGGTGTGTACTCACTAATAAGTGGATGTTGGCAAAAAATGTACAGAATACCCAGGATACAATCCTAAGAAATTAAGAAGGTTAATAAGCCAAAGACCGGAAATGAGGATGCCTCAATCCTACTGGGTGGAGGGGAGAAGAAAGCATTTATGGGGGTGGGAGGGAGGGAGGTACCTAGGTGTGAAAGGGAACAGGGAGGGAAAGAGGGGAAGATGGTCAGGTATTGTGTGTGAGGAACAGGATTGATTGATTTTCATATACCTGAAATATTTTGTAAAAGTATGATAAACATAAATTTTAAATTATTTAAATATATTAAAAGTACTTTAATTGGTAAGAAAAGTGATAATCTGAATCTGTGTATTTTTAAGTTTTTTATTTAACTCTATTAGAATTACCCTATAAGTTTAACACCAAATTCTCTTTAATCTCAAAACAATCATTTATCTACCTTTGAGGCACAGGAAGAAGTGATCTCCCAAATAGAATTTTCTTATTTTATGCTCCTGATTTTGTGAAGTAAAATCAAGTAAAAAGAAATTCATGTAAAATCAGAAATAGATAGATAAATGCAAAATGCATAAGCTTTATATTTCATTTTATTTTTAAAATTAATGGATTTAATTTTTTATACACACTCACATATTCTTCTACTAGAGCATAAATGCAGTGTTAAAGCATAAGAAACAGCAAGAGCTCTAGAAACTAATAGTAGCTACTTAAAATAGGAATTTATAATGAATAAATCTACTATGCAGAAAAAAATCTCATTTTTAATTTTGTCTTATTTTTAATTAATTAATTATTTATTTATCTACATCCTCTATCACTGCCACTCCCTTTCAGCCTCCTCCTCCTAGAGTTCTTTCACAACCCCCTTCCCCTTCTTCTTTGAGAGTGTGTGGCACCCCTGGGTATCCCTCAACCCTAATACTCCCACCTCCTACACCCAATCCTGTATCAAGTCTCTGCAAGGGAGGTAAGGCAAGGCAGCTGAGTTGGGGATTGTATTCCAATGAAAGGCCTCACTCCAATTGTTGGGGGATATGCATAAAAACTAAGCTCCATGTCTGCTATATATCGGCTGGGGGCCTTGGTTCAACCGCTGTATGCCCTCTGATTGGTGGCTTAATCTCTAAGAGCCTTCAAGGGTCCAAGTTAGTTGATTCTGTTGATCTTCCTGTGGAGTTCTTATCCCCTTCAGACACATTTTCCATGAGAGTCCTTGACTTCCATCCAATGTTTTCTGTGGGTATCTATCTTTTTCAGTGATATATTAGGCTGCAACTTCCAGAGGTCAGCCTCGCTAGGCTCCTGACTTCAAGCATAGAAGAGTACCATTAATAGTGTCAGGGATTGGTGTTTACCAACAGGATGAGTCTCAGGTTGGGCCAGCTATTTTTTGGCCATTCTGTCAATCTCTCTTCAACTCGGTCTCTGCATTTCTTTTAGATGGGCCAAATTTTGGGTCAACAGTTTTGCAGTTGTGTTGGTGTCCTCATTCCTCCACTGGGGTCCTGCCTGATTATGGGAGGTGAACTTTTCAAGTTTTATATCCCCACTGCTATACATCTCAGCTAAGCTTACTTAACTACTGGGAGCCTCCCAATTCCAGGTGTCTGGTACTTTAGAGATTCCTGCTACCCCTGCAGCTATAGGTCTGTCGATTCTTTTAGCATGCTGGCCCTTTGTTTTACCTCTTTCCACACCTGATCTTAATATCCTCATTCCCATCCTCCTGAACTCTCACATTCAGTTTCTTCCTTCCCCGTGCCCCTCTTCTAAGTGAGATTCAAGCATTCTTGTTTGGGCCTTCCTTCTTATTTAGCTTCTTTTGGGCCTGTGAATTGTACCCTAGGCATTCTGTACCTGAAGACTAATACTTATCATGAGTCCATACCATGCATGTCCTTTTGGATCTAGCTTATCTCACTCACGATATTTTTAGGTCCATTCATTTGCCTTCAAAATTCATAATGTCCTTGTTTTTTAATATCTAAACATATTTCATTGTGTAACTAAGCACGTTTTCTGTATCAGTTCTTCAGTTGAGAAACTTGGTACCTGTTCCTGGATATTATGAATAAAGCTGTTGTGAACATAGTGCAACATGTGTTCTTGTGGTACACTAGGGCATCTTTTGGGTATATGTCTAGGATCTGTATAGCTGTGTCTTCATAAAGAAATTTTTCCAATTTTCTGAGAAACCACTAGATTGATTTCCAGAGTGGTTGTATAATTATGCAATCCCATCCTACAAGCAATGGAGGACTGTACCCCTTTCTCCATATTCTCAATAACATGCACTGTGGTTTGAATTTTTATTTATTTTTAATTTTTAAAAATTTATTCTTTTCTCTTACAAATACATCCTAACTGCAGCCTACCCTCCTTCCCTACTCACATATCCCTCCCCACCTCCCCTTCCCCCCATATTTACTACTCCATGTTTTCCCTTCAGAGAAGGGATATGCAGACCTCTCAGGGATATGTAACAAACAATGCATCAAAACAAGCAATAAGAAAAGACATAAAGCCTCATATAAAGACTGCATAAAGTAAACCTGTAGGGGAAAATGTCCTATGAGAAGCTAGGTAAAGGAATCAGAGAGCTGCCCATACTTATTATTAGGCATTTTAATATAGTTACACAAAAGCTTGTCTGTGACAATAGACTTATTAAAGTGTACATAGGTGTTCTTCATACATGTATTCCTGTGCACCAAGTGTGTTCTTGATGACCACAGACGCTACAAGGTGCCATCAGATCCCTGAAACTGGAGTTAAGGAATATTCATACTTGACATATGGATGTTGAGATTTCAATCAGAACAGACAATGTGCCTAATTGCTAACCAATCTCCCAAGCTCTAGTCATAATATATTTTGAACTGTATGATAAAAGGATACACAATGTAAGAGGAGTGCAAATCTTATATATGTTATCGATGATGCTCATCAATTAGACGTTTCTTATTTCTACCCTCCTTCTCTCACTGGAAAGCACTCTCTTGTTTCTAGATTTAATCCTACTATGGTCATAACTTAATTACAATGCTGTGCTTGTCTTCTACAACTTGCTTATATTTTTAGTGTAGAGTGGACAATGTTGATCCATGTTTTCATATACAACAGAAGTTTATCTTTCTTTAACACCAAATAATTTTCTATGAAGATTTTATTATAATAATTTTCTATAATTTCAATGAAGATATAAAACTGGTCCACAGCTATGGGGGAAATTTTCAATTTCAATATCACACGAATACAAATATAATTTATGCATATTGCTTGCTAAAATATATTACATATTTATAACAAACTATAAATATAAAGTAATATCTTGATAAATTTTATGTCCTCTACTTTAGTAGTGGTGCTTCAAATTTGTGTGTGTTATATGTAAAAAAATAAACAACTGAGCATCCTTCAATAGTGTATACTGCTACACTTTGAAAAGGAAAAAAATGAGATTATATAGGCATGAATTAGTCTATTCAATGCTGAGAAGTATCATCATGAGCTATAAAAGCAAATGACTCACTGCATTCCCTACACGGCAAAATTAAAATTCAAAGTAGTAAATGACAGAGTTCAATTGTAACAAAGGCTTTAAACTGGAATGTAAAATACTCAGTTTTCTACAATAGCTGCAGAGGCAACTTCTAGATTAATATAATAAAAGAGAGGGTGTCTCAGAAAATCTGTAAGTAACAATATATGACAGTTAAGTCACATTTATCTCAAACAGAAGGAATCATTGGCTATCACCAATATGAGAGCCAAAATGTGAAAGAAAGCAGTGGAAAAATTAATCAAAGCAAACGTGTCATACATTTTTAAAACATGGGTCTTTCTTTAGAATTTCTGAATCCATTCCATTGCCTCGAGAATTCTACCCAGGAATGAATTCATAAGCAGAATATGATACAATCCTTGGTTTCTTTTGTGAAATACATAGATAGGGAGGAAACTCTCATACGACTAATGCATTATTTTACAAAACTCACACTTGACTATTTCAAAAGGAATGGCGGATTTAATGGAATATATTATTTCCTGAAAGCGAATGTGAGTGATATGTCGTAGCTATCACTATGCAGTGTCTCTGAAAGAAAGAGGAATCATGAACTCCAGCAAAGTGGAGGAAGCTTTTCCTAGTTCATCCTTCCCTTGTTTCCCACATCCTGAGCATACAAGGCTTCTTCCCCTTATGATGCATTACATATCAGTTCTGGCAGAGTAACAGCACAAAAGCCAGATTGCTTAGAGTTTACGGTTGTCTGTCAAAAAAAAAAAAAGAAGTATGCAATGAAAGAGAAATATATGA
Source organism: Rattus norvegicus (assembly GCF_021556685.1). Taxonomy (NCBI): domain Eukaryota; kingdom Metazoa; phylum Chordata; class Mammalia; order Rodentia; family Muridae; genus Rattus; species Rattus norvegicus. The sequence continues at coordinate 71,700,949 of NC_141548.1, forward strand.
AATCGTGCAATATGCATTATCCTAGTAGCATGGGGTAGTGAAAGAAAGAATGTAGCTTGGGTATTACCTATATGAACTTTAATCTTTCTTAGATTATCGGGGTTGTACAATGAAGTTTCATATGTACAGTTTAAATATAGGCAGTAGAACTGAAATTATTTTCCAACCTGTGGAACTATGCATGCCAGATCATGGCTGCATTTCAGCATTTTTATCTTTAAAAACGAAGCCATAGAGATGGATTAATGTACTACATAAAATGTGGTTTTAAATATTTAGTTTTCACTGTGGTTGCTACTATTGGTGCAATTATTAACATAAATATTTTACAATCCTACTTAGAAACCAGAACTATGGAGCTCTGTGGGTGATCCTTGCCTCTTACTGACTCAGAGTCTTAATACACTTTAAAAAGTGATCCTTTATCCCTTTGGTATAAGTTAGTATTCAGTGCATTCAAAACTTTTTAACTGTCAAATTCTCTGATTGTTAAATAGAATAATACAAAATCTCCACTCTCAGTTGTGTTGATGTTTGAAGAGGACCTTGTAACAAATCTATAAAGCTCTCTAATGTTGCCAGATCTGCTGGGACTTGACTTTCAACTCCAACTAAATTCTGATATTCTATCTCCATATGTAAAGTGATCCATCTGCTCATCTGTTGATGAACGACTCAAGATGTAAATAATAAAAATATCACATGTAAACACACACAGACACAGGTAAAGACATACTCATACCCACTCACCCACAGGGGGAGAGAGAGAGAGAGAGAGAGAGAGAGAGAGAGAGAGAGAGAGAGAGAGACAGAGAGACAGAGAGACAGAGAGACAGAGAGAGACAGAGAGAGAGACAGAGAGAGAGACAGAGAGAGACAGAGAGAGACAGAGAGAGACAGAGAAAGACAGAGAGAGACAGAGAGAGACAGAGAGACAGAGACAGAGTCATAGACCCAGAGTGTACGCCCTACAGCCACACATGCACATACCCTCTGTAGTGTCACTAGAGATTTGTATTATAAAGTTGGTGCATTTTGTAGCCTATTTTATAATGAAGCTGTGGTATTAAAACTGAAAAGTTTAAAGGTAAAATGTAACAGTTTGTCACAATTATGCTTCATATTGGCAGGTGCTCTGAACTTTCTGTTTGATAACTAGACATATAAATTTCAGTTCTTAAAGCTTTGCAGCCAATTTAAGGCCTCATTTATTTCACTGACAGCAAGATATATGTGCAGCCTGGCATTCTGGATGTCTGGGGCCAAAATCGGCACTGTGTTGCTTGCTTGTCTCACAGGGAGTAAATAGTAGCAATTTTTCAGCATAGGCGTACTAGCACAAGGTGTTTAGCAAATAAATGAGCATAGGATGACCTGTGGTGTCCTGAAATTACCAAAATTCATGAATAATAAAATGATCTATAGATTGTTAGCAGAGGGCTACAGCACAGGCTAATTTGCAGCTAGTGAGGCTTTACAGTATAATTTATAACTTTTGAAAATTTAATGACTTCATCAATTTTTACCTATTTTTTCACTAATATAATCTCCTGAATACCACTGTGTCAAGGTATGATTTCCTCATAAGGAAGAGGCTAAGTCACCTACATGTTAGTGTCTCTAAGTTTTGTTTTTTTCTAAGAATTTATATCTAAAGCACAATACACCATGAGAAGATTATAATAAAGACTTTAGTATTACATAAATATCCAGATAACTTGCTGCTACCTTCTCAAGAGGGCATCATTTAGTTTTGACAATTAAGAATTTCACTTGAATTCTAGTTCCAACAATCCATAATTCCTTTAAAAACTTCAAAGTAGTCCTTAAAAATATAAAAAATATGAAAAATATGTGCTTGTTAAAATAGATTACATGCAGGATATTTTGAAATTAATAACTTTAAGAATAGTAAACAATTCCTAAAGTTAAATTTACCCTGTCATTTAGGATGCATAATTAAAATTGCAGAATAATATATAGTGTGGCTTTGTTCTCATTGCATGTTATGTATTTTGAAACTAAATTCTTAATTGTATTATTATTTGTTATTAGACTATGTATGATGCCACTTTTTTGATAATTGAAGATTTTAAACCGACAATCAGGGAGTCTGAATGGGTCTAACCTAAGTTCTCTGCATGTATAAAGTTTTGTAGTGTGGTGTTTAATTTGGGATTATTAACATAGGTAATGGGGACTGCTTGTGATGCTTTTGCCTTTTTGTGGACCACTGTTTTCCTCCTGGGTTGCCTTGTTCATACTTAATATGAGAAGAGGTGCCTAGACTTATTGCAACTTGATATGATATTTTAGAGATATCCCTAGCAGTCCTGCACTTATCTTAAGGGAAATGAGGGAAGAGTGGATGGAGAGGGAAGAAGTTAGGGGAAGGGATTGGGAGGAGAGGAGGGAGGATAAACTGTGGGTGGGACATAATAAATGAGATAATAAATTAATAAACAATGTAAAAATTAGAAATCTTACAAATGTCTCCTGTAATAATAATTTCACTTTTGGTAAAGTGATCATAAAATATTCTTTAGAATTTTCTTTATAACACATTATGTGTTCATTGAGTATTCTTACACATATTGTAAAGAGGTGATAGATATTACTGGAAAGTCTAAAAAACAACCAAACAAACAAATATAAGAATTTAAGCTAAACATAAAATAATAAGCTCTCTTCATCTGGAATAGATAAAGAGTAGATAAAATTTGAAAGTATTTCAAGTTGTGTTTAATACTTTAGTGTTACATAGATATATGCACATTTTGTTGCTTATATAAAACATTTATCTGTGATTTTTCTTTACATATTTATTTTATAACTAATTTTCCTGTATCATACTTAAATAAGTATGTCCATGATGACTGATACTTGAAAACATATAAAATGCAATGAATATAATATTTTCTGTCAAGCATAAGAATTACTGAATTTGTAGCACTTTAATGAATGTTTAATGTTAAATGTATGTTCACATATGCTAAAATAACATTCATGTACACTAAATAATCACCTCAGATTTTGATGATTTAACTCAGAATTATTAATTGACTTTCTTCTTTTTCTTATTTTTCTTTGCTTTACAAACTGATAGATGTTCCTCTCCCTCTTATCTGCTTCCTAATCCCTCCCTCCATCCCTCATTCTCTTTTCTTCTGAGAGAGTAGATGCCACTCACTGGGTGTCCCACCCACCCTGGCACATCCTCTCACCTGAAGACAGACAAGGCCCCCCAGCTAGATGAACATATTCCATGTAAAAGCAACAGCTTGTGGGATAGCCCCTGCTCCAGTTGTTTGGGACCCACAGGAAGACTGAGCTGCACATCTTTTACATATGTGCAGCAGGCCTAGCAATAGTCTGTATATGTTCTTAGGTTGGTGGTTCAGCCTCTGAGAGCCCAAAGAGTCCAGTTTAGTTGACTCTGTTGGTTGTTCTGTGGAATTCATATCCCCTTTGGTCCCTTTGGTCAACACTTCCATAAGAGTCCCCAAGTTCCATGCACTGTTTGGTTGTGGGAGTCTGTATCCCTCTGAGTTAGCTGTGGGAAAGAGTCTCTCAGAGAACAACCTTGCTAGATTACTGACATAAACCATTCTTATGGCCATTTGGCCATCTCTCTTGTCACTCCCCACACCCAATTCTGAATACCCCCCGTCCCCAGATTCCTCTACTTTTACCCTTTTCCTAATCTGCCTCCTAAGGCTATTTTATTCACCAATCTAAGTGAGATTCAAGCATCCTCCTATGGGCCTTTCTTCTTTTTTTAGCTTCTTTAGGTCTGTGGGTGTCCTGCATCTTATAGCTAACATTCACTTACAAGTGTACATGCCATGTGTTTCCTTTTGGTACTGGGTTTTATCACTCATGATGATAATCTCAAGTTCCATTCACTTCTCTTCAAAGTTCATGATGCTGTGGTTTGTAATCGCTGAATAGTATTACATTATATAAATGTACCACATTATCTTTATCCAATCTTCAGTTAAGGAATATCTAAGTTGTTTCCAGTTTGAACATAGTTGAGCAAGTGTCCCTAAGATATAGTGGGACATCTTTTGGGTATATGCCCGGGAACACTATAGCTGGATCTTGAGGTAGAACTTTTCTCAGTTTTCTGAGAAACCTCCAGATTGATTTGCACAGTGGTTGTACAAGTTTACATGCCCACTAGCAATGGAGGAGTGTTCATTTGCTCTACATCCCTGCCAACATGTGCTAGCACTTGAGGTTTGATTTTAGCCATGCTCATTGTTGTAAGATGTTCTGATTTGCATTTCCCTGATTACGAAAAACTTTGAACATTTCCCTAAGTGAATCTTGACCATTTTAACATCTATTGATCTGCTTTTCACATCTGTTTTAAATGGTGTACATTTTGAATACAGTCAGCCTTGGTAGGTATTTCTGTCACTTTCTCAATACTGCTATGTGTTCTACTCTACAGTCACATGACTGATACAACATAAAAGTAAGGAATATAATGAATATTGTATGATATTTTATGTCACAATCACTTCATTCTACTAGCTGTTATAGTCTCATCTACAAATTATACAAGTCATGACAGCAATGAATTCATTAGAAAATAACGTGTAGTCGATAGTAAGACAATAAATACTTTATGCTTTCCATGAAATAGACTTTTAATTGCTTAGAAAAGCATCTAAGTCCAGTTAGATAAAATGGAAGGCTGTCCAGTCACTAAAGCAGAGAGAAGAGAGAGAGAGAGAGAGAGAGAGAGAGAGAGAGAGAGAGAGAGAGAGAGAGGAGAGAGGAGAGAAAGGCAAAGAGATACAGAAAAAGTGAGAGAGAAAAACAGAGACAGACACAGAAAGACAAAACAGAGATAGAAGGGAAAGGAGAAAACATGATTTTAACTTATAAAGATACAGAGAAACACAAAGCTGACTTATGTGAGACTATTCTTAATAAATTAAGTTTCAAATTGCCAAAATATATGCACTTACAATGAGATTTATGGTAAAAAGGATTTTAGAGGTATATATAAATGAGGAAATCATGAACGCTCAAAGGTTTAGTTTGCATATGTGATCATTGAAGTCACCCATCATTTGCAATTTAGGTAACCTTAAATTTTGTGGAAAGAAAGACAAATGGATTAGGATAAATAAGACAGGGTGAAATGTGTCCTCCATGTATAATCAATGTGGCATTATGCTAAAAGAATAATGAGTAGGGAAGGGAAAGCCTTCTCAATCATTGTGACCTGGAGAAAATGAAGTATCTGAAAACATTTTACCATGAGAAACTCTTACATTAATAATTACTGACTGTTATCTATAAGATTATTCCATTTTCTACATTTTTTAATTTTACTGTTATTGAAATATAATTCTAGATATGTTTGATAAATATATAGTGAGATAATATATACACACAATTTCATATTGATTAAAAATGGACACAAGTGAGAAAATTGTGGAAATTCTACTATGGATAAATAGTTCATTACATAGCCTACCTTATACATAATTATGTAACACCATTATCTCAATTGGTATAGTGTCTGTCTTTATTTTCCTTCAGCACATTTAAGATTGCAAAATCCATTACAGTACTCACAAATTTTGAGTCTCTTAAATATCTAGCCTCTATGGCTGAAGATGAAACAAGCAGAAGAGGCAAGAAACACGTTCAACATTTCCAAGAGAATGTGAAGAATGTTATTTTTCCATGCCAACATTGGTGTAATTCCTACTGCTCTAGGTTGATTCAAAATTTCAAAATTAAGATAATGTAATCAACACTGTAACCTTATGAGTGTCTATATTATGCATGGTTTTAGCTAAAAGGCCAAGAAGAGACCAATTTTTACATTTATTTATAGTAATTATTAGGCCCTAAAATGTTTATAAAATAGAAATTCCATGTAAACATTATATAAAATATGTCCAAGGTTGAAAAAATAGGAGACAGGACTTTCAATGCCCCAGGCCTCCTTGCATCTTTTAGTGAAAGATTTAGGCCCAATTTAACTTTTGTTGTAGATGAGAAAAATTTTATCACTTCCTTAGGTGCATCAGAACCCCTCTAAAACAGGCTCCACAATACAATGTAATTTAGTTTTAAGTGCTTGTTTAATCCTTTTATTCCATTTGGCACCATTTAATTCTTTTCTTTCCTTCCTTCCTTCTCTTTCTGCCTCCCTTCCCTTCGGTCTTTCTTTCTTTCTTTCATTCTTTTCTTCATTGTTTTTCTTTACTTGCTTTCTTTTATATTCTTTACCTTTTCTTTTCCTTATTTGCATTTTATTGGATATTTTATGTATTTACATTTCAAATTTTATTCCCTTTCCCTTCTCTTCCATCCCCTCCAATTCCAGTCCCACTGCTTCTAAGAAGATGCTCCCACTTCTACCCACTCCCACCTCAACACCCTCTCATTCCTCTCCATTAGGGAAATGAGCCTTCACAGGATTAAGATCTACTTCTCCTACTGAAGCCAGACAGTGCCATCCTTTTCTACATATGCTAATGGATGGAGCAATTGGTCCCTCCATATGGACTCTGGTTGGTGGTTTAGTTCCTGGGAGCTCCGGAGAGGGAGTCTGGTTGGTTGATATGTTGTTCTTCCTATGGGGTTGCAAACCCCTTCAGCTCCTTCAGTCCTTTCTCCGACTCCTCCATTGGGGCCCCCATGTTCAGTTGGATTATCAGTTGATCCTTATCTGTGTCAGTAAGTCTCTGTCAGAGCCTCTCAGGAGACATCCATATCAAGCTCCTGTCAGCAAGCACCTCTTGGCATCAGCAATAGTAACTGGGCTTAGTGGCTGCATATGGGGTGGATCCCCAGGTGGGGCAGTCTCTGGACTGCCTTTTCTTCAGTCGCTATTCCACTCTTTGTACCTGTATTTCCTCCCATGAATATTATGTTCCTCCTTCTATGGTGGAATGAAGCATCCAGATTTTGGTCTTCCTTCTTCTTGGGCTTCTTTGGTCTGTCGTTTTTCTTTCTTTCTTAATTCTTTTTTCCTTTCCATGTCTTTATTTGGGACTACATCTTATTCTGTAGCTCTGGGTCACCTAAAACTCATGACACAGATAATACTGGTAGATCAAACTCATAATCACCTGCTTACAATGTTCTTATTAGATATCCGTAAACTGGACCCAACTCTAAGAAATCAGTAAACCCTTCATTGGCAAAGGAACATGTGAAATTGATGTATCTCTAATGTTTGAGACGGTAGCCAAGTTGGCAAGCCACTCAGTAGCACTTGTGGTCAGCAGTTAATATCTGAGATTCTACAGTAACCTTCTTCTTCTTGCTTTGTAAGCTGACAAGTTAGATTCATCAAATATGGGCTTCTTTCTAATTTTTTCTAATATATTTAATTCCAACACTAACTCTACTTCGGGGCTCTTATAACTGTGTGATGATACTATCTCTATTATCTTTAAATAATAAACACCATGAGGGTCATGATTGTGCCAATTTCTCCATAAATGGGAGTGAATAATACATTTTTTTCCATTGTGATTGATCCATCGATTCCCAGATTCATCATAAACTCCTGTATATGGCAAGGGATCAAGGGGAGCACACTGTGGCCCCATCCTGATTACAGTGAGGAAACCACCCTGCTATAAGCCATTGCCATCTGCCATCCACAAATCTCACTCTCTTTAGAGATTCAGGGTCCTAGGAAGGAAATTCATAAGAGTGAGTGACTGGAATTATTTCTTGTCTAACCATACCCACTTTTTTTTAAGGGCTATATGTCTTTACAGGGGGTTCTGGTACAGCAATTCTTACTGCTGTAGTTCAGTCAAAAGTCCCTATTCCATAAGATAAATGGTGACATTTTCCCACAGAAAGGCCAAATCCAAAGTAGGGTAAGTGGTTACCTCTATTGCACTTTCTGTGATCTTTCTTTGTCCATGGGTGGATAGTAGCATGAGCAAAAGTACACAGGGTAGAATTAAGACAGCAAGAAAAGACGTTCCAAGCATGGCAGTCAAAACACATGAAGCATGTATCCTTGTGAGAGCGCAGCCAACCCAACCAGGAGACTGACTTCCTTGAAGTCATCACCTCAGGTGAGTGTGCCAGGCTTTCGCCCAGTCACACAGACTCTACTGGAGGGAGTGTGGCAAGTGGGCACAAGAAAACAAACCGAAAAGCCCTGTAGGTGCTTACTCATGATTGCGTTTGTGTGTGTGTGTTTTTAGGTTAAGTGATATCTATTTTCCCTATATTCTTTAAGGTTTTTAATCTGTTTATTTGCTGTGGTTTTTCAATAGACTCTACTATGAGTCTTCTACTACAGAAGACGATTAGCCAGAGTAGTTGATCAATACCTTAAAAATTAGATATTAGGTAGATGACATGTTCCTTAGTATGTACAGATCATTGCCAACCAAGCAGAGGGAGAAACTTGTTGCTATAGACTTGGACTGTTTAAACTTTGTTAATCAATACCAATAGAATTATTGTTGGACAGCTACAATGAGCTGAGGAAAGACAGATAATACTTGTTTAGTTAGATATGTTTCAAATAAGAAATACAGAATCAATGATCCTGTTGTAATTTTCTTTTATGTAATGATTTAAATCTACTTTGAAGAATATGTTTTGGTGTGATTATTTCTAGAAAAAAAACTAGTAGTTGTGAGGTAATTTATTTGCTTAATAGAAAAACATTGCTTCAAGGGGTATAAAAAGGGCTAATAGAAAAAAAGTACTGGAGCCTGATTTTGTGTGTGTGTGTGTGTGTGTGTGTGTGTGTCTGTCTATGTATTTGTGTTTGTGTTTGTGTGTGTGTGTGTGTGTGTGTGTGTGTTTGAATTCATGCCTTTTTTTCTCTAATCATTGACTGCCAAGGGCAAGCAGCCCTCCTTGATTGCTTTTATCACCTACTCCAGCAGCTGGCATTAACACTGATCCCAATTGCCAATGGCTCCTTGCTGCCTGCCTCTGTTTACCTTGCAGTGTCAGAAGTGGCCTTTGACACTGAAACACTGTAACTCTGAAACTCAATTATGCTGGCTCACAAATAAATTGTAGGAGACAGATAATTCTCCCCAAAAAGAAACATTAGGATTACAGGCAAGTCCTCAGGTTGTACATCTTCAGATTGATATGAAAACCCCTCTGACCTAAAGCAATTCCCAGTCCTAAACATAAGTAATATTGGAACAGAGAAAAGTTTATGTCTTAACAATATTTAAAGAAAAACTTTATTAAAATAATGTAGGACTTTTCTCAGTTTCAACTAGTCAAATAAAATCTTCTTTAAAAGTAGCAATTGTAGACATTAAGTAATTGAAATTTATTTTGTAAAGTAGATTTTTAATATAAATCTGTCATCTATAGAGTTAACTACTTCATGGTTTCCTCTCAAAATAATCAATCCATTTATATATCATTTTCAATAGTTTTTCAGTGTTTTCCACTTTCGATGGGTTAGTTATATATTAAGACATTATTTTTATCAACTTTTCCATCCTCTCTCCAAACCCTGGCCAGGTCTCTTAAATGTTTTATAAGGCTATGTTATATATATTAATTCAATATAATGCCAACTTCCTGTGACTCCTGGGCCACACATACAAACAATAGTTACTGTGACTGCTTCCTTAAATTTGTTTGAAATGAGTTTAATAAAATTAAAACTGGGGCTGGAGAGATGGCTCAGCAGTTAAGAGCATTGACGGCTCTTCCAGAGGTCCTGAGTTCAAATTCCAGCAACCACATGGTGGCTCACAACCATCTGTAACAGGATCTGATGCCTTCTTCTGGTGTGTCTGAATAAAGTGATAAATAGATCTTTAAAAAAAAATCAAAACTGCTGGCAGAATAGTAGGTTAAAATATCAGAAAGATCAGCCATCTATCCTGAGAGTATAGAAATTCTTTTGTATGAATGCTTGATTTTAATATGTAGAAAAAAGCAATTACACTAAAATAACAGATTATTTAAATAGATTTTACAATTAACTGCATTAACACTACACTGGAATTAATTAGTGTTTTTATATCCTTCAAACTTTAAATAGCAGTGCACGGTTACTTGATTTGGAGGCCTTTACAAAACAAAGGCTTTGAAACCTCGGCAAGATCTTGGAGTAATTGATGGTGAGAAAGCTGAGATTTTTCCTATAGGAAAGTTGTATCCCACTGCCTCTTCTAGGTGCTTAGAATACCAAACATCATTCACTCAACACTTACTACCAATTTCTCCAACTAAAAGACCTCGACCATGCCTTTTTTTCATAAAAACTTTTGATTAACTCTGCAGAAATAGCTCAGTAATAGATCACTTGTCAATCATGTGGAAGGGGCCATAATAATTGATTGCAGAGAAAAATCACTGGCCATTTTAGTCTATTGGTTATAAGCTTGAATAAATCAAATTTAAGTGTTTTTTTTTCTACAGTTTTCTGACTGAGGCTCTGGAAATTTAAATCCAGGTAGGCAAACAGAGAGTTTCTTCATATCCAACTTTAATGGGCATCTTTGACCTTACCTGAGAACAATTTGAACATTGTTTCAACTGCCCTTGAATTGCACCTATTTTTACAACTTAGACTTAACTAATTGATGCCTGAAATTACTGCTTTCAATCTGGGGAACTAAGTGGCATTTCAGGTACTAGAATGAAACCAACAAAATAAACTATCAATTTTAAGCATTATTTTTGCAAATGACAGTGCCCAATGTCTGTGCAAGCTTTCTAAGTGTGGGTCATCTTTAGACGCTTAAGCCAATTTTAACTGATGTGTTTATTCATCTAAGGAAAGTCCTCCATGTACATTTCATTGTTTTGTAGGAACACATTGATAATCAGGTAAAACGCCTGAGGTCCAAGTGTGTATGCTATTTGCCAATTCAATGCATGTCCCTGTTTATTAATAATGGTCAGCATAGAGCACTATTAGGAGGAAATCACGAACAAAAAATTCATGCATATTACCTCAGTTAAACATTTCCAAGGTCCTATATGGGAATAATTATCCTGGAGAACGCAGCTCTAATGTGTCCTCCTTTGTGAAAACTTACAATGATCATATCCTTCTACATGTATTTTGTATGTATGTATATATCTATACATACACATGTATGTATTACATATTATATATCTATATCTATATGTGTGCTTACTTAGAACATGTTGTTTTAAGATTAATTTTACTTCACAGACTTTTAGTTATATACATTTTTCCATTTATGTAGTTTGATCTTAAATGATAACATAAGATGACTTATGAAAAATTAAACCTCAGAAATTTTTTAATTATTTCTTTTTTATTAATTGATTATTTTATTCATGTATATTTCAAATTCTGTCTCCCTTCCTGATCTCCTCCCTGTAAATCCCTCATGCCATCCAACCTCTCCTTTGCTTCTAAGAGGGTGCTCCCCAACAAACCAACCACTCCTATCTCACTCCCCTAGCATACCCCTATTCTGGGGCAAAAAGTCTTGATAAGGCTAAGGGTTTCCTCCTTCCATTGATGCCAGTTAAGGCAATCCTCTGCTACATCTGTAGCAGGAGTCATGAATCCACCCATGCACTCTTTGGTTGGTGGTTTTGTTCCTGGGAGCTATGGTTGGTTCCTATAATTGTTCTTCATATGGGGTTGCAAACACCCTCAGCTAACTCAATCCTTTCTCTAATTCCTCAATTGGGTACCCCATTCTCAGTCCAATGGTTGGCTATGAGCATCTGCCTCTGTATTTGCCAGGCTCTGACAGAGCCTTTAGACAGCTATATCAGGCTCCTTGTTCTCCCTTCTAAGCAGGACTGAAGCATCCACATTTTGGTTCTCCTTCTTCTTTAGCTTCATATGGTCTGTGAGTTGTATCATGGGTATTCTGAGCTTTTTAGCTAATATCTAATTATCAGTGAGTACATACTATGTGTGCCCTTTTGGGTCTGGGATACTTCATTCAGAATGACATTTTTTAGTTCCATCCATTTACCTGCAAAATTAATGTAGTCATCATTTTTAATAGCTGTATGGTACTCTATTGTGTAAATGTACCACATTTCTGTATCCATTCTTCTTTGATAGCCATCTTGGTTGTTTCTAGCTTCTAGGTAATATAAATAAGGCTGCTATAATATAGTAGAGCATGTGTCCTTGAGATATATATTCATTCATTCAGCAAACAATTTTGCTCTTCTTTTTTTTTCTTTTCTTTTTTTTTTTTTTTTTCGGAGCTGGGGACCGAACCCAGGGCCTTGCGCTTGCTAGGCAAGCGCTCTACCACTGAGCTAAATCCCCAACCCCTTGCTCTTCTTATTTTTAACCAACTCCTTGTTTTTCATAAAACACAAATTGATAATGATATGTTAATATATTTTAGAAATAGACATAGTGGACAGGTTATCTTGTTTGTTTTTCCAACATATGTCATCCTAGTTAGCCAATAGTATTTCTATGATTTATATTTCACATCATTAGCAATCTATAGATGCAAATTAAAATTAAGCTTGGAAGTATTTAAATTTTATTTCATTATAATAGTACATGAAAAATACAACTGTAGTTTGAAAAGGAGTAAGAAGGAGAAAAGAATGAAAATAGTTAAATATAGTAAGTATGAAATACATTATAATCTAAAAATTGTACTCAAAAATCTGGTAAATTATAAATGAAAAGACTTTTCTGGTTGTATAAACTACATAGTTTCTCAAACTATTTTAATTTTAGATTTCGGGAGATACCTAAAATCTCATTATCAATACCAGATTTTTCTTTTCTTTATCCATCAAAGTATGTTAACATTTTTGTTTTAATCATTATAAACAGTATATTTTACATTATTTTTAACAATGGGACTTTTCTAACTCCAACATTTTAAAAAATATTTGTCTTAATTTTTACATTATCCACCCATATACATTCATAATGTATTTCTACAGAGTGGGAAAGGGAGTTCACATAGTCTATTTTAAGGTGTCACAAACTAGAAACCTTTCAAAACTTTTAATGTGACAGCCTGTCAATGAGAGTTAAACTATAGTGACCAAAGTTGTGAAAAGATAGAAACTACTTGTAAAGTTTTTCTCTGATATCTACAAGCATGCCATGTCATTAATAGGAAGTAATGATACGCAGAAAATAAACATTCTCTTTGCAGCTTTCACTGTTCTCTCTTCTTATGTATCATGATTTTAAGAATTTCTATTATAAGTAAGATTATATGATCACTATTGTTTTCAAACTATAGAAATATTAAAAACCTTTCAAATCACTGTCAAGAAAAATATAGACAAATGATGATATATGATGATAAACACTCTTAATATGATTATTAACAGAAAATAGTTTAAACAGTTTAATCATAGACTAGAAAATGTATCTTTATTTGTACCTTCAGGATATATATTAAGGCTGTGAGAAAAATATAATTATAATTTCAAAAACTAAAATAATTGTAAAATTTTTTATAACATATTCCTGATCCTTTCCTTGTGTAATGATTTCTTTACTGTTCTAAAAAGAGGAAGAACAAAGAACTTTATTAGGGATAAACATAGACAAACACACAAAGTCACAATCATATATAGACACACAGACATAGGGAAAGATTTACAAGAGGGTCTTCAGGCAGGCAAAATTTCAAACTCATACCAGACAGATAAAGGATAGAAGATACAGACAGTGTGAACGAGAGAATTCGAATCCTGATTCTTTCACCTTTAGATGACACCAAGCAAAAGTGTTCTAATGCCCTTTATTGATCTACTGGAGAGACATTATCAGTGACTTTGAGTTTATTAATAATGCATTTAAACCAACCACAAGGGATAGCTCAACATGTGTAAATCAATAAATGTCATCCACAATATAGAAGATTCAAGGTCAGAAACCACATGATGATCTTGTTAGATGCAGAGAGGCCTTTGATAAAATCCACAGCCCTTTATGATGAAAATCTTGGAGAATCTCCAGAGACATGGGACATTTCTCAACGTAACAAATCCTAGCCTGGAAAAGGGAAATATCTCTATATTAGGCAGGGTCAATATTCAGACAATAAACTACGAAAAGCCATTGAATTACATAATTTATTTTTAATTAGATTATTTTTTACTTTCATTGGTATCATTGTCCATGTGTGTAACTTTATGGCAACAGGTAGATGTGCATTCGATGACTGGCATGTGGAGGTCAGAGTAGGACTTTTGGGAGTCTCTCCTCTCTTGTTTGTTGGGGCAGGCTTGGGCTTATCCCTTTCATGCTACTTACTGTATGCTAATATGCCCATGACCTTCTAGACAATTTACCTGTCTTTGCCTTCTACCTTATAATTGAAGCACTGTAATTAGAGTTGTAATTATCAGGAATTTTTTTATGGTTTCTAGGAATGGAACTCAAGTCCTCAGGCTTGTGCAACCAGTGTCTGACAAACTGGTCAAGATTTCTGCATCTCAAAAGTAGTAAGCTGTGTACATTATGAATCAAATTGTAGGAAAATATATCAAAGACTCTTTCCTGTATATTCTCACTGTATGTGAATATTTGCCATCATCTGAGAACATGATGACTAATGTATAGAACCACTTTACTTGTTGGTATCATGAATATTGCTGAAGATGAGATTACAAAATTATATAAAACCTCCGGGCTTCAAGTTTCCACTTTGAGAGAGAGTCGTGTTTCAAAAGGGAAATAAAGGACAAGAAGCTAAGAGAATGCCAAAGAGAAGCTTCTGGTAATAATGCTGTTGGTAGACATGTGTCTAATGTCCAGTGATTCAGAGTCAATATGGGAAGGTACCCCTGTTCTTGAAATTTAACCATATGTCTAATTCAAAATAACATAGATTGCATTGTAATTTTTTGTCATAACGTACTATAATTACTTGATATTATTAAATATACCTATAGCCTAAACATTAATTTTAAAATCCACTATAATATATGCAGTAAATGCATTGGATTTGTGCTTCCATTATTTTAGTTGCCTATATTCTGTGTTTCTGTGGAAGCCTCCTGTTTCACAATAATTTAATATAAAATGTAAGCATGTATGGGTAGTTCCATTTTTACTCATTGTTTGTCCCCAGGTGTTCAATACTAGCAACCTTAAATCCTCACAGTTATGGCAGTTCTACAAAGATGTGCCTGGTTTATCTTCTGTAAGCTGCAAAGTTTAAAAAAATATAAGAAAATAGGTATAAAGTAATTTTCTCTGAGATCATGTCTTTTAAGTCATTTGCTTTTATATGTGAAATTAATTAAACCAGCAAGATTGAAAGTTGATATATGGAGGATTTTATTCCTTTTGCTTAATGTAGCATATTATTTCTCTCTCAAAAAGTATTCAGTTGTAATTTTCCCTTTATTTTTTTCATTTTAAATCATCTATAATTTTAGTTAATGATATGCTACATTATGTAAGATGTTCTCTTTTCTGTCATGTATTTTGTATACAGATAATGTATTTCATCATATCATTTAAAACTCAAAGACTCTTTCCTGTATATTCTCACTGTATGTGAATATTTGCCATCATCTGAGAACATGATAACTAATGTATAGAACCACTTTACTTGTTGGTATCATGAATATTGCTGAAGATGAGATTACAAAATTATATAAAACCTCCGGGCTTCAAGTTTCCACTTTGAGAGAGAGTCGTGTTTCAAAAGGGAAATAAAGGACAAGAAGCTAAGAGAATGCCAAAGAGAAGCTTCTGGTAATAATGCTGTTGGTAGACATGTGTCTAATGTCACAGTCAGCCTGACATAACTATGCCAAACAGATTATTCTATGATCACAAACACTGTGTGAAGTCTATATTTTTGTAGAAAATAGACAGACACTAAAAATGTAGCTATGTAGAAATTATTAAGACCCTTTTCTAGGAAATTGTTCTTGCTGTAGGAAAATAAACAATATTTTTCACTGTCCAGAATATTTGGAAACAAAAACTATTTTATTATATCTCATAATTACAACCAATATTAATGTGTAATTTCATGCTGAATAACAGCTTTAATAGAAATGGAGATGGTATATTTTGTCATTTTTTTAATACTTTAAATACTTAAGTATTATATTTGGAAAAATATAAGGCTATATAGTATTAATGTTTTAAAAAATATAGTTTTTTTTTATTTTTAAGGATCTGATAGATTTTTTTCAACTATCATACAAACTCACATAAAAGTTAATGGCAGTTTCTCCTCTCTTCATTCTACCAAATCCTTTCACCTTACTTGCTCCTCAGAACTTCTACTAGCCTCTACTTAAAAATAAAAAACAAAAAAGCAGGCTTTCCAATTATATTCACCAAAATGATTGAAGAAGTTATTCTAAAATAAATTTGTTAATATATCAGAAATCTGTTTTCCAAGACATTCAAAATTCATATTTATAATTTGTCTAAGAATATAGTTTTGCCCCTTAACATTACAAATACATCTTTAAGCAAATGCCATGTGTGCTATTTTTACAAAACCTTATAGAAATCAATTTAATATCATTTTGGTAAATTTTTATAAATTTTTGTTGCATTGCCACTAGGTGGAACCAGTAAACTTTATAATTTATACTAATTCAATTTTTACCTTTATGTGTATAATGATAAACTCTTCAACTAAATGTCATGTAGCTAGTTCAACATTAAAATTTATTAACTATGATCATCATTAGAACTTAAAGTAAAGTCTAGCAATACTTTGGGAAAATATTATTTCAGAAATAAGCAAAAGCTAATCACCAAATAAAAAGATATTTTCTTAGAATAAATGCTGGTTTTCAGCATTGAGAAAAGATGGTAAACCATACATTAAAATTGCATTAATATTTTAATGTGAAGAATTAAATTGTATTTCTATAGAAATATTAAATTTTCAGAAATACACATACAGATTTTTAAACTCTTAAAATAATTGGTAGCTATTATGGTATGAGATAAAGTTACTTTAAACATTTAGTGATTACCATTAACTAGGAAATATTCATTCAATAGGAAATAAATTTAGCAGGACAAATACTGTATAGTTCTACAAAGTACAAGTTATGGATATATTGTGTGGGAAGGTGTCTTATCTATGCTTTTACTGCTTTGAACAGAAACCATGACCAAGGCAAGCCCTATAAAGTACAACATTTAATTGAGGCTGGCTTACCGGTTCAGAGGTTCAGTCCAATATCATCAAAGTGGGAACAGGGCAACACATCCAGGTAGGAATGACACAGGAGGAGCTGAGAGTTCTACATCTTCATCTGATGGCTGCTAGCAGAATACTGACTTCCAGGCAGACACCTACTCCAACAAGGCCACACATAACCCATAAAGGTCACACTTCCAAATAGTGCCACTCCCTGGGCCAAGCAAGTATAAACCATCACAGAAGAATAATCTTTGTCCTTAGTTGTCTTCCAAACATAAGCCTACTAATCTTTAAGGCATAATTCCTAAGCCATAGATACACAAATAACCCTGGCAAAATTCAATGGGTCACAAAACAATAATAAACAAAAACATCGTTAATGATTGTAAGAAAATGACTGGTGAAGAGGAAGGGGCTGGTATCAAAAATGAAAGGGAGACAAGAGGGTAAGGATAACAGTAAAAGAATTGACTTAATTTCATGTATGAAATTGTTCAAGAACAAATTTAATCAACAACACACGGACAAATAAAATTATACACTAATGATAATGACAGAGTAAAAAAAAAAAACATAAGAGATGAGCTCAGATTAGCAAAGCAGTTGGGTACAAGGTAAGTATTCCTCAGAGGGAAGAAAACTGTAATGCAATAGAGAGTCACTCAAGGAGGAGATGTAGCTTTAAAACAGGAAAAGAGAAAGGACAGAAGAAAATGTTTGTCATTAGCTATGAATAGCCTGTTTAAGAGGAACAAGGTACCACAACAAATGGAGCAGATGATCCTGTTCCCCTAATTGGGCTGCCTTTTATGGACCCAGTAGAAGAGTATGCACCTACTCCTTCAGTGACATGGTGTGCCAAGGTGGGCTTTTTTTTCCCCATCTTTATTAACTTGAGTATTTCTTATTTACATTTCGATTGTTATTCCCCTTCCCAGATTCTGAGCCAACATCCCCCAACCCCTCCCCCTTCCCTTCTATATGGGTGTCCCCCTCCCCGCCCTCCCTCCAACAATCACGTTCACTGGGGGTTCAGTCTTGGCAGGACCAAGGGCTTCCCCTTCCACTGGTGCCCTTACTAGACTATTCATTACTACCTATGAGGTTGGAGCCCAGGATCAGTCCATGTATAGTCTTTGGGTAGTGGCTTAGTCCGTGGAAGCTCTGGTTGGTGGGCATTGTTGTTCATATTGGGTCTCGAGCCCCTTAAAGCTCCTCCAGTCCTTTCCCTGATTCCTTCAACAAGGGTCCCGTTCTGAGTTCAGTGGTATGCTGCTGGCATTCGCCTATGTATTTGCTGTAATCTGGGTGTGTCTTTCAGGAGAGATCTACATCCGGTTCCTGTCGGCCTGCTCTTCTTTGCTTCATCCATCTCACCTAATTGAGTGGCTGTATATGCATGGGCCACATGTGGGGCAGGCTCTGAATGGGTGTTCCTTCTGCCTCTGTTGTAAAGTTTGCCTCGCTATTCCCTCCCAAGGGTATTCTTGTTCCGCTTTAAAGAAGGAGTGAATCATTCGCATTTTGGTCATCCTTCTTGAGTTTCATGTGTTCTGTGCATCTAGGGTAATTCAAGTATTTGGGCTAACAGTCACTTATCAATAAGTGCATACCATGTGTGTTTTTCTGTGATTGGGTTACCTCACTCAGGATGATATTTTCCAGTTCCATCCATTTGCTTATGAATTTCATAAAGTCATGTTTTTTTATAGCTGAGCAGTATTCCATTGTGTAGATGTAACACATTTTCTGTATCCATTCCTCTGTTGAAAGGCATCTGGGTTCCTTCCAGCTTTTGGCTATTATAAATAAGACTGCTATGAACATAGTGGAGCATGTGTCTTTGTTATTTGTTGGGGCATCTTTTGGGTATATGCCCAAGAGAGGTATAGCTGGGTCCTCAGGTAGTTCAATATCCAATTTTCTGAGGAACCTCCAGACTGATTTCCAGAATGGTTGTACCAGTCTGCAATCCCACCAACAATGGAGGAGTGTTCCTCTTTCTCCCCATCCTCACCAGCATTTGCTGTCACCTGAGTTTTTGATCTTAGGCATTCTCACTAGTGTGAGGTAAAATCTCAGGGTTGTTTTGATTTGCATTTCCCTTATGACTAAAGATGTTGAACATATCTTAAGGTGTTTCTCAGCCATTCAGCATTCCTCAGATGTGAATTCTTTGTTTAGCTCTGAACCCCATTTTTTAATAGGGTTATTTGTCTCCCTGCTTTCTAACTTCTTGAGTTCTTTGTATATTTTGGATATAAGGCCTCTATGTGTTTTAGGATTGGTAACGATCTTTTCCCAATGTGTTGTTTTTCATTTTGTCCTAACCACAGTGTCCTTTGCCTTACAGAAGCTTTGAAGTTTTATGAGATCCCATTTGTCAATTCTTGATCTTAGAGCATAAGCCATTGGTGTTTTGTTCAGGAAATTTTCTTCAGTGCCCATGTGTTCGAGATTCTTCTGCACTTTTTCTTCTATTAGTTTGAGTGTATCTGGTTTGATGTGGAGGTCCTTGATCCACTTGGACTTAAGTTTGTACAGGATGATAAGCATGAATTGATCTGAATTCTTCTACATGCTGACCTCCAGATGAACCAGCACCATTTGCAGAAAATGCTATCTTTTTTCCATTGGATGGTT
Organism: Rattus norvegicus; assembly: GCF_021556685.1. Classification (NCBI taxonomy): domain Eukaryota; kingdom Metazoa; phylum Chordata; class Mammalia; order Rodentia; family Muridae; genus Rattus; species Rattus norvegicus. Next base: position 71,720,703 of record NC_141548.1, read on the forward strand.
TTGGCTCCTTTGTCAAAAGTCAAGTGACCATAGGTGTGTGGGTTCATTTCTGGGTCTTCAATTCTATTCCACTATTCTATCTGTCTGTCTCTGTACCAATACCATACAGTTTTTTTTTTCACTATTGCTCTGTAATACTGCTTGAGTACAGGGATAGTGATTCCCCCAGAAGTCCTTTTATTGTTGACGATAGTTTTAGCTATCCTGGGATTTTTGTTATTCCAGATGAATTTGCGAATTGTTCTGTCTAACTCTTTGAAGAATTGCATTGGTATTTTGATGGGGATTGTATTGAATCTGTAGATCGCTTTTCGTAAAATGGCCATTTTTACTATATTAATCCTGCCAATCCATGAGCATGGGAGATCTTTCCATCTTCTGAGGTTTCCTCAATTTCTTTCTTCAGAGTCTTGAAGTTCTTATCATACAGATCTTTTACTTCCTTGGTTAAAGTCACACCGAGGCATTTTATATCATTTGGACCTATTATGAAGGGTGTTGTTTCCCTAATTTCTTTCTCGACTTGTTTCTCTTTTGTGTAGAGGAAGGCTACTGATTACTTTGATTTAATTTTATACCCAGCCACTTTGCTGAAAGTGTTTATCAGGTTTCGTAGTTCTCTGTTGTAACTTTTGGGATCACTTAAATATCCTATCATATCATCTGCAAATAGTGATATTTTGACTTCTTCTTTTCCAATCTGTATTCCTTTGATCTCCTTTTGTTGTCTGATTGCTCTGGCTAGAACTTCAAGAACTATATTGAATAAGTAGGGAGAGAGTGGGCAGCCTTGTCTAGTCCCTGATTTTAGTGGGATTGCTTCAAGTTTCTCTCCATTTAGTTTAATGTTAGCTACTGGTTTGCTGTATATGGCTTTCACTATATTTAGGTATGGGCCTTGAATACCTATTCTTTCGAGGACTTTTATCATGAAGGGGTGTTGAATTTTGTCAAATGCTTTCTCAGCATCTACTGAAATGATCATGTGCTTTTGTTCTTTCAGTTTGTTTATATAATGGATCACGTTGATGGTTTTCCGTATATTAAACCATCCCTGCATGCCTGGGATGAAGCCTACTTGATCATGGTGGATGATTGTTTTGATGTGCTCTTGAATTCGGTTTGCCAGAATTTTATTGAGTATGTTTGCATCGATATTCATAAGGGAAATTGGTCTGGAGTTCTCTTTCTTTGTTGGGTCTTTGTGTGGTTTAGGTATAAGAGTAATTGTGGCTTCATAGAAGGAATTTGGTAGTACTCCATCTGTTTCAATTTTGTGGAATAGTTTGGATAGTATTGGTATGAGGTCTTCTATGAAGGTCTGATAGAATTCTGCACTAAACCCATCTGGACCTGGGTTCTTTTTGGTTAGGAGACCTTTAATAACTGCTTCTATTTCTTTACGAGTTATTGGGTTGTTTAAATGGTTTATCTGTTCATGATTTAACTTCAGTAGCTGATATCTGTCTAGGAAATTTTCCATTACCTGTATATTTTCAAGTTTTGTTGAATATAGACTTTTGTAGTAGGATCTGATGGTTTTTTGAATTTCCTCTGAGTCTGTAGTTATGTCTCCCTTTTCATTTCTGATTTTGTTAATTTGGACACACTCTCTGTGTCCTTTTGTTAGTCTGGCTAAGGGTTTTTCTATCTTGTTGATTTTCTCAAAGAAACAACTTTTGGTTCTGTTGATTCTTTGTATGGTCCTTTTTGTTTCTACTTGGTTGATTTCAGCTCTGAGTTTGATTATTTCCTGCCTTCTACTCCTCCTGGGTGTGTTTGATTCTTTTTGTTCTAGAGCTTTAAGGTGTGCTGTCAAGGTGGTGGCATATGCTCTCTCCTGTTTCTTTCTGCAGGCACTCAGAGATATGAGTTTTCATTGTGTCCCAAAAGTTTGGGTATATTGTACCTTCATTTTCATTAAATTCTAAAAAGTCTTTAATTTCTTTCTTTATTTCTTCCTTGCTCATTGAGTACAGCATTGTTCAACTTCCATGTATATGTGGGCATTCTTCCCTTTTTGTTATTGAAGACCAACTTCAGCCCGTGGTGGTCTGATAGGACACATGGGATTATTTATCTCTTTCTGCATCTGTTGAGGCCTGTTTTATGTCCTACTATATGTTCAATTTTGGAGAATGTACCATGAGGTGGTGAAAAGAAGATGTATCCATTTGTTTTAGGATAGAATGTTCTATAAATATCTGTTAAGTCCATTTTGTTCATGACTTCTCTTAGTCTGTCTATGTCTCTGTTTAATTTCTGTTCCCATGACCTGTCCATTGATGAGAGTGGGGTGCTGAAATCTCCTACTATTATTGTGTGAGGTACAATGTGTGGGTTTTTAACCAGGGGGAACCTCATCTTTCTCAGAGGAAAAGGGGAGAGGGTATGGAAGGAGAGGCTGTGTGATAGGAAGACTGGGAGAAGAGGGGATACCTGTTTGTCAAGTTTAAAGTGAATCAAGTAAAGAAACTAAAAGAAAAAGAGGATAGCTGTGTGTCTTTGAAAGGGAGACAATATGCCTCTCCGTTGTAGAGGACTGAATTCTGCACTTAAGATGCAGAGAGATCCAGATTCTCTACTGAGATTGAGAAGAATCCCTCAATTATCCATGCACAGCCTCCAGTTGAGGAATGGGACCAACCACCATCTCAAATATTTTAACCCAGAATTGCTTCTGTCTAAAGGAGATGCAAGGACAAAGAGTGGAGCAGGACTTAAGGAGAGGCCATGCAGAGACTGCCCCCCCTAGGGATCTATCCCTTATACAGACACCAAACCCAGACACTATTGTTGATGTCAAGAAGCACTTGCTAACAGGAGCCTGGTATGGCTGTCCCCTGAGAGGCTCTGTCAGAGGAATACAGAGGTGGATGCCTGCAGCAAACCATTAAACTGAGCACAGGGACCCCGATGGAAGAATTAGGAGAAAGCCTGAAGTAGCTGAAGGAGTTTACAATTCTATAGGAAGAACAATATCAATGTATCAGGCTCCCTAAAAGCTCCCATTGACTAAACCATCAACCAACACATAGGTAGACCCATGGCTCCAACTTCGTTTGTAGCAAAGAATTGAATTATTTGGCATCAGTGGGAAGGGAGACCCTCAGACCTGTGGAGACCTGATGCCCCAGTATAGGGGAATGCTATGGCAGTGAGACAGGAGTGGATGGGTGGGTAGGGAAGCACCCTATAGAAGCAGGGTGGTGATAGGGATTTGCAGAGGGAAACCTGGGAAAGGCGATAACATTTGAAATATAACTAAATAAAGTAACCAAAAAAGAATAATCATCCATATTCCTATCCTTTGTAAGATGACAAATTTAGGATCAAAAGGATGGACTGTTTCCTGGGATGACTTTTTCTTGACAGATAAATTTTATGTGTTCTATCATATTGCAAACCTGGAACTGGCAACTGGAAGGAATCACTGTACCTTCACAAAAAGGAGGAGGAGGGAGGGTGGAGGGGGGAAGAAGAGGGAGGAGGAGGGAGTAGGGGAAAGGAGGGGGAAGAGGAGGAGGGGGAGGAGGAGGAGGAAGAATAAGAAGAAGCAGAAGCAGAAGAAGAAGAAGAAGAAGAAGAAGAAGAAGAAGAAGAAGAAGAAGAAGAAGCAGAAGCAGAAGAAGCAGAAGAAGCAGAAGAAGCAGAAGAAGAAGAAGAAGAAGAAGAAGAAGAAGAAGAAGAAGAAGAAGAAGAAGAAGAAGAAGAAGAAGAAGAAGAAACGAACGAACAAGGCATCATTAAAAAAATAAAAAAAACACAGATCCTATCTTTGCCCCTTATTTATGAGGCTATCAATTTCATTCTTGAGAGCTCAAGTTTTGCCTTATTATTCTATTGTCACATTAAAGCTAAAATTTCTCCATATGATTTTGAGAATATAACCATACTCTAGCATCTGTCTTTAAATGAAGTAGGAGAAAAATAATTTTCTCTAGTGCTTTAACAACAACAATAACAAAAAAAATACAAAAAAATATGAAAACCCTGAAAGGTAGAGAGTTGATGAAGTTTTACAAATGACACAGACACTTAAGCAAAAGTTGGTTTGAAATTCTTTGTTGAATTAGTACTGAAGATGTTGATTATATAAGCAAAGAACTGTGCTAAAGAACAGTGAAAGTCTAGCATGGATATTCTTGTGCTAATAATCAAATGAATAATTTTCAAGAAATTTCAATTTTTTAATATAACAGAACATTAACATTACTTAAATTAGAATATGGAACTTTAAACTGTTAGGAAGACAAAACATAAGACACAATCTAACAGTATGTAATGTTGTATAAGGATGATATTAGAGTATAGTAAAACTTTTATGAAAATTTGACTGATTTATCTTCGGTAGTACTTAGAACATTCCAAAAGTATTTGGCTTCTGTAATTTGAACACCTTTCAGTTTCATCATAACATATAATGCCTGTTCTATAGAAGTGACTGGTTAAATTGTTTGTATACAGAAGGGAAATTTAGAAAGAAAAATATTTAGTGAAGATGTTCAACATTTGATTTACAATTGAACAGAGAAAAGGAGCTAACTATATATAAAAATGTAATATGATTGCCTTACATGTCTGGATATACATAGTCATTTATTTAAAAAAAACTGAAAATGTGTAAATAATACAAGTATACATTGGAAAAGGCACATAATTATATGGGGGTTTGTATGTAAGCATATTCACACAGTTAAAGTTATTGTGTTATGGTGAGATATAAGTTAAAGGTTACGAGTGTTCATACGTATACATAAGGAGGAAGAATATATGAGAAGAAAACATGAGCACTGCAGATGAGTAATATTGCTACATAATACTGTTTAAATATTTCAAAAGAGTTATTGAGCTTTATATATTTTTGAAAGGTGTAGAGGGCCGCAATAACATTCGCCACCACTAGTTGGCGCTGGCTTCCACTGCGCCCCACGTAGAAGGCCAGGATAGACTCCGCCATTGCAAGATGGCGCCAACCTTCGCCGCGCCAGCCGGCCCCCCCTTTCAGGAAGTTAACTGTGCGCATGTGCAAGAGTGCCTTCGTGCCAGGTCATTGCCCACTCCGGGGCATGCCTTATGAGATCATGGGTAACAACCAATCAGGTGTGGGTGCGCCGCACTAAGGTTTTATAAGCGCGCCATGTTGGCGCAGCGTGGCTTTTCCTCTTCTAAGATTAATAAAGTGGTCACAGTAAGGATTTCTAAATGTCCTCGTGCTTCTTGCCGGCGGGAGGTCGCGCGCGGGACAATTGGTGCCGAAACCTGGGACACAAAAAAGCTACATCATCGCCGGTGCCAAGAGGAAGCCTCCGTTTCGCGGAAGAAATCCAGAAACTGTGGAATACAGGTAAAAAACTCTGTGAGACTATGTTTAGCCTTGATCTGCTCCAGCTCAGTCCCCTGCCGGATGCGGCAGGTGCCGCTATGGTTGCTCTGGCAACCCTCGAGTTGTTTCTATTGACCTTTGAGTTTCTAGTTACCGCCAAATGGCGTCAGAGGTCGCGTGGGAACTGCCCAGCTATAACAGCAAAGTGGAGAGTGTTGGGGGAAGGGCGAGGCGACAGAGGGTCAGAAACAGAGGGTAGTGAAAAGTTGCAATGAACTGACTGATCTCAAGCACCAGACCCTTCCAATTTGGAAGTTAAAGATTGGGGAAAGAACGCCCCGGGTGAGAAGGGAGGAGATAAAAGGAACACAGTATTTTGGGAGAAAAATTTTGTCTTTGTGCCTGTTAGAAGTGTGCTTAAGGTCCGGCGCCGGCTCTGGGGACGCCGCGGCGTCCGGGCGCTGACGCGACAGCTTTACAGAGTCATACTGATCAGATTTGATAGAGGCAGACCGCCTGAAAATTTATTCAGGAGAATCAAACAAAAGGACATCTCAGTGCCCGTGCACAGCCTGATAGAGTTAATGTAATTGGGTTGTGTGCAAAAATATTCAGGGCTGTGTCTCACTTCCATACCATTGGCGAATGTCGGTCGTACTGCTCAGATAATATCTCTCAGTATCTTACAGGAATTGGGTTTCAACACGTTGGTGGACTAGTCCAGGAATTGAGACAATCCATCGCCCATATCAACTCCACTCGAGTGGATAGTCACCGTGAACACCATCGGGCTTTTTCCCTCTTTGTGTATTGTTTGTCTCTGGTGCACCAGGATGTCCCCATGTCTGTCAGTGTATGTCTGTGGTTTTTGTTTCTCGTTGTCTAAAAGTTTTATGTTTCATGTTCAAAAAAAAAAAAATGGTAAAAACTTTATCTGCTGGTCGTGCACACCGTGACTTGGTTTTAACTCGTTTCAAAAAGGAACAAATGAATAAAAAACAGTTTCAATCAGGTTTTTAGAGCCCTGTGCCTGGAGCCAGGTGTCTAGATTAGCTGGAGAAGCTGCCCAGAGGCTAAGGGTCTACACGGGCTGATCTTAAAAGCGCCAACAGCTTCTTCATACAAGAGTTGATAGCTGTTTCTCTTAGAAAAATCCCTGACTTACTACTTGACTCAACAGGTGACAAGGTGCTTAAAATCATAGCAAAAAGGGTAAAAATGGTGTTTGGTCTAAATATTAAAGATAGGTGTAGCCACTTCAATTTTGTTTCTCATTGGTTTTAAATGTATAAATATGCTCTACTTGCCTTGGTTATGGACTATTGGCTTTCAAGTTATTGGATATGGTTAAAAAGGTATAATATTGGTAACAGAAAGTTGACATAAAGCTGGTAATCTGGATGGAGTCATTCTAGATAACATGTGACATGAGCCAACCTAGGGAAACAGGTCTAAATTGAGGTAATATTTTTATGGAACTCTTATCCTAGAAACCAGGCTTCTAAAAGAATTCAGGACATTGTCCCTTGTTGAGGTATTGGAGACTGCACAATGCATCCAAATGTAAGAATTGACAGTCAAACTTTGTAACATAATAGATAGACCTGGGGTGCCTTGGAGACTAGATTGTTTGTTGGAGGTTGAGTTTTGCTTTCCAAAGTTGTGGTTTACCCTAAAGCTATTGGTATTTTTATGCTAATTACCACTGCCCTAAGGACAGCTGCCTAGTCAGGTACTCAGAACTCAGGTGACCTCGTGGCTGTGTTCTGGTGTTACAAAGAGAACTTAAAGATTGTGATTTAGGATTGCCAGTGTTACATTGACTAACTCAAACTTATTTTTAATTAAGGAAAAATCAAACAGGTAGAGATTGTTACAGGATTTGCGAAGGATTGATAAGGTTTTGGAACTTGTGAGAACATTACAGCCAGTTTACTTACTCCAACTGCCATTTCAGGATAGATTTAGAGGATTGCTAACAGCCTCATGTTAGATAATTTTGTTGCTTCTTCAGTGTAAGAAGTTAGAAGTTAAATCTTTCAATGTATATGGAAAATTTTTACTACAAACCTTTGCTCTCAAAATGAGCTTTAATATTTGGGGAGTAGCTGTTACACTACTCCAGATAAGAATATTTGAAGCTAATTTTAAGCTTCTAAGGATATGTTAATTGGCTAAGTACCTCACCCTACCAGAGGACTTAGGTCTTTGTTATGCACATTGGAGATAAAGCTTCAGCTGTGTTAGTACAGAGTTGTGGACTGGAGTCATGGAAGTATTTTGAATAGAAACCTGGTAAAACATATCTTATTGCAAACAACATTTAATTGGTTACTACTAAATACTGATATTTGGCCTATTACATATACAAATTTTTCAGGCAAAATTGATAATTTTACTCTTTACATGCTTTTGTACTTCCTGCATATTTGTGCGTACTACCCATAGGAAATGCGCTTAGTGTATTTATAGGTGGTTCATCTAATGAAAAGGCTACATGTATGATTAGATCACTTGTTTATTCTCTTGAGTTTCTGCTGCTTCAGCACAGATTATTAAATTCCATGCTTTAGCCGCTGTTTTTAAAATGTTAAAAAATCAAGCTATCAATTCATATACTGATAGCCAGTGTGTGGCTTGTGGTTTACAATTGATTTCAATTACTTAATGCTTTATTAGAGACAAGTTTTCTACATGAAATCAGTGAGTGATTTCAGTATAAATGTCTGACAACTCCACTGTCCCTTCAGTGCTCTGGCTCAGACAACTAAACAAAACCATAGACCCAGCTCTTTAAAAATGGTAATGGAGTTGATAACACACCCTCACGAAAAGAGGAAGACTCCATTTGCTTACTTTCAACTCCCAGCTTCACCCTGCCAGCTCAGGGATTTCTAGTAAGACTGAATCTGGACAATATTTACAAGATTTGACATTTCTAATTAATGCTTATGTTTAGGTAAATAAAGTTTGTGAGGTGCTAGAGAAATGGCTTAGTGGTTAAGAGCACTATATACTGTTCCTTTATAGGACATTTAAGAACTCAAACTGGATTGCCTGGGCTCTTTAGCAAGGGAGGACAAGATACCAGACAGATTATAGTCCTTACATAAGAACAATTAGTGAAAAAATCTCATTCTTTATATATCTAATACAATTATGCTGGAGACAATAATTTGGTATACAAGTCAATTTATAAATACAAGTGCTCAGTGTCCTCAACTTAATCCTCGAGGACTTACCTTAATAAATAATAACTTTACTATATCTTAATAAATAAAAAGGGGGAGTTATCCCTGTATGCTAAATAATGCTCCTTTAATTTCAATTTTAAAAATTTGGATGCCAAAGTTTATGGCACCCTACAACTAGGCATACTTCTGCCTAGGTGAAATAGAGAGATCCACTTATTGACATGATCCTGTCCAGATATTTTATATGGGGAAGAGGGAATGTTTGTGTTTTTTCTACAGGATGCTACAAGAGTGTGCTAGCTGCCTGAGTGGTTGCTGAGACTTGCTGATCCTGGTTATTCAGCTCTCCTGGTTTGGGTCCCTAGAGTCATTCCTCTGCCCTGAAAAGAAGATGGAAGATCCCCCTTCACCTTTTGTCATCACAGAGATTTTGCCATTGCTACAGTCAGTGTTACCGCTGCGTGTTCCCGTCCCACGATGTCCTGCTCTCTGACCCTCTGCACACTGCTGCTTGCTGGGGAAGACTGGACTCCAGCCGTTGCTGTCCCTTCATTTCCCTGGTGACTCTTGCTGCCTTAACTGGTAACTGGTGTTGTCATTTTACAGACCGTAGCTTCACAGAAAGCTACCTGTGTAAAGCTACAGTGACTGGAGATCTCTGTCCTGGTTATACAGATCTCAGAAATGGTTCCATTGTCTGCTGGTTGTCCCAGAGAAGAATGACTGATCCTGAACTGTCCTGGAAAAGACCTTGACACTTTCGCTGCTATTGTAGCAGCCATTACTGCTGCAGACATTGTGTCTGCAGTGTCTGGAGTTATCCTCCCCCAATCTATTGTTAGACAAGTACAGTGGGTGAACTTTCTGGAGTAGTTACTAACAATTGGGAACTCTAAATTTTATTATAAGAACAGCTTGACTATGGTCCTTGGTGGTGGCAGCTGGGGAGGACCAAATGAGGTGCCCACTACTTATCGGGAGTGGCTCTGTTTGATGCAGCCCTATGCTGTGGATCAGTATTCATACCATGGTTGGTTTGCAAACTCAGATCTCAACAGTAACGTGACAAGGCCTTTATCACTCAAGCACTTGTGGCCATTGTACAAAGGGCCTCACCTGGAATTTGGTTATCTTGCTCAGGATTTACTCTGTATCTGAGTTCCCTGCTCCTGCACCCCATGGATCTGTGGATCCATTGCACTGGGAGGAGAGGGACTCTCTCTGTATCTGAGTTCTCTGCTCTTACACCCCATGGATCTGTGGATCCATTGCACTGGGATTGAGAGAGACTCAGTGTTCCTTTGATCAGCCCTTGCACATCGCTGAGGTTTCCTCATTGCACGCAATAGGGTGATCATGTCTGCTATAAAATTATATAAATTATAAGGGTGAGATGTAGAGGGCCGCAATAACATTCGCCACCACTAGATGGCGCTGGCTTCCACTGCGCCCCACGTAGAAGGCCAGGATAGACTCCGCCATTGCAAGATGGCGCCAACCTTCGCCGCGCCAGCCGGCCCCCTTTCAGGAAGTTAACTGTGCGCATGTGCAAGAGTGCCTTCGTGCCAGGTCATTGCCCACTCCGGGGCGTGCCTTATGAGATCATGGGTAACAACCAATCAGGTGTGGGTGCGCCGCACTAAGGTTTTATAAGCGCGCCATGTTGGCGCAGCGTGGCTTTTCCTCTTCTAAGATTAATAAAGTGGTCACAGTAAGGATTTCTAAATGTCCTCGTGCTTCTTGCCGGCGGGAGGTCGCACGCGGGACAGAAAGGTTTATAATAGAAATTTTGCAGCAATATCAAAATAAACTTCTGCTTTTTGTCTGGGCCTACATAAAAATACTTTTATATGTTTAATATGAAGATATTTTTAATTCTGAGTTAAATGCAAAGATTTTTAGGAATGCAATTATTCTTAAATATATGAGTAAATATTGACTCATTTTCTTTAAACCTGATAATATAGAAATAAAACATTCATAGTAGATCACATGCCCCTGTGTCATGGTGGAGCAATATGCCCAAGAGTGATATAGCTGGGTCTTCAGGTAGATCTATTTTTCAGTTTTCTGAGGAACCTCCAGATTGATTTCCAGAGTGGTTTTGCCAGTTTTCAATCCCACTAGCAGTGGAGGAGTGTTCTTCGTTCACCACATCCTTGCCAACATGTGCAGTCATCTGAATTTTTGCTCTTATCCATTCTGATTGGTGTAAGGTGGAATCTGAGGGTTGTTTTCCTGATCACTAAAGACTTTGGGAGTTTCTTTAAGTGCTTTTCATTCATTTGAGACTCCTCTGTTGTGACTTCTCTGTTTAGTTCTACACTTCAGATTTTGATTGGGTTGTTTGGTCTTTTGGCGGTTAGCTTTATATATTTTGTGGTGAGTTCTTTATATATTTTGGATATTAGCCCTCTAGAAGATGTGGGGTTAGGGGAGATTTTTCCCCAATCTGTTGGTCTATTTTTTCTACTGGGTATATTCTTTACCTTGCAGAAATTTTCCAGTTTCATGAGGTCCCATTTATCAATTATTGATCTTAGAGTCTGAGCCATTGGAGTTCTCTTTAGGAAATTTCCCCCTGTGCGAACGAATTCAAAGCTTGTTCCAACCTTTTCTTCTATTAGATTGAGTGTATCTGGTTTTATGTTGAGATCTTTGTCCCACAACAAAAGAATGGATATAGAAAATGTAGTTCATTTACACAATGTAATACTACTGTGGTATTAAGAATGAGAATATCATGAGTTTTGCAGACAAATAGATGTAACTAGGAAATATCATCCTGAGTGAGGAAACTCCAACCCAAAAGAACATGCATGGTATATACTCACTAATAAGTGTATAATAGTTCCAAAATGTACGGAATACCCAGGATACAATCTACAGAACTCATGAAGGTTATCAAGCCAAAGGGCCCAAGTGAGGTTTTCTAGGGACTAGCCCTAGTGCGAGTCTTCCTTCTTTTTGGTCCTTCTTGAAGCAGTGTAGGGGGAAAAGCTCCAGCTGAGGGTAAGACTTTGTCTTATGAGATAGAGATATTGGGGCAAAACTTTGTCTTATGAGATGTTGGGGTAAGACTTTGTCTTATGACATATTTAGGGTTGCTGTATGATAATAAAAAGTTTATTTATCTAAGTCTGTATTATTATACTACTGGAGTTGACCTCCCTTCTTTGTTCTTCTGAGGTCATAAACTGCAGTCTCTGGCACTTGGCACTTCATCTTAAAGCAGCAGGAGATTAAATAAAGGATTAACTGTTAGAGCCTTTTCACTTTCATCCAGATGCCTATTGCTTGTTGGGCTATGGGGAAGTTTGAGCAGTTAGCTCATACTGAACCTGGAGAATGAAGGAAAAACTTTTACACAAGCAAATATGTGTAAACTCTCATAAGTTCATATACATATTCACAATTCACATATCTACATTTATATACTTCTATCCAAGTAGTTGTTTCAAGCTTGCATTCTCACAATTACATACTTACACGCACACATCCATACTTACATATGCATATGGAGCAAAAGACCAAGCACTGGAGCAGAACGAACTCACTCATTCTGGAAGAAAAATGAGCTCCAATCCTCATTACATAGAGAAAGAAAAAAGCTTCTACCCTTTTACTGCTAAGTGAATGACTGTCGTTTACCCCACACTAGGTCCGCCACCATATTGCCCCAAGATATCTGGTAGATATCTTCATCTCAGTCTGTAAAGCCTCTTAACTGCTGTGTTCTATCCCATATCACACTGCTGATGGCTTCTCCCTGAGACTGGCAACAATCTCTCTACTTATCTAGTCCCCAAGGAAGGTTGCCACCATGCCAAACATACACATATCTCCAGCCACCACATACTCTCTTAAGTTCAATCAAATCGCCACATAAAAGAACACACAACACCTCTGAGCCAATTGATAAAATATAATTCCCGTCCTAGACATACAATGCCCTGTAAACATCCATCCCTTAAGAGTATTCATAACAACCTGCAAATGTGCTGAAAGGGATCTTAACATCCACCTCCATGTTCTGTCCACAGCTTCTCTTCTCTCATCTCCTGCTTCTCCCCCTTGCTCCAGTCTCCTAACTTCTTTCTAAAACTTTTCTCCCATGCATCCTTTCTTGTTGTCCAGTGGCAGGCCTCTTTCTATCTTGTACCTGCCTTCACCTGAATAATGATATCATCCTATAGAGGCCTACATGGAAAAGAGGAAACAGGGCCAACTTTGCCTCTGGTTTAAAACAGCAGTAAAACAAACATGGAGTTGTTAACTTAGCCATAGGCTAACAGTTATTAACACACTAATTTAAAAATACTCAAGGCTAGAAATAATATTGATCTGCATAATTGTATAATTCATATTATATATACTTATATCATAACTCAATTGAATATTGTTTTAAATTTTAATCCATAAACCCTTCATGAACAAAAGATCATAAATATGCACTCTGAAAATTCATGTGAGGTCTAGTAAATTCAACTCCAATAAAAGGTAATAACAGCAACTGATGAACATTCTGTTATCACATACGTGTTGGACATGTTTTTAATCTTGCTATTGGAAATGCAGAGAATATTTTCTCTCATGCTTTATTTCTTGAATAAACAAAGTATTGTTAATGTTAGTATTTAGGTATCAATTCCAGAACAGTATGTAATTATATGCATTTAACAATGTGTCAATCTTTCTTAGCTCTATGGAAATAAATATTACCTCTGCTTTTATTTGAGTATATCTGTTATAAATACTTCTTTCCAAACATTTTAAGACATATTCTTATTGTTTTGAGCTGTGTAGTAATAAGTTCAATACGATTGTTTCCTCATAAAATATATTACTTACAACTAATCTAAGTGATGAATATTTTAAAGTATATATTTCACATTTATCAGACCTTATATAAATTCTAGTTATTCTATCGACATTGACATTACTGTCATTCATTCAAATCTGGGAAGGTCATCCATTGGCGTCAGATATCTTTCTCTTCCTTTCCATTTAACTTTTTTGAAAAAAGTTTTATCACTGAATCTAAAGCTTAGTGATGGGATTGAGTACCTTGCCAGTGATCTCTAAGAGTCTAACTTTTAAAAAATTATTTACATTCCAAATGTTGTCCCCCTTCCTGGTTCCCCTTATTAGAGTTCTTCACCCCATCACCCAGCCTCATGCTCTGAGAGGGTGTTACCCATCTCCAACCCCACCCTCCTCATCCTCACCTCATCTCCCTTCCATGGGGCATCAAGTATCTACAGGATTAGGTGCATCTTCTCCCACTGAGGTCAGACAAGGCAGTCTTCTAATACATATTAATTCTAGTAGTGTGGTTTCAGCTGTGCTCTGTATTGCCATAGTTTTTTTAAAATCCAATCTCATGTCCTTATACTTGAGCAAGAAGCTTTGTACATCCTAAATTATCTCTCCAACATGCAGGCTCTGTACCTTTTGGCTGTTTCAGAATGAATTTCATTCTAAGCACCACCCCTGTACCAATTTCATGAATTAAATGTATAGCCCCAAGTAAATCATATCATTTTTAAAAGTATAAAGATAATAAAAGTAATCGAGTTACAATGGTAAGACTCCAATCAATCTGGACTGTTGTTCTTTCAAGATGAAAAAATAGAGACTTTTTTGAGTGCAGAAAAAAAAATACCATATGAGACCACAGCAACACACCATCAACATCCAAGTAGAAGACACTCAAAAAAAAAAAAAGAAAGAAAAAAACAGCCACAAAAATTAGCCATGTGGTGAGCTGATGATAGATCCAGTTTCCAGAATTAAAATTTTCTTTTCAAGCTTAAACCATTGATTTGCTTTGTGTTATAGTAGGCATCACAGCATCATGGCTGTGTATATTCATCCTTACTCGGTCTATCTTGGGAAATTAGAGCTTTTTTTCAGAGTATTAGAGAATCTTACCTTATTTTCTTACTTATTGAGGAATTCTACAGAGCCTCAGTACTAACACCTCATTGCTATAAAGCCTAGCATTCTCTTTAGCTTAGAATAATCAAATACTAGAATGTGTGGGTAAAGGTGAAGTGAACTTCACATCATGTTCCTGGACACCCGAGGAGTGAAGGTGAATGAATGAAGAAAGGAAAGCCAATCACATAGACCCAGGAAAGCTGGGGTCAGATGGCCTGGGTGTATTGTCATAGGGTAGCACTAACTCTTAGAAACAATAGTAGAAATCTAGGTAATTTTTATTGTGTACAACAGAGGTCAGGAGGGATTAAGCTACTCTAAGTAGAAGAAGGTTTCATAAGGATAGCAATCTCCTACTATAAATATCTGAGAGGAGAAAGTTGCAGATGCTAATTAAAAAATAAAGGTCCATTCTTTCTAAGCACTCATACTTCTTCCAGAGGAAGAAGTTTGTTTTGTTTGTTTTTCACAGTCTGTCCCTGAGGGAAAGGCTTTGCCAATTTTATATGAGTCTGAGACCTTGGTCTTAGAATAGTTGTGCCCATGTTTACCATCTACATTCACTCAGGACTTCTTTACTGATTTACTTAGGGATTCAACAATTTGCTATAAATTATGCTCACCTAATGAATGTAGTGTCATTTGGTCCCAATGTCTGACATTCTTAATTAGAATATGGATGGAACAATTCTTAAAGAGTGATTATTTATTAAATGTAAATATGTGTATACTACATTTCTATGATATGCATGTGTGTATGGATGTGTATATCTGCTAGTGTGTGTCTGTGTGTGTCTGTGTGTGTGTGTGTGTGAGTGATAAAGATGTGGAGAGACAGAGAGACAGAGGGAGACAGAGAGACAAAGAGAGAACATGCATGTGTCTTGGCAGACATGTAGATATCAAGAGACAATCAAACTTAGGTATTGGTCCTGATGCTAGAATCCCACCTTAAGCATCTTGGGATTCTTTTGTCTTTCTTTTCGTTTGCACAGCAGGAAAAATGTGAGATAGAGTTGCATACCAGGATATAAGGATATACATCTTCTGGGTATTCAAACACAAGCCCCGATGATTGCACAGCAAACAAACAAATGCCAGGACAATGCAGTGCCTACAACAGTTTGTGAGGTTCTGGGAATGTATTCTTGTTTTGTTACCCTCTGCCGTATTATCTGGGAATGGTATTGCTTTCAATCAGCAATAGATTATCTCATGTTGTGACTGTTTACATTTATATCTTCATTTAGTAGATTCCTTTTATTAAATGAGAATTCAGTAAATTAACTAAATTGGATCTAATCTGTAAGAAGACATTCAATTAAGTGTTATTTCCTACTAAATGAGAAAACAGCTGTAACCGTATACCTTCACTAAGTAAAGTATTATATATATATAATAAAAATCAACATGGGCATTGTGTATAATTTATTTTTATTTTTATTATTATTTATTTATGTTTTACATGACAAGCTTTTAACAAATGCTCAATAAATATAACTGGGATAGAAAAGCTGTCTTACTTCAAATTTGTGGGTCCAATGACTATAGATATCAATCTTTGTAACATATCTAATGAAGGGTTTCAAATAAAAAAATCAGTCTTTCTTAACATTATGACTTGCATAACTCTAAATTGGATATAGAATATATGGGTTTGGTAATGATTTTCATTTTTTTTCATTTCATGTTATCAGTGATAGAACTAAGAGTAGTATAATCTATTGGCTAAGTTTTATACTACTGATCTAAATATTCAGTCCTGTGAATAATATTTAACAAATTTACAAATAATCATTATTTGAACGGTAGACTCATTTTTAAAATAAAAAGCATAAATATTAAAAAAGAAAATATATGAGAGGCATACTTAATAGATCAAGCTGGTTTCAGATGCTGGCTGTAAATTAATTGTGCTTCTAAAAGAGTTTGTACATTGTAAATAATAAATTAAAGTAAAATTGTTAAATTAATTTTCAATAAATTATGTTAACTAATTTCTTTAACAAACTAAGAATTCCTTTATTTTGAAGTATGGTATATGAAAAAATTAATGAAATTTTGATGCATATCTTCAAATCATAACACTTCAAAGTAAATTACAAGCTGAAGGAAATAATGTTCAATTTGGTAACTTCTGTTGGACTAATTAATTTAACCTTACTTTTCATTCCTTTTGCACTTTATGGCTCTATAGTCTATTTGATTGATACCAATTTGATGTATGTTTCTTTATTTTGGCATTTAAGTTAAGGGTTATTTTTGAAACAATAATGTTTAAACAGATATCTGATATTACTAGTAACTACTAATGTGTTCAGCAATACATTAACTGGTTTAATATTATTGTAATTCTAGTAGTCATAAAACTTACATTTATACTCCAAATATTCTTAAGTGCTGTTGACATAGAAACTAATACATAGATAATTACATAGAGGCAAAAATCATTTATAATGAATTTATGGTAATGAAATAAAAGAATATATTTCCCAATTGGATCATTTTTGCCTGTACCACATTGTACATAATTACTGCCAATATAAATTTATCTATCATTCATCACTTTAAAAAAATAAAATAATAAGAGAACAAGAATAATCTCAATATTTGTAAGTCATTATTCCTGTCTGTTTCTCTTAGGAGATTATATTCACAAATACGGGTATCTGCTAATAAATATTATTTGTAATTTGGAGATAATTTTAATATTTCTAATGGAATTTATGTTGCTAGTGCCATGAAAATTCAGAAAATATTTAATTGAGCATAAGCGCAATGCTTTCTATTGGGATATAAAGTACATGTTTATAGAATGTATTACTATATTATAAGTTTATAATAATTATAGATTTTGTCAACTTGAAAAACAAGCGTAAGTATATTTGGGAAGAGGGAGTCACCACTGAGAGTTTGCCTCATTAGATTGTGCTATAGGTACGTGTGTGAGGCATTCTCCTGACTGAGGGGTGATTAGAAGGGCCTTGCTAACTATAGGCTGCTATAGCCCTGGGACAGAGGACCTTAGTTGTGTAAGATGCTAAGGTGAACCAGTTAGATGAGCAAAGCAGTAGGTAGCATTGCTATGTGGCCTCTGATTCAGATAGTGCTTGAGTTCCTACAATGGCTTTTTGTATTGTGGATTCTAAGCTGAAAGTCAAATACAAACTTTCCTATCCCAGGTTACATTTTGGCACAGTTTTTACCACAGAAGTAACTAGAATAGTTACCATAGAAATAGTTTTCTTCTGTTGATTTTATGACATATATTAAATAGGGAACCTTACTATCTATAATTTGCAATTCAGGAAAAAAAACCTATACATCTGTCTTAATTAATTGTCATAATTATGTATAAGAGGCTATAACCAGATTTACACAATTTCTAATAAAGAAAAAAGATCCTCATAAGTACAGATTCTGTATGTAGTAAAATGTACATACATACATATTGTAGTAAGGAATAAAGAAAATCCTCCATGCTCATTTCAGTTTCAAGTTTTAAGTCATCTAAATTTAGGGCTGATCCTCTAAAATCAATAATTTAGCATGTCTCAGATAAGCAATTGTGCGTAATGAAATAGTGTGGGAAAATGATAAAACTAATGGGCTAAATTCTCATTGTGGTTTCAATGAGATCTGTCCTAAAAGGTTCATATGTTTGCACATTTGGGATTCTAGTGGTACTATGCTTTGAGAGGTTGATATTTACTGGAGGAAATAAATCACTGAACATAATTTGTATAATTTCTATAACCTGCTCTCTCTCCATTCTCTGTCTTTGCTTCCTATTGTATGTATAAATGTGACCATCCAATGTCTTATCCTAAATCAAGAGTATATTAATTCCCTAGCCCTGTGCAATAACTTTGCTGACAGGGATCTTGATTTCCTGTTTCTTCCACAAGATATCACACTGGTCTTCTATGTTGATGATATAGAAAAAGTAACTGATTTTATACTTGGATAAATAGGTAGGAGAAGAATTCCACTCTATGATG